>NC_133983.1:5688164-5999137 GCF_047716275.1 Strix uralensis | reverse complement strand
TGGTATGATCCCACAGGTAAGTAAGAGAAGAAAGCATATTTAACAAATGTTATAGTAGCTGACACTTTGAAATAAAAATTTGACAGTTCTGAGGTAACTTGTTCTCATTTAAGCATAGATCTAAATTAAAAGGAAAGATTAAACAAGAGCTATGTAACTTCCAAAAAGAAGTAAAATGCTTTGCTTTGAATCCACTAAAATGCCTAGCTTGACCTTAAACAATATTTTTGACTTTAAAAAGATTCCCTCAGTGACCATTATAAGTCATGGGAGCAAGTGGGTATGTGTCCAGGCTCAGGCGGCTGTGTGTGCGGCCTGCTCGCTCCAGAGGCAAGGGGGTCTTTGCTTTGAAGAAAGCTGCATTAGAAGTGTTAGCACAGGAAAGTACCAGTGCTTCCCAAGAATAATACAGATAACTTTATCTGCCAAAAGAAAATAATATTGTTTGCAAAGTAGTAAAAACTGGACATCCTTAGCTGATAGAGAATCATTTTATTTTCCTCTTATTTTGTTTGTTATTCACTACTCCTATATCTTGGCTCAGATCTTTCAACTCTACTTACAGCTACCAGATTAAGACAGAGAATTTATCATAATTATCCAATCCCCTGCTCTTTGCAGTGAAGCACAT
Organism: Strix uralensis; assembly: GCF_047716275.1. NCBI lineage: Eukaryota > Metazoa > Chordata > Aves > Strigiformes > Strigidae > Strix > Strix uralensis. The sequence goes on along the minus strand of NC_133983.1, from coordinate 5,998,506 downwards.
AGCCATGTTGCAGGAGAACTTTATATGGATGCATGAGCAATGTAGAGATATATATATGTATAAAATCATCAAAGAATATTTGGTGATCTGGCAACAAAATCTAATCACAGATTTTGGCTAAATTAGCAGTCTAAAAACCTTTCATTTATTAAATTGCATAGATCTGGAGAGTACTCTACAGTGAACACTGGACTTTGGGGACTACAAGAGATCCCGTGTTTTGTGCTTTAAGAAAGTTGTGGGATCTCTGCCAACCCTTTCAATACCATGGCCATGCACAGAGCTTGAATGGCCTTTGTCCTTCTTAGGATGGTCAGAAGCAAACCACATTTCCAAAAATCAAGGGAGAAAAATATTGTGTTCACCCCCAAAGTTTCTAACTATGTTCATGCAACCAGTTCTTAGTATTTCAAATATACTGAAGAGCACTGTTATTCAGAAAAAGAAGCTAATACTATAACTTTTTTTCCCTTCTAGAAAGTCATCTAGTTAAGAGCAAATTAATTTGCTGTACGAAATTCAGTTTAAGCAAATTATTAAGCATAAAGTAGTCCTTCTTCTTTGCTTTTCAAGGCATGCATTAACTTCTTTTCTGAATTAAACATCAATAAAAAGCCATGTCATTAGTGTTTATTCTGAATGGTATTTTTTTAATATCATTTCATTGACTTTCAAGTAAGTCCAAATTCTAATATGATTTCCATCCCTCTGTCATGTTAATTTCTCCAGTGCAGTCCACCTAAGCCATTATATAACAGTATTATAAATAATCTCCTAATATCCACTTCACAACTCTATAATTGATAGTACTCACTAAGGCACATTATATGCAGGTGCTCACTTTTAAAAAAAAAAAAAAAAAAGATAAAATTAAACATTTTAGAACAAGTTTCATCTTTTCTTTATCCGGCAGTTCCTGCTCCAGCATAACCAAGGCTTACATTGCTGGTACGTTCTCTGCATAATGCCCTAAAGACAGAAAATATCTACTGGCAACATTCAATTAAACCAGGAGACAAGGGAAGAAAAAGCAATATATACTCCTAAACAAAGGTCCCTATATGTAGCAAAGAGACCTGATACTATAACAAAATCCTTTCTAAAAAATTTTTAAGTATAAAATATCTTTGGTCAAGTTCTTTTGGTTTACTGTTCAATGAAAAAAAAGCAACAGTTAAAACAACCTTCTACTGCCAAAATCTTAACACTACATGCAGTATATTCTAGAAGATTGAACATATAGGGCAAAACACACACTTAAATTGCTCTTGTCTGATTTGTGCGAGCCTGACCCACACATCAATATCACTGGCACATCTAATAGAAGGCCCTATTAGGAACTAGTTTTTTCTTTGACTTCTGCAAAAGAAAAGGACCATCCTTCTCTGCTAAGTACTGTAGAGGAAAAAAACTCACTGTTATTGCCAACTTCTACATAAATTTTCCAAGTCTGGATTCTGACTTGGCAAACCTAATTAAGTAATTTAAAGCAAGGTTGAAACTTCCTGCTGCCATGGCAGACTCTGAATAAAAAGCTGGTAAATACAGGTTTTTATGTTGCCCCATGTATAGAAACTTAATTAACTTTAGTTGCTACTAAAACTGTTGGTTGTCCACCTGAAATATTTAGACAATACCAGTGCAGTATAACCTCTGATTAACCTTATGCCTTCCATTGACCATCTGTTGTTCAGGAATCTATAACTCATAGGAACTGAAGTTTCAATACAAAACCTACAAGCTCATTTCCAATATTTGAATGCATACATTAAAACCGTAATGAGGCAGCTACAGGATGCATAACTTGCTGGCTTCTGGCAAGCAGGTACCAGCAAAATATCTGCTTAGCCCTGGTATACCAGAGTGAATTTTCTGTTGCTCCACAGATGCATCAGCACCCTCCAGTCAGATGTGGTGTCCTGGACTGTTTAAAATGTCTGAGAGAAGTTGCCAGCTCTGTAGCTACTAATGATTCAGGTCTCCGTCTCGGTCACTAAAGTTTGTTATTTCAACTCACCCCTCTCCCACAGGCTACACAAAGCACTGGAATAATGCCTTCTCACAGCTGGCTATACTGGCCATTTACTTTTCAAGTTGCTTTTATTCACTGTTTTTACCAAGTTGAAGCCTCTTGTCTGCACCCTTGAAGCTCTGCTGTATATCACTTTTACCCCTGTATTATCACTGATCATTTGCATCCCTCCCCAAACTCTTTTGAATTACATTTTATACCTTGTTCCCTAGTCTTAATGTAACCCTGTGATGTTCACCTCTGAAAATCAACTCACAGATAGCTTCATAACCCTCTAGGCTCAGGGAAAAATCACACACTGGCACAAGAGGACACTTGGTTCACAAGTGAAGGCAGCTGGGGGTGAGATGAGGAGGCTGAGACCTGACTGCAGAGAAAAGCTGGGGGAGTTATGGGTCTGGAAGGCAAGGAGCAAGGTTTGCATGCAGCCTTTGCTGGGGCATGGGCAGGTCAGTATTGATTTGCTTGGAGTGCAGGAAGTCAGGAGACTGGGAAGACTGACCTGAACAATTCTACATATTTCAGATAAAAGGACCGACTGTGGGCTGGGAATAAACAGGCATGAGGGGTTTGACTCTGGAGGAGGTGTGGGGAGGGAGGCCCCGCCTTCGTACTCTGAACCAGACTTCCCGTCCTTGGGAGCTGATGTGTGCTGCTTCTCATCTGTGCTCGCAGTCTGCAGCAGCTATGCTAGTAAAGCAACTCTGTTCCTTATCAGGCCACACATTTATGGGAAACTCCTCACAGGCTCAGACACTGGACGAGCTGGTGATTGGAAAACTGAGAGCATTTGCTTCCAGTTACTGGCACATGCAAGTTTCCAACCAGTCAGTGGGACTCCAAGTGCACTTGTACAGGAGCCTTCAGCAGAATTAGTTATCTCTTCCCTTGAGTTTGGTGGTCCTCCCTTTTTCTCTTCATTGCACTCTCTTATTACAAAAATAAAGCTTTCAGTAATATGCAAACAGATTGACAGATAAGGCACACTAACTCTGCCACTGCTCCTAAATGTGGTAACACACACAGTCAGTCATGGGAAAGGTTCCCACAAGTAGGTTTGTGCACTGACTTGGTCTTCAAGAAGCAAAGAATGAAGGACAGATGGTTTTCTATACCTTCAGACAGTATTAGGCTCATCAGCAGTATGTTTCCATCCTCCATAACACCGTATATCGCTCATCATAAAGAAGGCATCACTACTGTCTATAAATATAAATCCAATTTTAAGAGAATGAGTTTTAAACAAAGATCATAATTTAAACCACGTAAATCTGGTGGAGAAAACCCTTTTTAAACCATCTAGCTCTCTGGGAGTATGGAATGGATCAGATTCTGGAGTCACGTCATCAATACAGCCCCAAGAGTGTTATGTGCTGGCCTCAGTGTGTGTCAGCAGGATTTGGCCGTATGTATTTTCTTCCACTATATCTGTGCATCCGTGTAGTAAGCCTGAAATTCTGCTAGGGGAAAAAAAGAACAACTTCAAAGGAATATGAATGTTTTGATTGATTTTGTTTCTTCTATAAGTCATAGACATTAGCTATGTTCAAATAACCTAAATGTTATAAACCAGTAATAAAAACGCACAGTCCAGAATGGAGAATTCTGCTTTTCTTTCTTGTCTTCGTATTGAAGATCAGCTTTAACTCTTTTCCTCCCATTCCAGCTAAGTCAGATACTTTAAAATATCAAAACATAAGATTCCCACCATTTTCATAAGCAGATTTTCAGCTTTCGGCTTGCCATTCTGATTAAAATAAGCTCTTACAAAGTTTTAACTCACTAAATTAAAGACAAATACTTGAGATCTTGACACTTCTATGACAATTATTCTCTGAAATCTGTTTTTTCCCCTTAATTGCCAACATACTAATGTTGCAAAATGATATTTCACAAGCACATTACTTCTGAAGTTACTTATTAATGCCAGGATTTTCCCATAGCACTAAACCTAGGTTGCAGTTGTCTCCTTCTTCTTAGTTCTGGCATGACTTTGACCGGTTGAATCCCCAAATATGTATCAGTAATCAAAAGGTATATTTCAGTACAGGAGAACCTGTTTGGAAGAATTCTTCTCATTTCTTCTCTGCTTGTTTTATCTTTGCTTGAGATGTGAATAATTCATAGGCCTCTGTCTGCTTTACAGTCAAACGCATTCTGTCCACCCAAGACTGTTCGACTTTGTGATTTATTATTTAATAATTTGCAGGGCTGCGCTGTTGTAAGGTGAGCATTGTGACTGCTTGCAGAACTGTTACAATCTGGTCTAGTTAGCTGTCCTTTCTTTCCCTCTCTCCAAACAGCAGCAGTTATTGATTTTTTTTACAAACCTCTGCCATGTAATCCCACAGCTGCTGATCTCAAAGCTGTTACTATAAAGTAAAAGTTGGCCCTTCTTCTTGAAAACAAGAAGTCATGTTTTGATTCACTTTTTCTCTCTCTTTTTTTTTTTTTTATCAATTGTTTCTTTTTTCTCCTTCTTTTGTGCCTTAGTCAATGACAATACCCAGGAAGTGCCACTGGCTTCTCTTAAGGATAAAAATGAAAAATGAAAGCCTTTGGGGGAAATACATGCTGATCCTTTCATTACACCTGCAAAAAATGCCTGTCTGAAACTTTTCAACCTTTGAAACTTTTCCAATGGAAGTTGCGCTATTTCATCTATTATCTTGACAACAATTACACATAGTGTTGTCTCTCAATAATACGATATTTGTGTTTAAATCCCACTGCAAGTTATCAGTCACACATAATGGTGAAAAGAACTACTCCAAAAAACACAGTGACTCCTAATTCTTAAAGATTTACTATGCTGCCAAGCACAGCGATACTAATCAGTGTGCAATTAGGGCCTGATCGATTGGCTTCAACTGACTTTGGATCAGGACTGTAGCAGGCACTGAGGGCACAGGCGCAGCAGTTGTAGTCCCTAGTGAATTAACTTCTGTACAGCCTATTTTCTACCTGTCAATTAATTATAGGATTTGCAGCCTTTGAAGACTAAAGACATTGTAGGACAAAACTCAAATTATTTCTCTTTTGCTACTATGAACCCTCAATAAAACATCTGTGGAAATAGTCTCATACTGTCTTCTTCCTCTCTAGTCCATGCCTTAATCGCACTGTTGCATTAAAGCATTTAAGTTTATGCCAAAACTAGAAGATAAACCTTTCTGGGCACATGTGTGCACTTCAGTAACATCCTGGTGTCGTTTCAGCACAGGGCTTAGTGTAAACAAGCTTGTGGGCTCATCCTACATTGGGAGACAAACCTAGTGCCTTGGGCAAGACCAGAGCTGGTCATTCTCTGGCTACATAGCCCAAGACTTGTACAGAGGACTCGAGACCAGGATTCCTGAATATTTATGGCAGGTATCTGTAAATCAAGATTCATACAGAATTACTCCAAAGGGAATCTATTTCTTATCCTCAACTGCAGCACTCTCTTTTACCGCTCTACCACCTCATACTCTCTGGGTTTATTTTGGTTATAATGGCTTATCTGTAGTAATGACTTATCTTCTTCTGGTAGAAAGACTTTTGTACAAACATAAATCTTGCAAAACTTGCTGCAAATAGATAGATTTGACTCAGCCATATATCTTAAATCAGATAATTCAAGAGAGGCTCATTAATACAAAATCCCTTACTCTTGGTTAACTTCAGTTGGGTTAGATACGCCACAATTGTTGCATGTATATCTTGGTTGCTCATGAATGAAAAGGCCTGAAAATTAACTCCAACCTACAGAGAGTTGTTGTAACAAGCAGGGAGCATACACTGCTGTGTGGTAAGGTAGATCCTTCCCACAACAGAGTTGGGTTGCTGCCTTGTCCGCTGCATGAAGTTTCTGAATTACTTTTACTATGAGCTCTGGAGGCATACTGGAGAAAGAAAATATGCAGCTCTACAAAGAGAGCCTCAGCCAAGAGGAAGAATTTATTTCCCTTTTCTACTTAATCCTCACTTCCATTATTTATTCAAGCTGGAAAGTGAAAACAGTAGGATTTTGGCAATACCTAATGTTTTACACTAATCGTATTGGAAAATCTTTATGATAGCAGATACTCACATTGCTATAATACTTGCACTCTGTATATTGCTAGTCTACTAGATTTAAAAAAAAAAAAAAAAATATAGACAGTTGAAACCATCTATTGCAATAATACAGCAAACCTTCCAGCTCAGGATGAGGCAGGTAATTTGACTGTATTCCAAAGTAAAGCCCTAAAAGATGCACCTTTTTCCCTTGAACACACTAGCTGCACACATTTAGGAGTTTTTTTCTCCAGCATTTGAGAAATCTGACAGATTTACCTGTTTAAACTATACATTGTCTTCCACTCTCATCCACCACTCCTCAGCCCCAGTCCACAGGTTTGATTTTACGCCTGGGAAAACCACTACTCAGAAGCTCTTCCTTTAGACCTCCTAGTTTAAAAGGTCTAATAGCCCAGATAAAGAAGAGTACTTAAAATTGCATAATACCTTTAATGACTCCTTGGGGGAAGCTACCGCACAATTTATTTAACTCTTTGTACATAGACTTTCATCCTGGGTGCTTATATGTTAATGACCTCTAATGTGCAAGCCATTAGCACCTTTCACCATAATCTCCTCCCAATGTCCATTTAGATTACAGTAATGGGCACTAGTAATGTAAAGTAACGGCTACCAGCAATGATATCATCATAATGACTTCACTGAACTTGCTCCACAAGTCTCCTGATATGTGGTAATCACATACCCTTGCGTATAGCCCCCGTACGCATGCACCTTGTCCAGATATTCCAAATTCCCATCTTTTATAGATATGGACTTTCACTTTGATGTGGCTACTTCCATGGACATAAATTTATAGTCAAAAAATGAAATACTTTAACCTGTATTTCCAGGACCTAAAGCAGAAGTAAGCAAATTAAAAATTTAAGTACCTCTCTTTTTCAGATGGGAAAGACAATACTGTGAAGGTTAGGAATAGTTTAGATGGCAAAATAACGTTACTGAAAAGGAGGAATTTCTGGAGAAGAATCAGGCCCCTAGACTTGAGTAGCAGGGCAATGACATTAACAGCTTGCTTCTGTATACACAAAGTATACAAGTATACAGTACACAAGAAGTATGCTGTAGACAAAGCGCTCTCACACTGCACAAATAATCTCACTGATTAAGATAGGTAAGAATCGTCAATTTTATCCTTTTTCAATTACCTTGGTCCATAAATCTATATTTTACCTTAATGATTTCCCTGCTCATATGCCATTTTTCAGCTGAAGAGCTAGTTGACTGATTTTCAGTATCACACATTTCCCCAGCCTTTTTTTTTTACACACAGCCTAACTTTGGAAAATTCCAAGCACACTTTGTAATGATCTTTGCAGGGCTTTTTTCCCTTCACCGTGTGTGCGGGAAATAGTCAGCTCTAACACTATCAAGTGAGATACCCTTTTGCAGAAATGGGGACAGAGCCAATTATACAAAATATTCAAGCATATGTTTTCAAGTAAGAATACTGATTGTTGTATTTACTGTGGAGGAGCAGGAACATACTTTAAATATGGAATCTTATGAGATGCTGAGTGCTCTGAAGGCTGAATGTCTTCAGTGTCCAGTGTGTCACGAGATGAGACCCCCAAAAAAAGGTCACTTCTGACAGTTTCACTCCCAGCATAACTTCACTTTAATGCATGACAACACTATGTAGATTGCTGGTCAAATATACAGGAAAGAGATATCTTAGGTTATTAGGCAACTCTGGAACTTGATCAATCTACACAGAAACAAACAGTTTAAAATGAACTGAGCTACTGATGTGTGTGTGGGGGCGGGTTTCCCAACTTCCTCTTCTATTTATAAGGTCTATGTTAATATATCAGAAACTTCTTGTCATTGTTAGGTCTGGCAGGTAAATCCCAACCCTTGGTACAATAGCAGCTAGTATGCTACTAATCGCTGAGAGATGGATGAATAATTAATAATAGAAATAAATAACTGATTATTAAACAAGTAAATGTTTTCTTCTATAACTGGTAATGCAAACAGTTTCTAGGTTATATTCTGCTTTCCAGTGAAGGCTTCCAAACATTACCTTCAATACAGACAAAAGCACCTCAGATAGTTCTTTCACACAGAATGGTAAATTATGTTATTGCTTTTGTACACTATTCCCAATGCTTATTGCATATTCACTTGTATACATCTAGTGCAACATTATTATCTTGTTTTGATTTTCTTTCTTCCCCCACTCATACCCCCCTAACCTCCTGTCAACAGTTGGGGAGGCTGCTAATACTGTATTGTATATTCATTATCCTAGCTTTTTCTTTACAAATATCATTATAACATCCTGCATTTGTAAAGTAAATAATTAAACATTCTAGAAAGTCTTATAGGACACAGTAATCTAACAGATGAAAGACATCAGAAATGTGAAAATCAAATGGAAGCACATGTAATATGTATCTTTTAAAAGAGTTTTCATAAAATAGGGTTAATGTGTTAATCAACCATATTTAAAATGCTAATTAATCACTGACTTAGAGTCTATTCATAAATAATTGAATGTCCTATTTATGCAGAATTTCTTATACTTGGAAATGTGTGGCATTCATTCCGGTCTTGCAGGATGCAGTACAGCTTTAACACTCATTGAACTCTCTTAGCTCTGTATTTGGATAGTGCAATCACGACTGCCTGCTAGTCGGTTATATTTGCCAATCATAGTCATGCAATTAACCTAATCTGTCCCATCACTACATATATCATCATAATGGAAAAATACAAAGAGGTGCATTAACTATGTCATTCTGCCAGCACTCCAAAAATGGAAGGGAGAAGCACAGAAGGTGAATTTTTGGGGTGAATCAAGCCAGTGGTGAATATTCTATTTCCCCTTCCCCCTCTTTTCAAGGCATCTCCCCCTTTCTCCATTGAAGGGCAGTCATGCCCCTACACATGAGGAAGCACCTTATACTCAAAAACAGTGGGATTGGAATCAGATTTCTGATGTTACAATACACATTTCTTCCTTCTCCAAGGAGTCCATCCTAGAGAATGTATATATCAGTTTTCATGTTTACATCCATGCACAGTGATACTGGCTGCAATGTGAGATCTACACATATGTGTAAAGGTGAAAATAGTGCTGGTAAACATAGCATCTTTAGTTCCCAGCTAAAACTCCTTTTGAGAGGATGAGAGAGGATCCCTGACAAAGAATGTGAATAAGATTCTCAAAGAACTAGTTGAAAATTTCTCTATGAACATACATCTGTCAAAACTTTAACTCTTTTGACAAAGTTCTCAAATGTGGATGGTTTTAAAGCTTCAGAATTACTTAAAATGGGTGTACATATACTTCCAAAACAAAAGAAAAAAGCAGTCAGGGGGTAATATAAATTTTCATGCTAATAAAATGCTAACTCTTAAAACAAAATTACAGTAGCACAGAAATTATCTGAATTCTCAATACATGTCCTAAGTGGGAGGTTTTTTTTTTTCTGTCTCCTCTCTACTTTAGTATGAAGAGGTAAATTAGTCCTTGCCTAATATGATTTAGTGGACAGGCTGGCAATGTAACTTGTCATTAAAGAATGAGAATAAGAATAAGAATAGATCCTTCCTTCTAATCCTTTTTGACAGCCTAACAGAATACCAATTTACCATTTGATGAAGGCTTCAGGATGTTATGAAACCTCTACAGGGACTTCAAAGTTCTGTACAGAAAGGGACGAAGAAGAGAAACAGCCAAAGTTGGTGGGGAAAAAATGGCTCTGGAACAGGAGCTGTTCTATAAATGGCTGGTTGCAAGCCAGTTGGCATCCTTTAAAATTTGGACACTTCCAACTAACCCAATGGAGAGGAAAGGAGCTGGTGGACCTTGTGGAGAATCATTCTGCATTAAAAGAGAAAGAGAGGGCTGCTTCAAAGGACAGAGAAAGCTTTCCAAAGAAACCGTGGGCTGACAATCAGCATGCTTGGGAATATTTGATATGGTTGGTCACGTTTCGACCGTTAACAGGATGAGTTTTGACAAGGACAAGTGCCAGGTGCTGCACCTGGGCCACAACAACCCCCTGCATCGCTACAGGCTTGGGGAGGTGTGGCTGGAGAGCTGTCTGGAAGAGAAGGATCTGGGGGTTCTAACTGACAAACAACTGAACATGAGCTGGCAGTGTGCCCGGGTGGCCAAGAAAGCCAACAGCATCCTGGCTTGTATTAGAAATAGTGTGACCAGCAGAAGTAGGGAGGTGATAGTCCCCCTGTGCTCTGCACTGGTGAGGCCACACCTTGAGTATTGTGTCCAGTTTTGGGCACCTCAATACGAGAGGGATATTGAGGTGCTGGAGCGAGTGCAGAGCAGGGCAACGAAGTTGGTGAAGGGCCCGGAGAACAGATCCTATGAGGAGTGATTGAAGGAGCTGGGACTGCTCAGTGCGAGGAAGAGAAGGCTGAGGGGAGACCTCATCACACTCTACAACTACCTGAAAGGACATTGTAGAGAGGTTGGTGCTGGTCTCTTCTCACAGGTGATCAGTGACATAACAAGGGGGAACGGCTTTAAACTCCAACAGGGGAGGTTTAGACTGGACATTAGGAAAAAATTTTTCACAGAAAGAGTGGTTAGACAGTGGAATAGGCTGCCCAGGGAGGGGGTGGAGTCACCATCCCTGGATGTGTTTAAGGGTCGTTTAGATGAGATGCTGGGGGATGTGGTGTAGGGGAGGACTTTGTAGAGTAGGGCTGATGATCCCAAGGGTCTTTTCCAACCTGAATGATTCTATGATGGTACAGCAGTGTGATTATCGTTATTAAATGGTACATCTTTCCCTTTAAGGCCTTTTTAAAAAAGGACTCATGATCCAAACACAACTCCAAAACAGACAAACACTATTCTTCTTTACTGGGTAGGAAGTACCTGCAAAGCTAAAGCTGACAAGGGGCAATTCTAAGTTCAGTAACTGTCTTTCTCCTCAGAGAACAGCCACTGAGTTAGTGTAAGCATGTAAATAGTGGTCTAGAAAAGAGCTAGTTCTGAAATATTTTGCTTTTATCAGGCTATGCAAGAAATACTGATTGCCACTGAAGTGGAAATCCAGCAGCCAAATGCTTTGGAGTTCTCACTTTGGAGTTCTGTGACAGTATCCAATTTCCTATTCCATTCCTATTTCCAAGGAAAAAGGCACCTATTTCTTAAATGCAACTTACTTCCATCTCCCATGTAAAGGTATTTTTCAATGGTCCTCTTCCCTCAAGAGCCTATTTTAAAAAATTGAATGTAATGAGCACTGCTCATAACACAGCAACGTGTTATTTTCAGCAACAAGGTAAACTGGTTTGTGATCTAGATTACTCTCTTCTGGCAGCTCTGTAATTCAAAGAACAGTGACAGCGCAAGAAGCAGCAATTCTAGTGGAAATGATCCTTAGTCAATATGGAGGTTTTGGCAGCAGTGAGAAACGCAAGGTTCTCCTGCAATCGTTATGCCTTTTGCCGATCATGCATGATGCGGTTAATATGTTGATGATATCTCTCTCTAACATATTGAGTTAGTGTTTGTGTCTATCCACTTCCCTCTACTGGACAAAATCAGAGCTGTTCAAGTGTTTATGATATCTTGTCATTATAAGTGGTTGGCCCAAGAGAGGGATATGTGCCCTGTGACAATGAGCAACTACTAATGGAGATTCTCCTTTAGCTCAAGTGATAGAAGCTTGTGCTGTTGGAACAGAAGGTCACGAGTGTAATTCTTCCTGTTAAGTTATGCTATTAAGCTGATAACCATGATGGCTGCATGCCAGCAGTGAACAGATACACCTCCACCCTTTGTGTTCTGAGTTAGCACCATTCAACCTCCTTTAAACTACTTTCTTTTCTCTTGTCTCCAAGCTCCTTTTTCAACCTGAGATGAAAGGAAAAGAAAGGAAGAGAAAGAAAAAAAAATGAAAAGGCGGAGAGAAGCTCACTCAAAATAACAGAAGAAATCCTCCTGCGATGGTGGGCCAGCATAGCTTCCTACTCTACAAAAAGCAGCCCGTAGTTATGCCAGAAATGCTAAGCATTACTCTAGATGTTATTTGGGAATTTGCTTGTCCAAGAACAGTGAAAAAACACAGAGCCTTTTCTGTATCAGTGTAGAGGCTCAAAGAGGGGCTATGGTGGTGTTGGATGCAGCTCGACAACAGACTTTCCCGTCTTTCTACTAAAAACAGGGTTTCTGTGGCAATCCTCTCCCTGCAAGTCAGCATTGACAATCAAGGATGAACAGTGCTCATAGTTATCATGCCCTTGTTCTATTTCTCTACATTTTTTTTTGCCTACCAAGTTCATTTCTCTTTCCATTCCACCCAGCGTGTAACGAGATGGAAGTAAAAATTGACTTCCTTTGTGAGCTTTGGTACTAAGAACCTAACACATTGCTTTCCAGATATTAGAGCGGTTGTGTAGGGTACTTCAGTCCCAACCCATCTCTATTTCAAAGTCATACTTTAATCTGGAATGTCAGGTAGAACATGGAACAATATTAATCTATGCTACATAAATAATTTCCTTCAATTATAGGGAAAGAGCAGCAAGACACGAATTTTCAGGTTGATTGAGTTTTAATCTCTAAGTTCAAAAATTAATAATTTAGGTAGGTGAGTTGTTTTTTTAAATAGAAAATTAAAGGTTTGATATTTCCCTTCCTAGAGAAAGAAAAAAAAAAGATAATTTGAATCCAAAGGTCAGGGAACATTCATAGGTTGGAAATGTGACAATTATGAAATTATTCACAGAAGTAAATACTTAGAATTCAGTGCAAGACACCCAGATTCATCACAAGGCACAAGAGATTGACAATCTATTATGAATGCCTCGCATCACAGATAAATATTTCAATGCAAATAAATAAAGGATGCTGAGTGTTTCTCTTCTGAATGACTTTTCACAGCTCACTGAACACAATAGTTCGGGGATTCCTCTATGTCCCAGACTCCTGTCCAAACTTTGGCATCCCCAAAGGCTTCCTGTGCTGAGCACAACCAGGTTACACTGTGATTTCAATTTGGAGTTACAAAGAACCAATTAATCAGTTTTCCTCTAACAGAACATAAAAACATTCTTTGGTGCATTAGGACATTCACGGACATTGTGAAACTGGCCTAGTTTTGTTTTGTGCTCCTTTGCAATTACTACGAAATGTACCATTCTTGTCAAACCTAATGACTTTTCCTTTTGGTGCAAGGGAGGCAAAAAGAGAAAAACGCAATGATGTCTCTAAGCATATGGCCATTTTACTCTACAGATGGATACAAGAATAAACTAAGACATACGTCTGGTGAATTGTGCTCAAATAAACCTTTTCTGTAACCAGTTTCTTACCTGCCACTGTGAGTATTCTTCTTGATCTGTGTTGTATGCCAAAACCCCAAAAGAATAAAAATATTCTATGCCAAGATTGTTTTTCCCTTGTTTTCAAGCAAATGTTTTAAAAGGACACTTTCAGAAAAAAGGTGGTTTTGTTTGTTTGTTTGTTTAAATAGGGACCTGCTTTGGACCCTTAACTGTTTTCATCTGTTAATTGCATTATTTTGACTGCCAGCAGGAAATTCCATGCTGTGTATTGCTTCATATGAAGCCATTTGTAACTTTACAGCTTTTTAATTTTGCAACAGCTGCATAGAAAATGAAAATGACAATGTAGAATTACATCACTCATGGCTGCTTCTCCATTAAAACAATATAACTAGAAAATGTTCGCATGTTCACAACAAATGCTGAAAAGTACATTTGAGTGAACAGAAGAAACATTTTCAGGACTCACAAAGATACCAAGCTGGCTTTCCATTTAAGACTCTAGCAAATGAGAGCTCATCACTTACTCATTTGAACGTTAATAAAACTTAATCTTTTTAGAGAAGGGGACAGCTAAACTCAGGCAATACAGTGTTCCTGTGATTATAACTGTATGGAAAGATTAGTGTGGGAAATTTGCTTTAAAGTATTAATTGATATCAACACATGTGAGTGAAACATCCATAGTGAAGGCTGAAAGATGATAAAATGACTATTTCATAATCAGATTATAGACACATTCTAAAACTTTTAAAAACAACTACTCAGCCACACTTATTCTGCAACCCAAAGACCTATCCTTGATATAAGCCTGATTTTCACAGAATGGAAGTTGTGCACTAAATAAAGACCACAGTTCTTTCAAGTATCCACAGCCTAGGGTGTCACTATATCATTAGTCTCTTCTGAAAACACTGAGTACTAAAGACACAAAGAACATTTGTGATCAGTTGATAATTCTGGAGAGTACTTTGCTGCTCATATACTTTCTGAATCGTGACTGGTGTCATCTAGGCTGGGGAGGATGCGGGAAGAGTGGAAAGGAGAAAGGGAAGTTTGTTCCCCTAAAAGACGACAATATTGAATCCAGACGGACAATATTTATAATACATTTACAGACTTGAGACATGCAGCAAATAAGAAAACATGCTCATAAAATATTTCTGTGTGAAATGTGTAAAATATACAAACACTACAATATAAGCAGTAAAAGCATATGTAAATACACATGTGCACACTAGTGGTAGAGAACTGCATGTTCCTATGTCCACACATTAGCTCGGCACTACTTTCAAGTGTATTTGAATACAGCAATATCTATGAGAATTAGATCCTACCACATATAACTTTCTCAGGTCCTACAGAAAGGTAGCACATAGAACTATGTTTCTGCCCAACAAGTTCAGACTTTTCATTAAATGAGTTTTGCTGTTTATGGAATAGTTTCATAACCTGATTTCCACAGCATGTGAGTTTCTGCCCACTAGCAGCACTATGCCAACTATTTCTGCCAAAATCTCTGTTGCCTAGAAGACGTACACTCGCACTGTCACCTCCCTGGAGCAAAGGCATTAGTAGGATCTTTTCCCTCTCCTGGGCCACCTATTATCACAAAACTTAGTATTACAGACTTTACTTTTCTGCCAAATGTAATGAGCAAAATGGTTCAAAAATTATTAGTGGAAAACATGCAGACAAAAATTTATATAATTTCCTTGTGAAACAAGATTAAAAGAAAAAATCACAAGCTTTGACATTTGTAATTGGAATTCACCTGAAAGAAAATTTTGCAGTATCCTTCAATCTTCATTGCACAGCAAAGTCTGACCTAGAGAGTAAGTTAGATTGGCTTAGATTTAGGTCTCAAACACAGGCTCTGCTCCAGAAAATGCTAAACATCTTAGTAAAACAAAATCAAGCCATAGAGAATATTTCATAGATTCTGTCATCATCTTTTCAAACAAACAGCGGAAAGTATCAATTGCAGAAAATGACGGCGGCAAGTACTGTGATATATCGCAATGATATGACAACTCAGGCCACTTCCCCAGGAAAGCCAGCCAGGACATGGAGCATATCAGGAGTTTTCAGCATGTGAGCAAAGTAACTAAGAGTTGTTATCCATAAGTACAAAATATGGGAAAACATATAGTGAAATATTTTCTCACAAATTTCTGATATGCCTTTATGTGTGTCATAAATATTGACTGTTAGTGATTCACCACTTTCCCATCCAGCTCTCCTTAATGGGACAAAAATTAATATACAGACATGGATTTATATGTCACAGATACCATCCTACAGGATTCTGCTCTGATAGCGGCAGGTCAAATTCAATCATCAGACATAAGAGTTAGGTTCTTATTTGATCCCTTCACCTTAATCCAAAAATATACATTTGAAATCAATTCTCTCTGTTCAACATCACAGGAAATTACATATATCCCAGAACTGATTCAGGTATCAGTTGACTCAAATTACATTTTCTAATGCACTGAAATACATGTTTTGGTAATGACACCAAGGAATAAGGGAAAACAAGATGAAAACAAGACTTATACTTATCCCTGATATGCAAGCAAGGTGTTGTTTTTCAATTTACAGTGCAGTTTTACATTGATTTTTGATATGAGAAAGCTCTGTCAAGTTCTTATTCTAAAATTTTTAACCATGTGTACCAAACTTCTAAAATACAAAAAACCTCCTTGATATTTTCAATGCAGCATCATCTCTCTTGTGCCTCTGCACAACTGTTCACGTTGATTAAAAGCACTCATTGCTTTCCTAAGTGTAAGCCTACACATAACTACATAAAGCATTTTAGGAGAAAAGCTCCTAAACTCTAACACAGCATAGGAAAATAGGGACAGTATTTTGTATGTGTGCTTTTTTTATATTCAACAATTGCTAATATGACTAGCATTACTTTTAAAACAACCACACACAGAGAAAAAAAATCAATGTAAAAAGTTACATTCCTTATTTTCAAGACAAAACTTTTCCACCTCTGCCAATGCATGGAAGCCTCTAAACAGGGTCCTTAATTCAGACGTTCCGAAGCCCATCCGTATGCAGGATGCTCAGCTTCGTATAACACTTATGCTCCATCAGCATCAGCAGCATAGAACCACATGTTCACATGATGTCCTAAACGGGGACAGCTTTCTAAGGGGGGCACAGACAATTGCTAAATACTTCTGAAAATCCCATCTAATGTTTCTAGAGAATGCTTTTCTTTTCCATTTATCTTCTCTCATTGGTAAAATTTTCAGGTTTATGGGATGTATCATGTATCTAGCCTAATATCATATGAGATCCACCTTCCACAGTACTTTTAGATAGCTGCTTCCAGTGTTCTGTCACAGATTTTTTTTTTTTATCCCAATAGCATTCAATGTGTTATTGCTTCACATAAATGGTTCCAATTCCTCATTTTTCTACATTTCAAATAATCTTCCCCAAATGGGAAAAAGCAATATTCAGTCTTTTTTTTTTCTTTTTTTTAATACAACAACAATGGTTATTTCTATTACAAATATTTCCATCCTGCAGTCATTCCAGGATTTTACCACCATGTTTGTTATGTATGACACAAACCTTAGTGGTTTTAATTTTTTTCTGCTTAGAATTTTAAAAATATTTTGTTAGGAGCACCAAGTAGAGCCCTATTCTTCTGAAGGTGTAGCTGATACTGACGCAGTACCATTCTTCCACCCATTCACAGTAATTGAACAACAAGCACTCACTGTCAAAGACCCCAAATTCCAGAAGACTCTGAAGTACACGCTGGCCTTACCAAGTCCTTTACAATTATTTTGAACAGACCCTGAAAGTCATTGCTGGTCCAAAATCAGTTTCTACTGATCCTCTCTACATTACCATTTTCAGTTAATCATCGCTAGGATACAAATCATAAAAACATTAAAGGGTTTGGTTCTATAGACAAGTTACTACAACATAAGCTAAGGTGTGTATTTATAAACATACCAGCTAACTTGCAGTAACTTCTTTTGCACATATCCTTATTCCACAGTAAACATGAAGTTACATATCTCCCCACCTTCACTGAGGGGTAAAACCTCCTCACTTTTACTGGGAAGTAAGGACACAGACAGGAGCAATTGTTACAGAGTGGTTATCGGTGCAAACCTCCCAGGTTGCCTGAGGATAACTGGTGCTTGTAGCCTTTCCAAACACTAATCCCTCTCTCTCCCTTATCAATTCCAGTTGGGCAGAGGTTATTTGCAAGCAGTAGAACAAACATGCAAAGCAGACAGAAACAAACTCCAAAGAGTGTGCATTTTAGCAGGGAGTTACTCACGTTATTTCTGAGCAAATGCATGCACTCTGCAATCACGCCTAAGGATGCAGGTTTTCAAAGAATCCATAAATATTTTTTAGTTCCTTAAGGCTGCATCATAAGACACAGGACTTAATTTTCAAGTTAACTGCTTACTGGACAAACACTGAACTGGAAAAGGCTCGGCAGCAGTCATTTTGACTAATGAGGTACTCCAAGAAGTAGCTGGTTACTCACTCTCCAAACATGTATATATGCTCAAGCTTTCAGAATGACTCGGTCAACACCTGAAGATGAGTCTCAAAAGCTTGTTTACGTTGTTGCATGGTACTGTACGTACTATAGCTGAATGTACTTAATAATCCCAGTAGTTAGTGCACAAATCTATAAACCAGCAAATAATAAATATCTGGGTTCGCAGAAGCTGAAAAGGTAGATGCAATGTTAAGTAAGGAATTACCATCAGACCACACTGGAAATTTCCTAATACCCACTCTTTAGACTCCGAGTGTGCATCTGATGCAGACTCCCAACTCCCCTGATATTAACTGTTTCATAATAGATCTTCCTGGATGCATGCATTAGCTCTGATGGCAATCAGACCTCCACTGCTACACATATCTCACGTGTTTAAAAACAAAGGTCATTTGGTGAGGACATTATTAGTTATTGCATGCAATTTTGCAATGTAGACTACTGTATACTGTGATGTAAGTGGGAAAAATGATGGCAGTGAATAGATGTAATTGTATGTAGAACCAGTGACACGCCACATACAAATCGGAAAGTACAACACAATCAGAGTGTCAATTATTTAAACCATAATTAACATAGCTCTGCATGTCTTTCCAGGGCTCTCACAGAACATAGAGCATTGTTATAGTGGAAGAAAAGAGAAAATAAAATATTAATGGAGGACTGCTTTGTTCTCAGCACAGTGAGATAGAGGTGGTTGTAAAAACCGGATTCCTGCAGTTGCTACTGCTTTAATTAGGAAGGTCGCTATCTTCCTAGACTTCCTTGGATTCCTTTAATTTCCACAGAGGAAAACGGCTTCTGAATTTTATTGAACACAGTTGAATTTTTATTTTCAAAAATCAAAACAGAAACATTTCTTGGCATCTGTTATGAGCACTGGGTGTTATTTGCTCTTTAGAGATAAAGCTGTTTTTATACAGGGATATAGCTTGTGGGGAAAAAAAAGAAGGGCCAAATATATTCGTACTGGGAAAGCTGCTCAACAGGGATATCACAGTCAGCAGAAAATATCTAGCCAACCTAATTCATCCCATGCTAGAATCCACTTAAGGCCAAGGAAATACAATAGATAATATATAGTTTCACAACACTGATCCAAATGCTGCCTTTAACTCATTCATTCCTGGAACCTAACAACTTGTTTTCTGGAAAAAGAGTACAACTCAAACAGGCACAAGAGCTTCAGCATCTCCTTGCACTGGAGTGGAGATGGCAGTGGTAGGAAACCATCTGTGTTTTGTGACTAAATGAAAGCTTGGCTATTCTTTACCTGAATTACAGTCCAGATGGAATCACTGACAAAACTAACACTGAAACACAAAACAGTGGCAGAACAATGACTAAATAGAACTTATTGGTGTTAAAGATATATACATGCTATTTAGTATAAAATTAGATACATACATGCTATTTAGCATAAGATTAGAAAAATATCACCCAAGCATTAACAGGAAGAGAGACTGATGTTTTTCGTTACCTCGGGTTTATATTTCTTTGTAAGTCTCCATTGCATTTATAATTGTTGATGGAGCTAATCGTGAAAACAAAATATAAACTATGAGAATAAGATATATCTTGCTTTTGTATTTTTATAGATTTTATATCCTTTAATTTAAGTGTGGTATGGATTCATAGGTAATAATAGTTATTCTGTGACAGAACGAATTAATGAACTACTGATCACACAGCACACAGAAATAATTTACTTTTTACCCCGCACATCCTCCCACTACAATCTTTCAAATGAAGAGGTACACAGACAGACTTCCAAGCTACATCCAAAGCCAATACAGGAAGGATGTGTAGGTTGAAACTTATAGAGGGAGTTTCCACAAAGGAAAAAAAAGAAAAGGCCTGCATAAAATCTGCATTCCAACTTTGAATGCCATTCTTGTAGTTCACTCTTGGACATCACTCCAGTCAAAGTTGTTTGTAAATACGAAATACAAGATGGGAAACATGAGAAGAGGTTATCCATGTGCTATTCAGGGTAGCTCCAACTCTAATATTGCTGCCTTTGATTTAAGAAAGGGTTTCCTAACTCTAAACCTGCAAATAGCACTGCTCCTCTTTTGAGGAGCAAAGATCATTGGATGTTTAAATGAATTCAATGCAAATATGATTAAGCTGCATTTACTCATATAACTGAATACAAAATTACCTTTCATGAATCCAAGACATCTGGATTGGATTAAAATTGCAGACACTTTGGAAGATGGCAACCAGTGCCACTTTTCACATATCATTTATTCAGGTACAGTTTCCATAATGTGGCTTATAATTGCATAGAACTTCGTATTTTCCATAAAGATGTATGCAAATGGAGCTCAAGACCTATTTAGAAGACTTAAAAGATTCATTGCTCTTGTGATGGTTTTGCATTTGAGTGAATTTCATTCAAGTATCGGTGACCTTATTAATAGACCCAAACACTTCTGCTTTACCATTTTTACTAAACATGTCTTGTTAACAGATATGCTTTAAAAGTAAATCAGCAGAGAGAGCTCATCCTTTGAACTATCACCATGAAGCAATTCCCACAAGAAGAAGTGGCACTTGCAGAGATCATTTGCAACAGCACATCCATACCCCAGAACAACAACCTGCACAGGGGCATCCTGCCACCCAGACAGGTAAGGCAGGGGGGTGGATAAAGACCAAGCCTTAAGGACTGGTTTAGCTACAGGCCTTGAAAAGTTTCAAGTGCCTTCCAAAACTTGGGTGCCCAAAGACCTGCACGCCAGGCAGGCAGTCATCACGGCACTGCCGCCTTCCCTCAGGACTGATGTCACTTCTCTTGCCACACTGTCAATTTGCTCATTTATTCTGCTTTCAGAGGGTATTCTGACTCATGGCTGCTGAAACATCATTTCCAGATGTTTTTCCTGATTGACACGAGGCATGTCATCCAAGTATAATGGCAGAAGAGGTTAGTGAGGCTGCAGATAAGAGCTGTGGGGAGGGAACTGTGGCTAGCTCTTGGTGGTGGGCACCTGTGCAGCACAGGCCTTCAGCAGGAAGAACAGAAAAGGACTCATGTGTCTTTGACAGTATGATTCATTGCGGGTTTCACAGATAATAGCAATGATCTCATTTTATGATCTTCAGGCCCAATCCTGTCCCCACTATAATTACCAAATAAACTTCAACCGATTTCCGAGAAAACAAACACCTCTCTTCTATTGCCCAACTGAAGTGACTCTATGTATTTATTTCTGACAGCTATTTTAGAGATTCTCTGCGTAGCTCTGGCTGACAAGACTTTTGTCACTGACTGCTGTGGAACTAGTCACTATTTGTACATGATTTCAGTAAATACAAACCAAGGAGCTTTTTAATTAGAGATAATTTCCATAATATCTTTCAGACAAAGTGTTAAAAAAAAAAGCTCAAAAGCTCAACATAAGGAAATAGGTGCTTTAGGAAGGAGACTGACAGAAAAAAAAAGGAACACAAGCAGAACAAAATGAGACAGCTGAAAAGAGTTTTCATAAATTAACGTTCAATTTCTCAATTTATAGTAATTTCTGTAGGACGCAAAAAACAAGAAGTATTTGTAACAAGATGACCCAGTGGCTCGCACATGGACACTTACTAAATGATGACAGTGTAAGCAGGCATTAGGAAGAGAGGTTGCTTATCAGTAAAAATGAGATAATCAGCTTAGCCAAAATACTATTCCCTGCATTTTTGTTTTATGGGTAGTGAAAAATATTTTTGAAGCTCTATGGAAAATTTTATTTTATTTTACTCCTTCCTCCATTTTTTTTTGTTAATCAAAGAGAGAAACAAATCCTTTTTTTAAAAAAAAGTGGAAATTCACATTTTTTCTTTTGTTTACTAAGAACCAAAATGGCAAATTTACAAAAAAAAAAAAAAAAAAAAAGGCAAAGGCAAGAGGAATTGTTCCAAGAATTAGGTGGAAGACCTCGCACTCATTCACAGTTTCAGCAGAAGGAAGTGCCTTGTCACATGTCCCATGTGGAGGACAAAGAAAGCCAATGTGCATAGGTAATACAAACAGATATTATTCATTACTACACTGATACAGATCAAATTCACCACCACCTTGTAAGCAAGAAAACAATAGACCAGACTGTATAATTGGAGTTAAAGTTTAGGCAGAATAATTATAAAAATCGCACTGTTCCTCCCAACTCTTAAGAACATAGACTTAACCAGGTCCTGAGCAACAGAGCAGGCCAGTCTGAAGGCAGGTAATATTACTGAGCAGAGAGGAAGGAAAAATCTATGACTCTGCTGCTTTTCCACAGAAATTCAGATTGCATTTTGTTCCAGAGTCCCGTACTGAGAAAGCATCCTTAAGTTTCGGTATGTGAGATTTCACCTGGCAGAACCAGCTTCTCACTGAAATACATATCATGGTCCTGAACGAGGCTGTCATGTTTTGGGTCTTCTGCCTCTGTGGGCAGCTGTAGGGAAGGGACCTCCCACCGCTTCACCGCTTGGGCACAGCCCAGCTGAATGCCTGGTCTGGGACAAGAGGGGCGGTGATTGGCAGTGTGGAATTCAAAGGGCAACAATATTCAATTGCAGACATTTTCAAAGAGACTAATAGAGATTTCATAATAAAAGACTATAAAACCATTTTGGACATATATAGATACATATTTTCAGAGAACAGCTACTGAAAAGAAGGGTTAATTTAGACAGACACACGTGGTGATTTCACAAGTAAAGCACACGATAAATTCACAGGAACTGAGCACTGTGTCGTGTTCAGTGCAAGCAAACATGGCTTTTTCATTTAAAAATTCTGCAAAGCTGGAGAGAATCTAATTACAACCAACAAGGAATTTAAAAGTGAAAAAAGGACAAAACACAAAGAAAAAATACATTTTAAAAAGCAAAACTTTTGATAACTTAAGGTAAAAATTTTGCAATTTATGAAACAAGCTCAGGGAAAAACCAAAGTACATGCTGACATAAGTCATAGTGATTTGCTTAAGGAACTTCCCAAGGAAATGTCAGCAGGCCAGCATACAGAGAGCAGAGCATTCTCTAGTAATAGGACATGAGAGTATCAAATGCAATAGTCACGGCCTAATAAAAAGCTAAAAACAGACAAGAAATAACAAAAATAGAAGCTGCTCTGGCAAAACTAACTCACCCACATCATTCTGCAGATACATGGTGTGTGTTACTAATGAAGAACAAGACAGCATTGCTGTTACACATAACAAAAGAAGAGCTAGGAATAGTACAGATGAGAAACAACGCCAGGATAACTTAACTAGAAACTTTTAAATGTTGCAATTCAGAAGTTTCCAAAAAGCAGATCTTGCAAGTTAAATATTGTATCAACATTTACTTCTTTGTTATCTTAAGAAATAAAGCTATAGAAGAAAATGGTGACAGGCATCTATTTTTTCTTTTCAGTGTTATCAAAAGAGAGTAATCTAGCTGCAGGAGTAAAAAGGGCCAGGATAAAAATCTGGAAAAATTATACTTCCCTGAAATAAAGAGGGGGAAATAACACTGCTATTCTGACAGAGCAAAGGAAGAACAGCCTGTCCACCAAATTGCTTTTAGCGATACTAGAGAGGGAATGATCTGGGACTATCTATAACACAGACTCTTTTACTCTTTGGTTGTGATTAGTGCCAAAAACAGTACTAAAGAACCTGAAAAGGATTCTGTGAAGGTTTGACTCCTGAAAATAGATGGAAGAGCCTGAACAAGTGAAATAACTCGTCAAAACTAAGGACTAGCCATATGAAAAGAGAGTAAGGAATCAGCCTTAGCACGCTTAGAGAGATTCCTTATGGAAGAGTTCTTTTGTCTGATCAAGTAACAAGCTCCAGTAATAATAAAAAGGCAGAGAAGTTGTGAAAAATAAGAGGCTTGTGGAAAGTACCTCCTGTACGCCTGCTGGCCCTTGTCTGATAGTAATCGGCAAGGAGGAATAGGCTTTCAAAGCAGGGTTAAGTGGGAAAAGACAGCAAAAAATTAAACCATTAATAGTGACAAGAGCAGTCGTGTGAAGTGCCACAGATAAAAAAGGGGTTCCTGTCGTTTGGGTCAGGATTGAACTGACAAAGACATATGAGCAGAGGTACGTGGCACTGGGAGCCTCAGCGGGCAGCCCACTGTGCAGAGACAGCATGCAGGCATGCCGACAAGGGAACACATTTTGACTTCACACAAACTTGCCAGAAGTTCAGAAAGCCTATAGATATGCTGTATATAAGAGTATTTAACAATTTGCAGAGGAGAATAAAAAGAGCATCTGATTACATACAAAGGAAGCTGTTGTAAACCCGCTGGGATTTCTGTCCAAAGTCCAGTCTGGTAATACAGTGGCATCTCCAGAACAGGAACTTGTCTGATCACCCCTGAAACAAATGACGTTTTGAATACAATAGTGGTTCAGACTTCTTGAAGTACTTATGCAGTATTTCAGCAAATTATTAGAATAGCTATAGATAAGATCAGATGCTACTGGAGGTGTTTTACCACCCTGTGTAACCATTGCTGCATAGTCCATTTGACAGGTACTATCAATGGCACTGTTTTCCACTCCAGTATTTATTTATGCTGTTTTTCTAGCTAGCAGATAATCTAGTATCACTATGCCAATAAGAGAGGCTTTTTAATTTCTTTTAGCTATTTTGTTTAACTTTATATTTATTTTTATCTCGGAGGGTTTTTTTCTGCCTGGTAAGCTGTCCATAATAAGAAAGTTTAGAAAAAAGGCAAAGTCAACAAGCGTTTACTAACTGAGCCTTCCCTAGGTATTTTTTCATTCCAAGAACAGCGAAAAGTGTGTTAAATTCAGATGTCACCATGTGGTCAGGGCTGACAAATGTTGACTATTTCTTAGAATAATACTCATATTGTAGCTGTCCTATGTGGTCCTGTGGGGTTTTGTTTGCTGGTATGTTAGCAGAACTGAGATCCAAACATGCAACCTTTATTTCCTTGATGTGGGTGTTCAGGAAGTTACATGCCTCTGAAATCCATAGGATACAATTGAAACAGTTTTGCAATCTAATAAGAGAGAACTCAAAATAGGGCCTTTGTGATATTTGCACATTGAAAACAACTGGGACTTTTGCCTGAAAAATAGCCAAGGACTGAATCCCCAGAGCAGTATTTTACACTGCACAGAGTCTATACCAGCACACCATCAGTCTCACTTAGGCCTCAAAAGTAAAGCTTAAAAGAACACGAGTGATATATATATATAGGCCTTGGGTTGAGCCTCAACCCAAGAGTTAAATTTCCCCCGAAAGCTATTTTGTGTTCCTTTCATGATCACTGGCAAAGATACCACTTACAAACACTATAAACTGCTTTCCTGCTCTGAGCCTGATGGCAAGCAGTCCCTCTCCTAACTTTAACCAAACAAAAGTAGCAATAAAACATTGTTTGTACCCATCTGGGCAGTTATCACTAGATGCTGGAAAGTAACAATAGTACATCTGCATAGTAGATGGTAGCTTTTCCAGAATGAAATTAAACTAGTTCCAGAACAGGAACTGATTCTAACTGCACAATAAAATTTAGCTAGAAGTTGAAAAATGAAGTTCAGTTAGGGAATAGTCTTCTTGTCTTAACTCTTGCTGTTTCTTCTCTCCTGCCGCTCTGTCCCTGGGCCCTGCAGAGCCTTTGGTGCTCCACAGGGAGTTAAATAGGGGCCTTGCTCAGAGGCCTCTGAAAGCTCCTTATCTACAGATCTGAGCACCTTCTTTTGTTACACTGGTCTCTGTTTGTTTCTCTGTTAATCTCAGCAGAGTCTTGTATTCTTTTAGCTTTTTGCCCTTTCACGTGAGGGATTAACACTGTCACTTGCAGGCTTTGGTAGAGACCTGTGTGTACCTCGGATAAGGCTGCTGCCCCCATCTCTACAGCACCTAGCTTTTGCAAGGCCTCCTTAAATAATAAAACACACCAAGCCCAAGAAATTTTAATCTGCACTGACATTTTAGTGGCAATACAGAGGTGAATGATAGATGCAAATGACAGAGGACAACACTTGAATCTCTGCGGACCGAGGCACGTCACACCGTAATAGAGGCGCATTACGCAAGTGAAAAGGTGTGGGAAATGAGCGGTGTAGGTGACAGGAGCAGACTTACACTGTAGGCACCAGCGGGAAAGGAGTCGTGCTGTACATGACAGGAGGGAGCAGATGACATTGTAGGTGACGGTGGGACTCAGTGTGGGAAAAGATTGCTGCCTGACAGGGTGTAGTCGCATACAGCATGAAAGGGATGTTGTCAGTGCTAGGGTAGCAGAGGCAGAATGCTGTAGGAGATGAAGGTGGCTGGGTATCAGCTCCGCCAGAACGTTACAGGTTTCAGGCAACGGTATTACACAACCTGCTGTGCAACACGGCCTGGAACAGACAGTCAGCAGAGTATTGACACAAATGGTGAGCTTCTAAGAAAACATCAAAACCTTGTGACAAACTGAAAGGAGGTGAAAGAAAAGGAAGGGGGATGCAATTATAAGGCATTTACAAACCCTGCATAACTTCAAATGCTGTGAGTACAATGCAGAAATCATTGTGGGATCTGGATCCAAAACACCAATAACAAGAATGTGTTACTGTAGTTCTACCATGATATATTTGCCATAGCTATATCGAGAGGAACAGCACACCAAAATAAGTGCTTGATGCAGAATTTTTAACTTCTCTTTCACACTTATTCTCCATTGAAAAGAAAGGCTGCTGTGAAATAAGCTTAGTGTTTCTCATAGCAGTGTATTTAATCTTCAGTTTTACCACAAGCCCTTCCCCTCCATCTCAAAATACACTCTTTTAGTAGAGCAAAAATACTAATTTCTCTTGCAGAGCGTGCAGTTACCTCAAATAAGAATGTTACAAAAGCACAGCTTATTTGTCAGGGCGCAGAGAGGGTTGCCAGCTTTTAAGCCTATGCATTTTCATCTCTGATTATTAGGAAATAAAAAACAAACCAATCAGCTGAAATTTACACCTAAAAGCTATTGAGGCAGTTCCCTTGTCCATTCTTTCTTTATTACTTTTACAGCAGAATCTGAATCTATTGTAATTTCAAGTGTTGGCCTATTTTCAACAGTGATTATGATGGTACCACAATGTGCAACTTGACATCTCCTCCTCTCCTCTCATTCAAAGTCTCCCAGGGCCCAGCCATTTCACACAGGCTTGCTTTAGGCATTTATTAAATATGCACCTTCCAGTAGGGTTTAAAAACACCAACTAATCTCATCAGAGGCCAGAGACCTCCAGATATGTAAATCTACATCTGTTCCTCTTCAAAGGAAAGATTCTCCTGGATTACTCCAGGAGAAATGCATCCCACCCGGATATAGCCACTGAACCAGAGAAAAAGAACTCCCATGGCAAACGTGCCACCTCAAACTCACCAAGATCCAACGACAATGAAATTACACTTAATGTAATTCACTGTTAGCTTTAAGAAGCAATTAAGTAAAAGGCAGTACAGCACTTGCCGTAGGCTGTTGGTTCCAACAGGGGCCAGTGGAAAGAGGCATATAATGTTAAAATTGGTAACGTTAGTATTAACATAAGGATGAACTGTAGGTGGCTGCTCGACTACAGTGCTGTAAAATAGCAGAGTCCATTAACAAGCAGCAATCCCCCTTTTCTTTTTTCTTTTTTTTTTCCCTTTTTTAAAGTGTGCTGTAGATGTTTGCCATTGAAAGCGTGTAGCAATGTAATTAAGTGTCTATTAGCTTTTTATAAGAAAACCAGGATTCCCTCTCTCCCTCCCGAATGCCCCACCAGTATCTTTGCTTTCCCATACTGAGAGGCAAGATCAAACAATTTTATGGAAAATATTTCAAAGCTATTAGAGAGGGACTACACATCTCACTGTAGTAGAACAGTCTCGCACCCAGCATATACACTTCCCAAGAAGGAATAAGCCCTCATTTAGCTTTTTACATCTCATTTTGTATAATATAATTTTAAAAGTGTGCACAAAGGATTTTTCTTTTCAAAGTCATGTTCTGTACATGTCTGATGAGTTTCACAGTAGAATTAGAGATGCTTCACACATATCTAAAATACAGCCTTAAAAGAAACAAATTTGTTAGCCAGAAATTATGGTGAAATCTAATCTATTGCCCATTCACTCATATCCCTCTGGTTTTATTGACTACAATTCAGATTCAGAATTTGACTATCACAAAAAATAATCTGAGTTTTCTATTATCTCCTGTTTCCACAGTTTTATTTGGGCTATCTTTGGTAAGCTGCAGACTTTTTGGCTGAATCAGACAAGTAAAGATCAGTCTGTTTCCTTCAGGGAAAAAGGCATAGGATTGTACATGTAAATATTATGTTAAAATAGTCCTGAAATACAGCAGATAATCTTGTGATAAACTTACTTATGCACATTTTAGCTACTTAAAATACATTTATATATATTTCTCAGATTGTGAAAAATTTCTTGGATAATGCCATGTTCTGTGCACTATGAATTTCATATAACTAGAAGAGGCTGATGCAATGATTTTAATATGCTTAAGGTTTATAAAAGTACAACTTTATGATTAAAGGGTTTGAAGATTTTTATTTTATTTATTCATTGAAAAGGCAAAATGTAGCAACTACAAAGATGTAGGGAATATATCCCTTGAGAAAGACAGAAAAGAAGTAAAAAGTTTTTTTGAAAAGAGCGAAAGACATTTTAAATGACTTAAAATAAAAGTTCACATCTAATGAAGCCATCACATAAAAAGTGAAACTGGTATGCTCAATTAGGGCTTATATTTTTCTCACAGATAAGATCTTAGCGAACTCTTTAAAAGTCAACATTATCTGTCATAACAGCAGTTCTACCTCTCACATTGCAAACAAACTACACAAAAAGGAGGGAAAGATGAAACAAGGGATATGGGCAGTGTGAATGGAGCCTAAATCTTTTAATTAACACCCTCTGAAAAGCACACTCTTTTTCCACCAAACTAATAAAAAGTGTGAGTGTGGGGTCTTTGTTGTTGTTCAAGCCTTGCCTGCACTCTAAGGAACTGAGAAAAGGCTAATCAGGGTTATTTAAAGCCACTTTCTACTTGCCAGGCTCCAATATCTCATTAATTCACTCTTAGTTGGCATCATTGTCCGATAGTGTTTGAAAATCACCAAAGAAACAAGGATTTCCCCTAATCCTGTCCATCAGAGGTAACTCTCTGGAAGACGATACCACGCCATAGCATGTAGGACACAGAATAGAAGAAGTGTGTGCATGAGGAAATACCCTGCTTTCACTGCAAACTACCATTCTCTGAAGCTCAACACACACCTGACGAATCTAATAAGAACATGCCTGTTTAGGCCTGAACTTTACAAAAAAAGAACAGACCTTACGATGATAGTTTAAAGGAATTATCCTGAGTAACTAATCTCTGCTTGAAGCTATTGCCTGGCTTCTTTAATCACATTGGCAAGAGCTTAACACAGACAAAATTAATAGTTGTCCATGTGTGTATCTGACTTGAAAAAAGAAAGGAGATTTTGATCATGGTCATAAGCCAGAAAAGCAATTGCTTCAATGACTTTGTTTGTCATAAACTACAGCATTCAATTAAAGATGAGGACTGCCATTCTGGGATATTTTTAATGGAACAACACTAACTCTGGTGAGTGGAGAAAAACCTCGATTATACCAGCATGCATGTCTTCAGCTCAGCAATCATCTTTGTCATGTCCAGAGACAGCTGAACTGAGCTTTAGTTCTCTTTCCAAGAAGTTTCTCCTCTGTACTACCCAGCCTTCCTTGCCCACCCATACTAAAACCAACACTTATATCCAAATGATGTTTTAAAGCAACAGTATATAATGGAGGGCTGCCTCCCTAGCAGTTTCCATTACTCGCCTTTCTATGGCCAGGCATAGCCACTCTTAGGGAATAGCTGGCCTTCAGACCCAACTCTTCACATAGTTGCTCTAGTAGCCCCAGTTTCCTTTTAATTCCTGTAAAGGGAACAAAATAAGATTTCCTTACAAACTGAGTGCAGTGACACAGCCAAGAAGAACCACGGCTGTCAGTCTAGTATCATAAACACTTTCAAAATGCAATGTTTTTAGCAAATGTTTTTGTCTAGTGACACTTTATTTAGTTTGTATTGTATATCTTTGCTATCTAATTTTTTATTGTTTTACTAGGTACAAAGCAAAATAAAGTTCTAAAGAATGATGTAAAATTTCCATTATGGAGCTGTATCCCAGAATATCTGACTGTCATGGCCATATCTCACCCTTTGCGAATACTTACTACCGATGCTAAGCAGGAAGGATTCAGAAGTCTCGTCATATAAAGCACCTTCAAACTCTTCTAAGGAAACACATGTCTTCAGTCCACAAATTACATTTAGAGTTTTCCAAAACCAATATCTCTCTTCATTGTTGTATTTTAGGGTGAGTCAAAAATTCAGGAAGAGTAACTATTCTACCAGTACTGTAAACACAGGTGAACCACAATAGCAGTAATATGAATTACCATAATACTCCAAACATCCCAGTTCAGATGCTGTTAGCACTGGATTTATTGCTAGCCTCAGACCTCTCAATGCCATTAATGATATGTTCGTTTATGGTTCATGGAAGACACCTGTGAATCAGGATAGGGTTCCTCCCACAGTTCTTGTTTCCCATCTCAGAATAGAAGCACTTGCCACTGACTTAAATTTCTCCTGTTTCTAAGTAAATTTTATTCTGCGCTGCTCACAATAAAAGACTTCTAGAGTTAACGGTAGACAAAATAAACAATTCATTAGCAATTAATTGCAAACAAGTAGGTCAGTGGCACTGGTAAGTGCTGCTACCGCAGTGCTCTGATACTTTCTGACAGTCTTTGATACTTCCTCTATATCACAGACAATCATCCTAAACTCAAAACTCTTCATTCAATTTTTCACATCTTTAAGTGCAGTTTCAATTTTAATCCATATCTTTAGAAAGAGCTTACTTTGTCTCATGCATTTTATATGCCCTTTACTATTATGGGGAAGGAAAATGTAAGTATTGATTCCGGACTAGGTAAGTTTACTGAATCACAAAGACACATGCTGAAACTGCAGCATAAAATGTATTCTATAAAACAAAGAAAAATAAGTGGAAAATGATTGCAGCACAAATTGTTTATGAATCCCTGTAGAACATGGTGTTGTATAAACCACAAGGGAGAGAAGTCCTTATACCAAGCAGTATACAATCTAAATAATACAATTTTTCCTGCACCTGATAAAATCAACACACAAATAGGAAGAATACACCACAAAATTTGTAATCAAATTAATAGGCAAGCCATGCATACCCACAGTGTATGGGCCTGAAAATTCTGCCAAAAAAATGCAGTAGCTTTAAACTTTAAATATTGGGAATATTTTGATAGATCTTCTTAAGGTTCATGGCTTCATTAAAAGATCAGTTAGTATTTACATCATACCCAAAGAATGCAGACTGTAGACTAAGGTTTCACACTTAATTTGAAATCTGTACCATTTCCAAATCTCCAAGTTAGCTAACACTGAAGATATTTCAGAAGTTAAAAAGATTAGCTTTTTGTGTATTTGTGACATAATAAAAATAGATACATCAATTCCCCATATAAAATGAGAATCCAGTCAGTAGACTAATGTAGATAAATGGAGGCTTTCAATTCTGGTGGACACTTCACCTTATTTTATATTACAATGCTACTTTATTGCCACTGCTGTGGTTGTGAACTGTCACCGATTCTTTGGCTAATTAAAAGATGGGCAGCAGATTGCCATTAATGAGATTTGGCTTCCACAAAATAAGGCTCTCTTGGTGTGTGGCTGCATAAGTCAGCTAAGAGAATCAGACCTCCCCTTAGATGAAGGGAATCTGTACAGATCACATCGAAGTAAATCTAAAAGTAATCCGCTGTATAAAGGAATGAGCTTTTTGCAATTGTATTTCTGAGTATATGCAGGGGTCCCCCTTAGGCTTTTGCAGCCACAAAGATATCACTCACTTGAGCTGGGACCTTGGAAGAAATACACAGCCAGCAGAAAACAAAGATTTAGCTTTCAGGTCTGCTCCCAAGTATATGACTACATAAAAAAGCCCAAACCTAACTAAAGCTATTCTTCTCCATGCTTGAGTTGTACAACAATGGTGGGGAAAAAAAAAAAAAAGATACTAACATTAAAAATTGCCGCTAAAGAACTTCTCTTAAGACTTTTATCCCCAGTAAGACCTTTATTCTTCTGACCTTTTTCAAGATCAAAAAAGATCAAGAGGGTGAAAGAGCTTGATCTCTTGTGTGGTAATGACCCTATTTTACCAAGCTACTGAGCCCATTATAAAAAAAAAAAAAAAAAAAAAAAAAATCAGCACTCTTAACAACTCATACCTAGAAAGCAAAAATGTACAGGTTCAGACCAAAGTCTGCTGACTTCAGTGGAACTACACCTAGCCCACTGCAGTTTGGACGAGGGGGCTGTAGCATCTTTTCCTTCTGGAAAACACGCTAATGGTAAAGCCTTCTGGAGGGGAAGCCCCAACACTCTGCACCCAAAGAGTAGCCAGGATGACCCCTTCTGTGTGCCAGGACAGGGATTTAACTTCGTGGGTTCCTCACCCTCTGGCTGTTACCCAAATCCTGCATTGCAGAGGAATCTATCCAAGAAAGTACTCCTGGAGGTGCTCCACAAGATGTGAAGGTTTCCATATCAAAGCTGAAAAAAACTCCAGATGCAATTGCATAGAGGTCTGTTGGAGGGCATATGCCTGTACAAGTCACCACTTGAATATATAAAGGCAGTATTAATCTCCAGAAGAGAGCTCTCCTAGTCAAGTTACAACTGGGATGAATTCAGCTCAAGATCCTTGGAATTATTTTCTGTTCACAAAACTTTAAGTAACTCTCAGCAAGACAAACATACGCATAGGATATCAACCCACATGCATTGGAATGTAGGCCAGCAACTATCTCAATGGGGTTAGAAAAATTTTCTGCATCATTTTGTAATTACTTCATTTTCCATTAAGTGGGATAAACACTTGCTGGATCATCAGATAGCAGCCATTTGAAACAGGGCATCTGCCTTCACAGGCCATTGGGCTGACCCCAAATAACAGTTCTTACTGTCCTAATCTCAGCAATATATAAGTTTTTTATATATAATTCCTTATAAGACATTTAAGTCATATTTATCTATATATTATATAAAATATACATGATATACATGTATAAAATTCAAATACAGACCTTAGAACTGATAAATACAGACCGCCATCCCAAACCTTCCTAACCTGCCTTTGTGCAGTTGCATTTGATAACAGTCTGAGCTGCAATTTGAGGAACCTGGAAGTTCAAAGTCACATCATAGTTTCAGTCTCCACTTTTTTCCTCCACTTGTTTGAATTGTTTCTACTTTTGGTTTTCTTAGGAAGTGTGTGTTTTTAGCAGTTAGCTCAGGGGACCGAGTCAAGTCCTTTTTCCCAAATCTGTAGATAAGGCTAAAAAGAACTTTGTCTTGCTTTCCTCATACATAAAATAAAACAAGAATTTAAGTCACTGGGTTGAGAAACAATGGATCTTTTGAAGTACTTCGATGTCCATCAGTTCCACTTCTGCCATATTTTGATAGTTTAAAAATAAACAGTAAACTATAGAAACAAAATATATTCAAAGAAGTATTTTAATTAAAGGCACTTTGGTGTCCACATTCAGGATACTGAAATTCCTGGGAGAATGCTGATTTGATATACAGCATACATATATGACAGATGGAAGGATCAATAAATACATGCTTTTTTCCTACCATATAAACCTTTTGTTTCCTCTCCCCCAGCGCATTTGGAGAACTTCCTTCCATAAGAATAGCTCATCTCCAAGTGACACCAGTGTAAAAAGTAAAGCTTTTTCTTGCCTGCATTTATGGTTTGTCCATCACTGGTTATTTCCAAGTTTTAAATTAAAAGTACAAAAGGAAATACTGGCCACAAAGGATCTGGTTTTAATTGAGAAATCTTCCAATTAACAGGAAAGCTTAATTAAAACATCTGTTAAAAGTCCATAATATTAACTTAATGTTGAGAATCTACAGTAGTGCTCGATTAGATTTTTTTCTTCATGTAAAATTAACATTAGTGACTTTTAACAAAAGTCTTGAGCAGTCATTGCTATTCAGAGAATGGTTGCAAAAATTAAACCCAGGCAAAAATTACGACAATTTTAGAAGTGGTGGACAGCTCAGCCTTGTTGGAAACACACCAAGTATTATCCAAAATAAATTCATGTATTTGCACAAAGCTTTGATATATATAAAAAATTCCTTTATTTCCCCACAAACGTCTAACCTTTGGCCACTCTTTAGTGAAGCTGCATTTTCTACAGTGTACTCTTGGAGAACAAAGTACAACAGCAACTGGCAAAGTTTTTGAAAATACTACTGGGGGGGAGGCTCAAGGAGCCAAAATCATTATTTTTGTATGGAGTGTTTCATACCAAACACAAACACTGGGGGGTCTTGACTGAACTCCTTTGCCCTCCTGCCGTTTATGCCTATGATATTGGGCAATTACACAGCTTTGGCTGAAACAGTACGCTGGATAGGAAATTTCTCACTTATTGGGGGGTTTGGACTGCACTTGTCAACAAAAATGAGACCATATAGTAATCCTAATGAATTTAAGGGGCAAATCATCTTGCTTCTCTCCTAAGATCTAGCCACCTTCTGTTTTTCCCTTCCTTTAAATAGGATACACTTTGCTCTATGCAGTTCGAAATTTAAAGGAAACCCAAGTCCCAAATTAATGTAAAACTACACCACAAATAAGAGTTCTATGGCTGAATAAGTCTGCGGGAGTTGCAATTAATGAGACTTGGCAGTGGCTTTTGCCAGCATGCTTATGCTACTGCTGTAACATGCACACACACACAGGCACAACACAGAGCCTTACACATTGCAAGAGAACTATAAAGGACAGGTTCCATTAATCAAACTACTTTTACCCAATACTTATTCCAAATACATTTGCATATTAGAAGGATTCCCAATGATGAAAGTGCTTTGTATAATCTTTAGGGCATCTTTTAGGAAAAGTTTGGGGTTAACCCTTTTTCCTCTTTTGTTTTCACAACATGAGGGAGATCCTCATGTGAAATTTCATGATTTCTCAAAAGATTTCTGTATCATTTTCACTCTACACTATATCCTTTGTTCTAATATACACATATACTTTAGATGGATCACACAACAGTAATATATACAGAGCTATATACCTCTATATACTTAGCTCTTTTCTTGCATTCCCACTACCGTTCAGGCAGCAACAGATTTTTAAGCCACCTTGCCTTTAGCAGTGAAGTTTATCTATTTTAGCTCCCAAACCAGAAGACTGATTAAGAACTATCTAAACCCTCACGTTGCAGTTTCTCCACTCCACCTCTTTATTAGGACATGCTTTATGTGCCATCAAAGAAAACATTGGGCACTCCACAGGTGGTTTCTGTCATAGACCCAAATCAAATCCCGCTCTTCTCAAGGCCAATGCTATCGATTTCACTAGGACTAGTACTGAACCCCATTTGCATTGCCCTCCCTGACTGACCTCAGATATCACCAAGAATTTCCTCAAGGTCTGTGATAGATCCTCACTTAATATCATTTATGTGGTCTAGCAGGATAGCAAAGGATCTTGAGTTGTAAGTGGCAGTGAAGACGACTTTCAGATAATACTTTTTGCTAAGAAAAGTCACCTGAGGCAAAGAGGGCTGTGCACTCTGCTAACTGGTCTCCAGGCACACTGCAGGGCTATCCCAGGAAGAGCTGGGGGGAATTACAGACAAAACTGGGGTTTGGAGGTTGTTGGCCCATATTTCCCTCCGCTGTTCTGCAACTACCAGAGGCAGCAAACTTGCCCCATCGGGGCAGGCAGTGCCTGGATTGGCCTGTGAGAGGGGGAATGACCACCAAGGCCATGGAGGCTGCCAGCACCTTTGCCTCCTATGGAGCTGATTAATTAGCACAACAGCGGTGCCAGGCAGTTTCTGCCAAGCCACAGTTAAGCAACACACTGACAAATGTCCCGGAACTAAATGTGTACTTTTCAAAAACACAAATTAAAAATGCAGATTAGCTTAGTGTATGAGCAGTGGTATAATTGCTGTTTTAGGAGAAGGGCCAACAAGACCACAGATAACTTACCTGTTTTCTCATTGTTCCCTTTTAATAAGAGTCAACTTTGCAATTAAACTACTCCCTAAAAACACACATTGAAACGAATTCACTTTGTTAGCAGACCTGAGTGCTGGCTTTGTGCCCTAAGGAAGGAACAGTTACTAATCTGCAAGCAAGGGGTTTTAACACCCACAGATGTTAAATGATACTTCAAAGGCAGCCATTGCTATAATTTTTGAGTATCTCTTCAGAAAAAAATACAGGGTCCTTTGCAGCTACAGTATTTATTGATCATTTTTCTCCAAGTGTGAGAAACAATACTTTTCCCTCCTGATTTCCTTTTTCTTAGTTATGCAATGGTAAGGCAAACAAAGGCTGTATCAGCTTATAAAATAGCAATATTCCTCTAAATTGGTAAGTCATTCTGCCCATATAATGGCATAAGTCTTGTATGAAGTACTTCAGCAGTGTTAAACCATCAACATCCACAGGCTTTGTTGGTTTAAAATATAATTTTAGAAAAGCAAATGATCTCTTCCATGGCTGTAAACCAGACTAGCATTACTCCAGTTTTATAAAGTTAATAAAAACTGGAGACAAATAACTCTTTTGTGGCAGGTTTGACTGTTTGAAGTACACTTATTTTCTTGTTTTGCTGATTAAACGTATAGTAGATGTTCCAAACTATTTTAGAAACGGCTCAAAAACCCTTTAATCCCCTTCCCACCTCAAATACTTAAACTTTCTATTAGGAAATCTCTATGAAGCAACCAGTAACTAGGACAAGCAGAAATGCCATAGAACACACATCCATCATGCACTCAGTACTGGATTGTGCAGAGGCCAATACGGTCTATGTATTGTCCACCAAACCCAGTCCTCTTGAATTTGGTGGCAAACTTGTTTTAAAAAGGACAGTCATTAATTGCTTCATCCTGTTTGCTATCCAAAATAAAGTTTTCAGGTTTATAAATGCAACGAAATACACCAAACGATTGCATTCTCCCATGTTTTATGTAGCTCCATGAGATTTTATGTGGAGTATTCAAGTAGCCAATTTGCAAGTAGAGCAAATATTTGCAGTATTCAAGTCACCGTCTACGAATGGTTTGTAAATATTTTACCTTTTAAAACCCATGGATTTTGTTGACACTTTTCTATTGCTCTAAAAATATTTTTTTTTAAATCAATAGGAAGATGCAGAATAAGAACCCAACACAGTTGTATGTCAGTCTGAATGGCAGTGAAAGGTCTACAGCTAATGAATATCAAAATCACCATCATTGCTGCAGCTTAACATCCTAGTTTTCAGGAGATAGAACACTTCATGAAGGTTTCAGTATGTTTACCTTCTCTTCTTTGCTTTTGCATAATATTTTATCTAGAAAGTAGGCAAGAAGGCAAAGAAAAGCAGCCACATAGGTACATGACAGTCCTCAAGTCAAGCATGGGGGAACTTCTGGGGTTTTATCTATTCAACACCACCAGATTACAGACAACAGATGGAAGTGAGAACAGAACCTGATGTGGAGTCCCAGCACTGTGTTGAGGTAAAGAGAAGCTCAGGTAAAAACAGCAATTAGATTTTAAATTAATTTACTCGGCAACAAATGTTGCTATGCTAGAACTGCACTGAAACTGAATTCAAAAGGAAGAAAAACAGAGGTCTTAGTCCGTGAGTTAGGACAGCTTGGATGTTTCACCCAACAACAAATTATAATCTGACCCTTCTACTAGCTGTGAGGAACCTGTTCTAATCAATGGCTGATAAGGAAGCATTGGAAATAAATTTTCTGTTGCTGCACTACTTGAACTCGTGACATCCAGTTAAACCTTCATAACGTTGCCAGTGAAAAAGATGTGTCTTGTATATATCATGATCTGCTGAAATTTTAGAACACCCTAAAATGTCCAGAATATTAATAATCTTGCTTACTCTTCAGGCGTTTTGCCTTTGTCCCAGCAACAGGGTCCCCTCTGTCTGCGAAGGTAGAGTGCCTTACTACTAGCACTTGAGAGGAGAGAAAAAGATCGAGTAGCTCATGCTGGGGGCCTCCCCCTTCCTTGCACTCACAGAACTGGTCAAACACACACAGCTCCTAGGGGACAAAAACCACATGCTAAGCACTTTATAAAGCAGTGAGCAATGCAACGGTTTAGAATGGACCCCAAATAACGCGCAGTATAACTTCCCTGATTTCAGTGGAATTAAACCTAGGTGGCTTTTGACACAACCAGTCTAGCAGTGCAGAGGGAGCTTTTATTCTGAGGTCCTGATTTTGCTGCCTCCTGCACACAACGGGGCAATTCATGGAACACAAGGAATAGCAGCTGCAGTGAGAGGGGGCTCTCCGCAAGGACAGGGCCAGGATGAGGGATCAAACAGGAGCTAAAGAAGGCCTTGTTTTTACTGGTGCATTAAAAAAAATAAATAAATCAGGCAGCATATAGCTTACAAGCATGTAGCATTGCTGCCCACCTTAAAGTCTTGGTGGTGTGCTTTAAGAGTATTCATGTTATCACCCGATCTTCCCTACTTACCATAATAATTAATGTACAAGCAGTGCTCAGAGGGACCAGCTCCAAGGGCCACAGAGGGGAAGAAGAAAGAGCACATTTCAAGAGGATTCCTTTTTTCAAATAAATAAAGAGGTACTTGGAAACCATATCAAATATCTAAAGCTGAATTTAATAACCACTTTTTACAGAGCTTTTTTGTTTTCCGTTGAATTATGCAATATTAACTGAAAAAGTAGCATCTATAATTAACTGACAACAGGATTGGAATTAAGTAGGAGGGAATGGTGATAAAAAGCATGTTCTTTCTCCCCCAAATTTAATGAATTTGTACTTAAATTGAGTCTTGCAGGGGGGGTGGGGAATACAGCAGCAAAAATTCCCAATCCAACTTCTAAATGTGTACAACACTTGTATTTTTTCTTCCCTGCTAGTCTTAAGTACTGTGCACATAGGAGATTTCTCTCGTATCCACAAAAGCCAGCTTTTACGGAGCAGAAATAGCAGAAATAATTTAGTGTAACAGTGCCAAATTTTTTTTTGTTTTGCCCCGTTGTCTGCTGTGGCTTTGTCACTGTGACCTTGGGTAGACAGCACGCAGCTCTGCAGACACCCAGCTCAGCTCTGCTCTTCCTCTTCCTTACAGCAACTTCTCCCAAGCGTCAGCCTGACCTTCTCGCCCAGCGAGCCCCAGTGGGTGTAGCAGCCCCAGCTCCGAGAGACCACTGGTGCAACTGCGACCTGGCTTTTCACTGACACAAGAAATTGCAATAGGTAGTAACAGGAAAGCAATGCATGTCCCTAGCATTGGAGAGGAATTCCTCATGAGAGGACATCATCCCTGAAAAGTGCCCTTTCATAATGAATAATCTGGCCCTGCTGAGCCCTTTCCTTCCTGAAGTTCTGCTTTTATAAGAAAGCATCCCCTTTGAAGATCAGAGTCAGAATAAATTATATTGTTTAAGGGAATGAACACTTACTGAATCATGCAAAATTCTTTAATGTAGACTAAATTCAAGAGAATAAGGACAGACACATATATTTTAACCCAGAGGAAGCTGTATGAAGTGGTTAACACTTTACTAAATGTTTTTGTGAAGTTCTAGCAAAGATTTCAGCCCTCCTGCTCCTACAGCTTTGTCAGTCTCTTCTTTCTCCCTCCTTACCTCTACAGAGGTGACCAGCATACAGCTGCCCCTTAAATTGCTTGGTGCTACCCTATGAGCATAAAGCTTATGGATCACTTACACAAACTTTTCTAGTGATTAGCAGTACAGGTTGCCATAAAAAGCAGACAGCTTCTGGTACAGTGAGCTAATTATATGGTTACTACAAAATAATGGAAACAGAAAGTAATTACGCTGTTGTAGGCATTACTGCTAACATGCTATCTCTTATCTTGATAACATTGCAGATAATTAGCTCATGTCACTACACTCTGTATTTTACTCTGTGCACAGTTTTGCACCTCAAAAAAGGTAGAAAAGTTCCATGACTAACAACTACTCCAGAAAGTTTATAAAAGACCCAACTGCTCAAGAGACAAAGGACCACAGAAGCTTCAGCTGGCCAAGAGATCAAGTACCAGCAACAAATGCACTCTGTGATGGAAAACCTGATTAAAATTTCTCAAAGAAATCATTATGGGTGAGAAACTAATTGAAAGACCTCCCTCCTGCCAGAGCTTTGCTAGAAAGAGAAGACTTCAAAGGCATAGAGGGAGAGCTAATGTTTTCACACTTAAAACTGAAAAAAGGCAATCCTCATGTTTGTGTTTGTTCAGTACACACTTCTCAAATGTTGCCCCCTCACGCTTTAAATCTGCTGGGTGGAAGATCTAAACCTTGAATATACAATGCACTTTAGCTAGGGTGTATGGTGCTATTCTTCCATGCTGTGTGCCTGTCTATTCATTCGCTTTCATTCTTTATTCTTCAGACTGATATATAGTAAACAATATGGTTAGCCACTTAAAATTCTCTAGGTTATTAAAATGTGAGTAGCATTTTTTTTCCTCTCTCCTGGATTTCATCTGGAACCACTACCTAATTAATATCCAGAACCCAGCAGGAATCTGAATAATAATAAAAAAAACTTTTGTTGTTCCTTGAATAAATCTGTGTAATTTAAACCATAATCATGGGGATTTCATCAAAAGTAACTCAGTTCTTCCAAATCCCACATCATCGTTACAAACAACTTTGTAGTGCAATTTCCAAGGCAAGATATCTCTTCACTTTCATATTTTAAAGGAGACATTTCTAATGACGGCAAGGGTGTATTTTATATGTAAAAAGCTAGGATCTAGATGGTTAGAACATAATGTACTTGCCCGTATCTTCTACCAATGCATACACCGTACTGTAAAGGATCAGTTCATACAAATCCTTCCTTCTCTCAAAGACACATTGTCTTATCTGTCAAGAGCTAAGGTGCAGTTGGAGTATAATGCAAGTCCATTTCTCACAAGCTTAGAGCTTAAGCACTTTGTTATTGGTTATTAGGGCTGGACTCCTAGAGATAAACCTACAACTACTGTACACCAGCGAAGGGCAAATAAGCAAAATCCCTGACAGAAGTCTGTTGTAAAATGATGAATAAGCCTCCTAAATTGCCATAAGGCGCTAGTCACAATGGAATTGTATTTGTCAGACATGCATTGTAACCCTAAGGTTATCATAGTGGGCCAGCAGATACAGGAGGAGTGCTTAACACTATCACCCCCTAATCATATCTCCTACAGGCTAAAAACTCTGCAGGGAGCATTACCACTTAAAGAGGTGGTAGTGTTTCTATGGACTGAATGTAGACAGCATTTGGTAGAAAGAAAAAACCTATAGAAAAGACTGACAGATATATTCACACAGGCTGCTCACAAGTACACCCTGAATTGAGATATAAAAAAATCCTTTCAAATCATATCCCCAAGGCTGGGGTTCTAAATAATAAAATACTGTAGATTACTACTTTATTAGTTTTAAAAAAGCCTATGAAAAATTATCTTTTGCCTGTGGGAAGACATTTTATCTGAAATTATAGCAGCTCCAACAGTTTTAAGATATCAAATTTAGAAACTAAGCAGCTGTAGGAAATAGATGATATTATACCCTACTTTTACAAATTAAATTCTCAAGTTCTACCCTATAAGGTATTTCATTGTATTTATTATCTTGAGCTTGACTAACACTGAAGTACATTGGAAGCCATGGCAAGCTAATATTATAACTCCTATATATTATTAGATGTGGCCAAAAATATGACAAAACTCTTTTTCCCCAT
This sequence comes from Strix uralensis, assembly GCF_047716275.1. Taxonomy (NCBI): domain Eukaryota; kingdom Metazoa; phylum Chordata; class Aves; order Strigiformes; family Strigidae; genus Strix; species Strix uralensis. Next base: position 5,956,654 of record NC_133983.1, on the reverse strand, counting down.
TCAAACTCTGGAGGATGTGTTTGCCCTCATAACTTTCCAACTGGAAATGACACTCAATTATCAGACACATACAAGCGACTGAAAGTGGTTCCAAAGTAGTCCTTAGCCTAGTGCTTTGGACACTCCTGCAAGAAATACAGACATCTTCACATGATTCAGAGGAAGGAGCTGAACCTGGTTTTCCCTGTAGTCCAGAGGACTGTTCTGGTCACTGGGCTATATTGTAATTCTTGCTCACTTGCTCTGTTTCCCCCCCCGCCCCCATGGCCAGTTGAACATTCAATTATTTATATCAAGTAGAACAACTCCAACAGGAGAGATTGAGACACACTGCATGCACCTGCTCTTTCATTCATATTTTGCATCATAATAAAAATTTCAAAAGCTTGACTCTTTTAGGACAAAGGATCATTTTCTGGCTAGTCATATACATTACATGACAAAAGAGAAAAGCAAATGGTCACAGCATTTGTAATAGGGCATTTCAGCTTTTTCACAGTTGTCTGTAATTGTAAACACTTATAGATACATGCAAAATATGGTAAATCTTAGGAAAGAATAAAAATCAAAAATTAAGTACCTCTGATCATTCTAATGCATGTAAAAAAAAAAGGCCTTGTTTGCCATGACTAAGCGCTAGATTGTTGTCATTCTTATTTCAAGAATTATCAGCCCAAGAGCAATATTCTACTTCTTAAATATTAGGCATAGTATTAAGTATAGCAGAAATAGTAAAATACAAATACACTCAATGAAATATACTTTAAAGAGTCCAAAACCAGAAGGGGAAGGACTGCTGCATTAGTGTGGTTTTAAAGCACAATTATAGGTAATAATAAACAGCAAAAAGGTAGAGCTATGCATTACAATTCTTCTGCAGTCTTTGCGATGATGTAGAAAGCCTGTTGGATTCATCCATGCTTAGGCAAAAGAGAAGTTTAAATATCAACGGTTCTGCAGTGAGACAGCAACACAGCATAAATGTTGGTTTTGCTGAATATATGAAGATATAATTAAAAGCCCAATTTCTGGGTGTTCGTTAAATGCTGTCTTTAGTCTACCTTACGGTCGTTCATATGGATCTCCAGTGCTTTATACCATTATATATGTCCAGTGGATTTCTTGTCTATCATGTAAAAACGAAATCAAAAACCTTCATCCAAAATATGGAACAAGTAACCAATTACCTCAAACTTTGTTCAAAGAGGAGAAACTAGGTTTAAATATTTGTGAGATTAAAATAACACAGAAAAACCGATGTGGTCTTACTAACACAATATCAAACAACAGATCTGGATGCAAGTATAAATGTTTCCTGGACTCAGCAAGGAGAATATTCTGCTATTAGGCCATGAAGGGCGAGAAAGGGAGAGCTCCCTTTTTCCTGATAGGTGCTCTCTCTTCTCTTATCCCATGTCCCACCGGCTCCACTGCAATTTAATATGATGAAGATTTACACCTCTGGAGTCTGTAGCAATGCTTTTCAGGAAAGTGAGCCCACCTTTTGGCTTTTCAAGCCAAGAACTCAATTTCATTGATTGCTTGATTTATGGTGCAAAACCACTTATTGCAATTTACACAGTCACCACTCTCACTCTTCCGTGGTCTAGGAAAACCATTGTTTAAGTGACAGTGGAAATTAGTATATTGCTGTTCTCCACTTAAAAGCAAAGACTAAGGCTATCAAGAGGAGTAAAAGGATTAGACAAAAAATTCAGAACTGTATATCAAGAGTAACTTCCAATGCACAGTTGTCGGTGTCCAAAGTTTTTTTAGATTTACTTAGTTTACATAAACTGAGACAAAGCACTTTCTCTCTAACATGTTGCAATCCCACATGTACACAGACGGATATTTAATGAGATGCGCAATGTGAACCCCACCAAAGCAGTACTTCTATATTACTGTATGAAATAATCTTTTTCCCTTTAGTGAAAGAACCAATAAAACCTCTCTCACAAGCTGAAGCCCCCCCCTTTTTTTAAGCTGCATTTGACAAGCAGCCAGTTTAAGCAGCTAAAGTCCTTGCTCAAGTGGCAGGCAAGTTAGATAAAAGCTCCCTGTTTGGAAAATCTGGGAAAGATTTTACAAGGTGCCGCAAGCTGTTGGCATTGTAGTTCCATTCTAGAGGGACTAAGGACAGGATTGCAAAAGGCAGGGTATAGATTGGTGAGGAAAGGATTAGGAAAGAACTAAACTTTCCTGTGATAAACTATACAAGAATCCACAATACATCTATTTACAGCTCAGGAATACGCATCCTGAGGTGTACGACTTATACCAGAGTAGCTTGCTCTGCATTGCAGATAGGTGACCAACCATTAAGGCCTTTGAGTCTCTAACCTCTGGGACCAGTAATGGTAGACTGTATTTTTTTTTCTGTTCAACCCAGAACTTACAGAAATCTTCTTCACAAGTTCTCTGGTCCTTCCACCAACATTTAGCCCCAACGCACACATTTACAAGTTACCCAGCTTCTCTCAGTACCCACAGCAGGTCAACTTCTGCAGGAATACAAGTTGAAGAACTACCGCTGACATCCCTCACAGCTGCCTGTAATATGTTATAATGGATGACAATAACGCCACTTTATGCAGGGCATTAGCTTTTCCACACCTACAGAGCACTGCTGAGGAGCTATTTGTTGGAGCCTTCCTCGCCATGGGTCACTCATCCTTCGCCTTCAGTGGCAACGCAACCTTCACACCCCAGCGCAGAGACACAAGGCTGGCAAACACGCAGTCCAGCAACTGACCCCGAACTCCAACATTGGCAACAGCAACACTAAAGCATTTCAAACACAAATGGAGAAGAATTTATTTTATAGGTAAGGAGCAGTAGATGGCACTCTCCGCTCTGCCTTAGCACCGAGCAGGATCTCAGCAGGGGGCACTCTGTAATTAGAGGGAACTTCTGGTGCAGATCTAACCCACTTACAGCTGTAAATGGTCTTGCGATGCTTTTCCACAAAGAAAAATACTTATCTCAACACTGTAATCATGTACAGTATCATAGCCATAATTTCCAATGATTGTTCATGTGCTGGGTTCAAGTCATTCTGCACAGAGTTACCGGACAACTGCTCCATCCCCCAGACGAGGCTGTACTCGAGGGACGAGTGACCTCTGCGAAATGACCAGCTCTGCTGGTCTATGTACAGCAAGCTGTGGGTGGCCACCTATGGAGGAGGATCGTTCTTCCATATCAGAACTGTGTGTTAACTGGAAGATCAAAAGTAGAAGGAAGTACAAGAAAAAACAATAGGAAATTGGTTGGCTAGGAAGGCTGGAACAAGCACTACCTCAACAAAATTAAACAGAGAGACAGAATGACCAATTTGCGGTGTATCTGTTTATTTTGTCTTGTGGCATGAAAGCAGACTATGGAAAAGGGTTGCTTGCTTACTCAACAGATTCGCTTCCTAGGGCTGATCCTGCATGTTCAGTCCCTACTGAAGCTGAAGGGAGCTCTTCATATTTTTATTCACAGATCATATTCAATCATTTTTGCTATAGAATAATTATTTTCGCTATACAGTACTAAAAGGATTTTATGTACCTTATACACACAAAACCTTCTCAAACAGCAGCCTTGGTTCCCATTGAAAAAACAATGCCACCTGACTTGCACAGTAGTCATCCAAAATTACAATTCCTTGGCTTCTTCTCCCTCATTTTGCTTGATATCCACCCAGAAAACCACTACAGTTCAAATCCCGCACTTCTCGGACTGCATCCTAGCTTCCACCAGTGTTCATTCAAATGCATAACATGCCCAGAAGGCTGATGGATGTCAGCAGTCTGGGACAGGGGAAGAGTGGTGCAGGGGAGAGATTGAGTAACAAGGGCTGAGCAGGTCAGGTGTTTCCATTCATCTCAGTCGTGGCATAAACTCACAGGTGGTCTCCTGGGTAGCCTGGTTTGAGGGCTTTATAAATCATAATGATAGTTGCTCAGAAATTTTCCCATGAAACATGTTTCTGGGAGAAAATGCCAATTTATCACAACTAAAATATTCTGAGGGTATGGACATTAATTTCAAAAAAATGGTGAAGGACCCCCACCTGACCAACAGATTTCCAGTGGAAATCTCAGTTGCCCACTAGCTTGCCTGCCTTGCCTGCTTGCAACCCACATTTACATGTGATTGCTTGCTCCACGGCAGTTCTGTTCCTGAGCCATCAGAGCTTGGACTTAAGGATTGTCTGCACCCATCATTTTTTTTTCCTAAAACTACCCAGTTTGTCCTAACCTGCACTAGCAGGGTCCCATACAGCTCACAGACCCTTACAAAGGCTCAGAGAACAGTCAAAGGTGAAATATTATCTCAAACACTGGAAGAAAATTAAATCTGTGGGAAATGTGGAGTCCTTGTTCTCACAGATCTCCTGAGTGATGGAGAAATATCATATATTGATGAACAAGAGGAGGTGTGCCAAATCACCAAGGTATTGCTTTTAGGAAGATCAGTTTCATCAAATAGTCACAAGAAAAAATAAGTCTCATGTTGGAAAGTAGCACAAAGTTCAGTTTTTCCAGTATTCACCAAAAAAGTGGCTAGGACAAGTTTTTTTTCTTTTCCTCTCAAATAGAAATAAAGAATAAAAATAATAGACTAACAGTTTAAATGGCTGGGTGGGAAATTATTATTGTGAATTTACCATACTGAAAAATAACACTTCAAAACCATCAAAATACCACAATCAAACCTTTGGCTGCACAGTTAGAAAAGAAAAAAATAAAAAAGAAAAAAAAAAAAGAGACCAAACCCAACCCAACGCTAACACTTTCAAATGCCAAGTACAGTGTAGAAGTCAAGATCAGAAGTGACTGTCTCTGACAAGCCCGCTCAGCGACAAAAGGTTTCAGATATGACTCCGTTGCCACATGCTGGCAAGTAATTGTTTTGAGAATGAAATCTGCTAATACAATGATGGTGAAGGGAACTGCTGATCTCTTCAGTGTACCTCACAGTATTTGGAGGAATCCTTAGATGAAAAGAAAAGGCAGAACATTTTATTCAACAGTTTTTTGCACTTGCTAAAGAGACTGAAAAAATGTCATGGGGACATGACTTCAAAATAAAGTGAGATGTCTTTATATAAATGTTTGATTACTAAATGAGTGCATTGGAGAAACCCAGTCTTCTCCCTCCCTTATTGGTTTTCCTTTGCAAAAGCAAAGTCAGAGCTATTGTTACGCTGTCAGGCTAGATCTATTTATATACTGGCCAAAAGCTCTTCTCTGTACTGGTGTCCCTTCACCCGCTCAAAATAAATCTACCTCCTCACAAGGAGGTAGATTACTTACTGTTATAACAACTCTAAAACTGAAAACCGTATATTACAAGCTAAACTCTGTTCCCACATAAACATGAAAACAAATCCAGTGATTACTGGAGTCACTTTGGAATTGCAAGAGGGTAAATCTGGCTCCATGTCACTTACAGTAACATTTTCAATGTTGACAAAATATAGAAAGTTGGAAGTCTAAATTAGAATGAAATCAAAGTGAGAAGTCTGAATTATGAGTGAGAAGTATAAGATTAGAGAAATCTACATTATGTAAATGCACATATGATCTGGGGCTTCAGTTTTCCATCTTGCAAAGAAAATAATCACAAAAATATAACAATGCAAAATTACACTCGAGTTTCTTCACTCACAGGGAGAAACAATGACATTTTTTAAAGTCTCAAGTCAGACATGCTACAAAAAATTACTGCTGTTTCTATACATTTATGAGATTTCTTTCTTCTCCAAAAAACCCAAATCCTAAACAATAACAGTAAATCCAACTAAATGGTAAGTACAAAAACTTAAGAAGTTTATATTGACATCCAGCTCACATGGGTTTTTTGGTTTGTTTTGGGGTGCGTTTTTTTTGAAGGTAAGCGAGCTACTCTTACTCTGCACTCCTTTGAGGTGTGATACATATTGGAGCCACTGGGCATCTTTTGATCAATTTCAACAGATTTTGGATTAAGGTCTTAGTAAAGTCTATTCCTGGCCATCTTTGTGACTAGATGGAAGAAAAAAAGCAATTAGTTTAACTACTAAATCCCCAAAAATCAATGTCTAGTACTGATTTCTATTTTGTTTATTTTCATTTTTGAAGCTGCTTTGAAGAAAGAAGAGGTGAGGAATAAGTAGGGGGCCCTACCAGTGTGGCACCGTCCCCTTCTCTCTGGAGGGGAGGCAGTTTGCAAATTGGACTTTGGCATGTGAAAGGGGAAAACCCCATTCCTAGATCTGCATAAATTAATTGGAAAACGTGGGGAGAGAGTTTTAGAAGAGATTCTCGGAAAATCATAAATCCAAGGAGCAAACGTGAATTTGTGAGAGGGCCCTAGAAGTAATGGAGAGATCTGGGATTCAAACATGCTTAATGTATTCCTGTGCTCCATTTTGTATATTTAAATATAGGGCTAGAAGGAACCACTGTAATAAACTAGCCTGACCTCCCTGTGCAACAGAGACCGCAAGTCCTGCCTGAAATAATTCCTGTTTGAGTTAAGAGGTTTTTTTTCCCCAAGGGGAGAAGCAGGAGGAGGACTCCACAATGAAATCCTTGCACCACTTCCCTGTGAGGCACTGGATCCCACAGTGTGCTCTTCACCAGCTCGTTATGTGTTATGTCTCTACAGTAAGTTTTAATACAAACAGGTGACAATCCAGTCCTTTAAACAGCATAAGAAAGGTCAACCTTTGCCTTTACCACCGCCCAGAGTGGTATGCCATTGACTAACTCTAATGTGTTAGTTTATTTTTTTTAAGCAAGCTGAGCAGGGCTCAGTCCTTAGTTTCCACTCTCATTGCAAGTAGACTATTGCTTTAGGACCACTGTGGTCTGAACTACTTTCAAAGCCTTTAACCCAGTTCTAATTTTGCTGTGAGTGTATCTTTAAAAAGAAAAATTGTTATGATGACAGCTAAAGAAAGCTAAAGTCTCTGGGGCCAGTGTCATGTGTTCACATCAGGAAACTGACCACTGTTGTTAAAAATTAAATGTTTGACATGAACTAAAGTCACAGAAAAATATGATTCAGTCTTTCAGCAAGCACTGTTTATGAAAGCTTGAAAGAGCTGAAAGCCCAATATGATTTATATCCTGGGAGCTGGTATGCAACTTTAAACATGTTCTTTTTTCAAGTTCATCTTGTCATCCATAGATAAATATAGATTAGGACAAACCAAAATAAATGGGTGGGTACCAAAATCCACAAAACAACTAACCATAATGGAAGTGCTTGTCCTTCTATTCAATAGCAAAAACAGCATATGCTTGGTTTAAATAGCTGGTTGGGGTAAAATGAGTATTACTGGACAGGAACACTTAGCCAGTATGATCCAAACAAGTCAAAAAATAGCCAGAGTACAACCACATAAAATAAAACACTGACCAGATTTAAGTATAACTGGTCACACTCCCATGTTTTCGGATTCCTATTATTATAGCTTCGGAGGCTCTGTAATGTACCTTTGGAAAAAGTCAAATGGTTTCACTGGGTTTCTAACCTTTGCACTTCAGTAAGATGATCCACTGAGAATCTTACTGTATGAGACTGAAAAAAAAAAAAAAAAATTAGAGCTCACTTTATTCAGAGGTGCAACAGACATTTACGTGACTGTTCATCATCACCAGTGTCTCCAACCCTGTTTGCCTAACATACCCGCATTATGAAGACAACATGTGAGCAATGCTAACTTTACATGTTCCGCCATAACAAGCTATCCTATTTTCAGCATAAAAATGGCATTTAAATAAATATTTGTGCTATGTAATTGAGAAATAAAGGTCAGACAGCATCCCACTGTGTTTCCAGGATGAGCAAACCCAGTGATTAGACCACAAGTCCCCAAGAACACTTGCTTGGGACAGCGAGGAGGATTATTTAGCAATGTTACATAACACGGGAGGCTAAATGGGTGCTTTGTATATGGGAACAAATTCAGTACTATTTCTTCCACTTGAATTTTCTTTTGTTACCCTTTTCTAACCACTTCAGCCTGTACTGTTCTGAGCTTCTCTGACAATACACCTGAATTCCACCCACAGTATTTATTCTCACCGAAGTACCAAACCCCGGGCATTTTTCCTCATGCCAGGAAGAACTGGGTGCCCTGCAGCCCTAGGAACACTAGGAGGACATCAATGCAGACCTGCCATGTGGCACTGCTGTGTCCAGCCACACAGTGCCTACCCGGTTAGCTCTCACAAGCACCTTCACGGTTTAAGAAACAGGGCATGTAATACACTAGTGACATTTCCTATTGCAATATTTACAAAATGGTTATGTGTCTATAGAGAGAAGCCCTACAAAACTTTGCAGTGATCCAGAATCTTTCAGAACTAAGGAGCACAAAACAGAGCAGGAAGCACTTGAAGTAATTGTATGCACACACTAATGTGTGCACATTCAGTAATTTGTTTGTGAGACCACTGCTGTTTTGAAGTGGGAAAGAAAATCATATATGATTGTCTCTACTGGTTTTCCCTCGTCCTTAACCTCTGCCTACCTCCTTTTTCTTCTCACAGCTTGTAAGATCCTCTAGGAAGGATTCTTTCTTCTTCGATGTTTAGAAAGGGCCTAACAAATCACAGCCACTAAATAAGCATGTATTAAATGGCATCCCAATTTTGAATCCCAAGGGACTGGAAAGTGCAATTCAAACAGCTGCTTTTTTCATTTATGCATCTCCAAAGGTCAACCACAAGCTTGAATGTATAATACATAATCTGCCTGTGCTCATCAAAAAGGAGGGCCAATCTTCAGTTATTTTAGGGAGAAAAGAAACCAGTCTGGCTAACACCTAGTAAAATGCCCTGTGTGAAGTAAAACTGGTGCCAGAAGCAATGTGGGTGAAGGTCAGTTCTTTATCTAATACATATAATAGTTGAATCACTCGATGCTTAGGTTTGAAAGTCTTAGGCAACAAACAAAATATAATCTTTGACTTCAGGAAAGCAGACTTCAAAGGAACATAGTTACCTTAGACAAGTGACTGAAATTTTTTAATGTACAGAATCTTACAGAATCTTAGAGAATATTAAACATGAAAGCCATGATAATTCTAAGTCAATTTATAATGCCTCTTTGTTTTGCATTTTCTTTTAAATATTGAGCTTGTAAATCATTAATAATAAGATGAAGACATTTAAAACATTTGTATCAAATATTTATAACAAAATTTAAAATACATTATCACCTGAGGTGGCAGGAACTGTTTACTAGTAGAGCGTAAAAATATTGCTACTGAATTTATGAACAAATTTAACACAGTATATTTTAGTTTTAAAGTTTTAGTTCCCACTCAACCAGATGGAAAATCACAAAATTAAAAGAATTCATGCTCCAACTGAAAGAGGAATGTAGTATATTCTCTGTACAGAATGAAATACATGTAATTCACAGCCATTTTAATGTGGCATGAACAGTTTACAGAAAAAAGTAGTCCTGGAAAATGTATAATTAAGAATACAAACAGGCAGATCAGTAGTGTGGCAAAATGTATGTTGTGTAATGCTGTAGTACTGATACATAGGGATATTTAAAGTAAAACTTTGTAAACCTTTAAAAAAAATTACCCTGATATAAACAAGTTGTTCATCCAGAATTGATCAGCAAATAGATTTGAGTGGGTGAAACCAAGCTGATAATATGAAAGATTATATGTCCCATTAGCAAACCAACAAATTTCTGAAATCCAGTCCCAGGCAGACCTTCTGGTCACCACAGTCCAGCTATTCTTCTTTCATCAGTTGAAGGCTTGTGTACCACAGACACCGCCTTCTTTCCTAAACAAAATTTTTATTCTATCCACATTGTCAGTCTCAGAAAGGAGAAGAAGAGTGACTAATCCACGGATTCCATTCTCTCTAATAAGTAAAGGAAAGTAGAATGGACAAAAGCAGTTCAAGAAGACGGTCAAAGAATATTTCCTACCACTGTAACTGTATGAGGTGAGTGGTTAAGGAAGACACTTGATTTACTGGCATGGGCTGACAAATTTCCAAACTGATAACATCTAACAGTTCCATTGTTTCTCGATAGTTTGATTACCTTGCTTACATTTTGGTGTTTCAGCTGCTTCACAACTAGTTTAATATTCAAAAAGATATTTTCATATCACTTAACTTAGTGAGCAAATTGTGGGAATTAAAAAACCAGTTCTCTTCCTGGCTTTATACATTAAACTAGTCCAAGTGACATAATCTGGATTGGAGTTTACCTTGAAGGTCACAGCCTGTTGTTTATATATTTGCAGAGCTGTCAGACCCAAAACCAAAGTCTAAGAACAGAGATCAACTTCACTACATTTTTATTAAGTGGCAGGTTTGATTGGTAAAATGATGAATTAACATGCTTGCTTGTAGCTTTAATAACAGAAGAGAAAATTGTAGCAAGCATTCTGGGACAGTCATGCCACACAAGCTGTGATTGTCCAGGGTTAAACAGATGTAACATGAGGGGAAAAAAGGCTTTATGCTATAAAGCTTATATACTATCAGATAACTCAAGAAGTGGCAAAGAAAGATTTAGAGGAAAAACTTAAAACCAGATTAGGGCAATTTACACATTGAAGAAATGTCGAACACACTGGGGACCGATTCCATTTTTGGTCAAAGCTTTCTAGGTCATGGTGTCCATAAAAATACCATTCATTGGATCATGTTTTAGCTCTCTCCACAATATGCATGTTTTCTTTCTGCAGTAAAGAGAACATTTTGTCTGCTAGGGAAGACCCTTGTATTTTGTACGGCCAAGGGACTTCAGACATACTTACACAGACTGATAGCATAATCTCTTGTTTAGCTAGACTATACCGTTGCAGACAGTTTGCCTTGAACAAATGACATGTTAACAGTTTGCTCTGCATGTAAAAGTGCTGTCATATCCCAAACCTGAAACCCACAAGTACAGAAGAATATGCAGAAGTCTAAGATTGCTTGAAGATGCCAGAGAACATTTTGGATGTATGAACTCAACTCCTGCCTAGGCTATATGAAGAACTCCATATTGGGTCCCTAAAGAAGAAATTACCTCTACTGAATGCATCAGATTGAAAAAGGAAACTCAGATTATAAATCTGGTAGGTTTGGGGAGAAAATGGTATGAATCTTACTGAGGGTTGCTCCTTAAGTGCTGATTTGAGAGTCCAAGCAGGGGTTCTGTTAAGCACTGCACTATACACAGAAGAATCTGGCTTCCAGCACACAAACTGATATGCTAATAAATCCATAGAAAAAAAAAACATGAAAGCTGCTACATAAATAATTCAATCATATTGCCTGGTTTTAAACACAAAGTCCTACTATTGCATAAACACGAGAGTTAAGCTTGTAAAAGAAAATTGTTTTCCTAATCTTTTTCATTAAAACAAACATGAGAACAACAGTTTACTCTATTTAAAAATTATTTCTTATCAAAGACTTCCAATCAGCCTCACACAGAGCTTCACTAGGAACCAGTTCCAATTCTGAAATACTTCAGCGTGGAGTTTCACCATTGACCCAGAAAGCAAAGTCTTTGTCACCTGATACTATTCAGGGTAAGCTCTTACCCAAAGGTCCTACCACTGAACTCAAGAACAAACCTATGATCAGTGATGAAAACTGAAGTAAGGACTTTGGGCTTTGTTTGCTTTTTTGTTCTTTAATCATCTTGTCTTCAAATTAATATGTTGTTAGTACTGTACACAGGACACTAATTTCTTAATTCAAATAGATGCTATTTTTCAATTTCCTTTTAAGTTTTAAACAACCTATTTAAAACCTAATTTTAAAAAAATCAACCAAAGATCCAAGAGCTTGAGAATCTCCCATTAATGCAAACTCGCTTTTTATAAACAGCATACATTTGAGAGGGCTTGTTCTTCTCTCCATCATGTGTATGACTAAATCTGCCATGAGTAAAGCTGGCATGTCAGGTACTAACAATGAAGCACTGGAAAGGCTTACTGGCTAGTACCTCTATGAGGTGAGATTCACAAAGTGAGGTCAGAAATATCTCCTGGCAATGGGGTACTCTAAGGTTATTGGCAGGAAATGGATATTCACAACTGCTAGCTAAATTATTTTTAAATTTAATATCCTGGACAGAGTGGGCGATTGGCCAAATTCTTCTCTCAGCAACATAAATGTAATTCTGAAGTGACTCCATTGACCTAAGCACGGAAAGAGAAATGTGAATCTATTTCTATCTTTAACATATTGCAGCCTCTCACATTAGTTGTGTGATCCTGTCAGATCCTACTAGTAAACAGGGTCAAGACATGTCAATAGGCAGATGGCAGATTGTCAAACAACCTCTAAACATGTGAAGGGAGAGGTGTTGGTACCTGAATATGTCTTTAGGGGCTTTATCTGTGTGATGTCCACTTGGGCCAAAACATTCCCCTTGCCTTAGCTATAGTGCAAGAAGCCTCAAGACACATTTCTACTCATGAAGGCTAAAGCATACGACTTCTTCCACTCATCCCTTTTGATGCCCCTTAGGTCTTCTTTAGGTTATACTTCTGAAGACTGCTATCCTCCTCCCTCATACTCAGCTGGGTAAGCTGCTCTTATAAACAGACACTACTATTTTTCCATCAGGATGAGATTTCTCACCAAAGACCTGTTTTCTGAATTACTTAAACCAGCAAACGTCCTTGGGACTGAAATGTTTTAGGAAATGAATGCACCAGTAAGTCTGCTACTAGATTTACGACAGAGTAACCACAGGGAGGCAAGGACCTCTTCAGCTGCATCCCAGATGGAATGCCTGTCCTTGCCGGGCATTTGGGTGTTTGTGGCAAGGGAGGGAAGAAAGTCTCACAGGTCTTTGCAGTGAGATGATCTAAGACTCATTTTGAGACAATTTAATCAACTTCAGAACTCATTCACTCCCAGAAGGATTGCCTCCATCTGAATGGTTTGCTTGGTTCTAACCTTTGTAAAAGCAGCTCTGATCTATGATCCCTACAAAATATGTTTAAATAGTTCGAATGGACAGTCTAAAATATGGGGAAAATTCCTGACTGGATCTGCAGCGAAGATGAACTGAATTTATGCTTTATGTGATGTTAGGTGGCAGTATGCCGCTATGTTAAAGATCTGATATGCCTTCCAGTGCTCTAGGAACATTTGGGATATTAACCCTGGAGCTTCAGTCAGGTTACAAATTTCCATTCTACTGACCTACATTATTGCTGCAGTCTTAATGCCTGCAGTAGTCTTTGTTTCTTGTCCCGAGCTTCCATTTTTCTGAACAGACAACCTGAGAGACTTCATTACAGGGCAGTGATTTGAAAGTACATTATTAAGTATATAAACCAATTCACAATCCTTTCTATTAAATGTAAATATGTCAGATGCTATTAGTCAATACAGATACTTAGAAGATACAAAATAATAAAAAGTCAGAAAATTCTCTTAAATCATAAATATACTTTGTTCAAGTTAATAGCACAATTTGCAAACAAATACCTACTTTGGTCCTTATCCATTAAGTAAACCACTGCAAAACAGCAAGAAACATTAATACAACACACAATCCATCAATACTGAGATGTAGTCTTTTTAAAAATGATGAATGCTTCACTTCTTCATACTAAGTTAAAAAAACCCACATGAAGCGACTTAAATTTTGCTCAGTCTCTGCCTCATAACAGTGCTCCAGTATTTTTATTACCTATGGATCTGTGTATATATGTGACAATAGGATCAAGCCTTATAAGCTGAGTTCTTCTTTCTTTCCGTTTCCCAAAAGTCACTAAACGTTGAATGAACTGAGACAGCAGGATCAATTCTGCTGTGCTCTAATTTTAGCACCTGAAAATAGCAATAATCAATACGACTGAATGTTCCATTCTTTTCAGTTAAAAATCAAATAAAATTCACATGAATCTTCTATCATCGAAAAACTCCTTAGATAAGAGAAAGAAACACAAATGGATTTTCTAAGCTTGGCAGATTATAAATAGATATAGGTATGTACAAAAACTTTTTGATGCTATTTTCAACACAAACTTTCTAATAGTCAAGCAATTGTAAATAGTATACATCAACACAGTTTTATTATTATGGTTTCAGTACATCTGATAATCTGGCCCTCAGGTTTCTATATTTTATACTTGCAGTTATGGTAATGAACCTTTTACTTAGGGTAATAAAAAACATCACATTATCAGATTTGCATATTTGTTTTGCTCATATATGTAAGCAGTTGCAAGTTCCTTTCATTAAACAGATAATCAAATTTATTAAAAGATATTTAAAGCTTTCTGGAATGTAGCTACTTAATATTAAAAAGTGAACTTTATTGGAAAAAGTATTTTTTCCACAGAATATTGACCAATATTTTTTTTTTTTTAACATCTTGTCTTCTTATGGAGAAACAAACACACCCCCTTGTGTTTTTCAGCAATTCTGAAATTGTATGAAAAATAGAAGGTAATCTAAGGAAAACACAGTTTCCATAAAAAGAAGAATAGATAAAAGCAACTCAGTTCTCTAATAAATTTAGGTTCCCAATAACGATTTCAAATCAGAATGTTTTAAAATTGAGAAACGGTTTCTAAAGCTATGATTAAACAACACAGTAAAACAGCCTTTAAAACTTCTAATACCAACTAAATATTGCTACAGCCACGTCATATGAAGTGCTGGTCTCATATAACCTCACTCTGCCAGTTCGGATTTGATCAAAAGTTTTTGATGGGATAATTTTGCACTAGCAAAGCGCATACTGGATCAGGTATCATCTGTCTGTACCACTCAGAGTTTATGCCAGATACAGTACACTGTGTCCTTCTATAGTCACCATAAAAGCAGAAAGCCAGGACAAAGCCCATGTAATGTGCTTTGACTAATTCAGCAGAAACGTGATCATACCAAACCCCGTTCAAATTAGACCCGCCAGGTGGTGCAGCAGTGCCCAGGTCTAGTGTTAATAATTGTGAAAATGGCACAGTGCCCAGTCACAAAACCACCAGAAATTATTTCTCTGCCCTCACTCACAGAACACTTCTTGTAGTAACGTGCACATATGTGAAATTATGACCTTGGTTCTAAAAATCATTTTTGGGTACAACTGAGTTTGTCTTTCTGTAAACAAGTGCATAGTAGAACTTGACTATGAACATGCTCTGGATCAATCAAATGGAAAGAACATTTTCAAGTGGAAAAAAGAATATATTCAAATCAAGCAAAACATTTGTGAAGTTTGGTTGTTGGTTGTTTTTTCATAATAACCATTCCGTAGTAATCAATCAACCAGTACAGTAACAATCAAATTATCAATACCTCAGGGCCTTGTTCAAGGATGCAATAGGGTGACAGAGCGTCAGCCCCACAGAGGGTGGTGACTGGGTGTCCGTGCTCCCTGCATGGCTCCACAACTCACTGGCTGCAGAGCCAGCTGCATCAGTCTGTCAGCAAACCTCAGGCCTGGTTTTGATAATGTTCTAAATGTCACATGGCCAAGGAGCAAAAATTTATATGTGTGATAAAAGATACCTCTGTCCCCTCTGAAATATTTCTTGTCGATGCTGTGCTTGCATTTAAGCCAACCCATTGGGCAGCCTCTGTGAAGCACCTCTTTAGCAGCAGCCTGTAGCACAAAACCAGCACGTGCATTGCTCTCTGGTGAGAAGGAGACAAACTCTAACCAAAACTATGTCTTCATTGTTGTGTCTTTTACCCACATGAAATGCCCGCTATGTGGGAATGCTGAGGCTGTGAAACTGCAGTATGCAGAAAATTACATGTTAGCTATCTCCATTATAACAGGCTGTCATCTTTCAGCACAGGCCAGCCATTAATCATCCAACAATCATTCATCCATCCTTTCGGTGAAGCATTAAACTGTGGCCCTTTCTGTCTGTCTCTGGTGATCATCCAGGTGGAAATTAGAAATCCCAGAGTGCTTTTCAAAAAGAACAGGGGCTAACCTGGGTGACCCTCAATAATAAAAGAGAAAACCTGTTTCCATTGTCCACAGCTGTGTGTAAGCTATCACCGAGTACATAATAGGCACCACATTTACCTACACAGTCACTGCTTCTCCAGCATTTAACTCATTCATCTGTAGAGTGGTTTGGGACACCTTGAGCACGAAATATGCTTTGTGAAATCAAATTCCATTATCCTTTACAGCACACTGACAAGCATTTTCAACCAAAAATTTCACAGCGTCCCTGTGATTCAATCTTAAGAGAGTCTCCTCCTGATGTAGCAATTTGCAGTAGTGCTTCACCTTCATTCAGGGAAGGAAGTGCTCAATACACCATAAAACATATGCTAATAATGGTGGGCAAAAGTCACTTAACATGGACAAATGTTTGTTGTTGGTTTTTCCTCTTTTTTTCCTTACATTGATTTTCTTTGTAGTTAATATTATGATGCCTGTGTTCTCTAGATTGGATGACGTCTTATTCTTTCTTTTAGAGCTTCTGGATGAAAGACATTTAGGGGCTTAGATAATCGCCTTCTTAACTAGATTTGATCTGATTTTGAGGTCATTTTCATGTATTAGCTTAAAAGAATTACAACACAATTTAACAATAACTTCTGTTAACATAACGTAGCCTCGAAAAATTGCACTTACATTGAGCAAGTAATATTTTTAATGTTTTATTCACTAAATCCGAGTTCTAAAGACATTTTGATCCATAATCAGCAACGTCCTTAAGCACATCCAATTTTTCAGTGCAATGATGAAATTTAAAACCAGAAGAAACAACAGCAATGTCAGGCAGTTAAGGGTCTAAGTTTCATTAGAAGTGGGTAGAAATCAAGCACCTGACTTCCTTTTCCAGTTTCTAGCCAAGGGCTTATAAAATATATGCTAAGTGTTAACCAGGTCCAGAAGAAAGGGCTGTGACCTCCAGAGGTCCCCTCCATCCTACGCTCTTCTCTAAATCTGTGTGCTCTCCCCTACCTGCTCATTTGAGGGAATTTGCAGTACACCAATTTGTTTACAGGATTACAACAGATTTTGCCCCACGCTCACTATGATGTTATCCAAGCAACAAATAAGGAAACAGAGAAGCAATCAATTGGATTGATTGCAGGCTGCAAAATTAATTTTTAGCAAAGTTACGTTATACAGGAAAAAGGAGGCACAAGCACAGCCACATGGAATAAGAATAAATATTGGCATAGGGGATGTACCATTACGCATGCTTTGGACCATGCCTCTGAAAAATCTCATAACTACAGTTAGATTGAGGGAGAGAAAAATGTGTTATTATTCTCTCACAGCTTTTTTCAAATGTACAGATTACATGGACTAAATTAATTTCTAATTGTTCCCTGATGTGCACTGGAAGGAAAGATGCTCATAGCAGAAGGTTCCACAATTGTGTGAGTTTGTGTACATGCACGTGCTCAACTTCATAGACCACAGACATGATGTTAGAAATCAAATATCATTAAGCTCTACCTAAATTTTGTGCAGAGGTGGTAAAGTTAAGCATGAGCATTTATTGGGGAGGTAAATGTAGTTAAACAACTGGAGAATGAGAAGAATATGAATGTGGGGTGCAGATATTTAATTCTTTTGGTAATACTGCTTCCACGAGCACTAAACTTTCAAATATGTTCTGCAGTAAGAGAGTATTTACAACATGTGTTGGGCAATTGCACATTCCTTTTTTGTTACACTCTCAGCTAAAAAGACTAGGACAAATGGTCCCCAAATGCAAAACTACAAAAAGCGGCATTTAAAATAGCACATCGGAAACTGGAATGAACAACAAAATGCATGAAGTCATACAGAAGGCCAAGGTGAAGTCAGCACAGAGACAGACGTGCATTAAACCATACTGGCCCAACAGCCTCTTGGTGTCAAAACTGCAAGTGTCCTGCCTGCAAAGAGCAAAAGAAAAAGGCCTGCAACTCCCCCGCTTGATACATCGCTGGTTACTTGACCAATGATTTATATCAGGTGCCTAACGTATCCACTCTCAATTTTTCTGCAATTAAGGAGGGCAGGGCAAGCCAGTGACAAACGGTTTTCCTACAGCGCTTTTGGCTTTAGCTATTATCCCTTAGATATCTTTAAACTAATTCATCCTTCTCTAGAATCCCAGGTTTGGGTTGATAAATCAAGTGAGACCTGTGTGTGCTGGGAGCTGATTACAGGGTCATTCCTCAGCAGAAATGTTTGACCATAGTTTCCCAACTTCATATTTTATCTAGCAGCTGGTGATGTATCATCACTAATCCAAATGCAAAGTATCAGGAAATAAAAGAAGGAGGCACTGTTTATAATAAATCACTGACAGGGAAAGCTTGACCTTTTCATTTCCTACAAGGTATTTCATTGTTAGACCACAGACAAACAGAATTTTTCATCTGGTGCTTAATATGCATCAGAAGAGAACAAAGGTTTATAAGAGAAGAAGAGGAGGGTACTACCTCCACTAGAGGACACTTATCTTTCCATAGATCAAAAAGACAATGTTGTTAGTAACACTTTTTTCTTAAGAATCCTTTATTCTTCTTATCAGATCATAATTTAATGATAAAATGCACTCCCCCTTACCTTTCATCCTGAAGGGAAATTCAGAGACTCTGTTAACTTTAAAATGATTCTTCAAAATGTGTTATTTTTAAGGACAATGCTTATCTTTAAAAACACTGTAATGATGTATAAACATGAAGCGATAACATTGCTGTTATTAATGTTCAAGCCTAAAACATATCTACCATATGTTATTATTGGTATAGCAATTGTGGCTGCAGATGGGAACACTGTTAAGACTGGAAGCAGCATAAACACCTAATAAAAGGCTTCCTCTGTGAGAAGCTTCTGTTTCACCTTTCACACACCAAGGATGGGAAACAGAGGTACAAAACAGACATGATTAATTCGACACGTTTCTTGCAACAAAAAAAAAAAAAAAAAAAAAAAAAATCTGTTCAGCTGAGGTATCTCTTCAGTCTATCTCCCCTAACCCTCCATCAGGTTACATGGTACCCAACTGCAAGATGCAGCTCCCTGCCAAATACAGCAGCCACAGCATTTTGTTAAAAACATGGAGGCTGTTGAGATGCGCGTCCCCTTTCCTCCATTTGAACGGCATGTTCCGCTGCCAGAATGAGACACCAGGTACGGCTGCCTTTGCACCCAGAAGGATTCAAGCCATGGCTCTGTATGCCTCAGCACCAAGAGCATCCTAAATACTCCTTCAAACACACATGTACAACTAGAACTGTACAGAACCAACTCAGGATCACAGCAGCAAGTCCCCTATACTGTCTCTTTTCCTGTAGAAAATCACATAGTTGCATGTATAGGCCAGAAGTTGGCTTCAGTTCCCTTCAAAGTTGGTGAATTTTTGAGATTCTTTCTAAAAAAAGCTCAGTTAGGAGATTGGAAAACCTGAAGGTATCCATGCTTCATGTGTTCCCCAGCAGAACACAGGCATTCAGCTTCATTAGCTATAAAACACCTACTACCAAAGTATCTAAACGTGTGCACGGCTTCTGTCGTTAGTGCAAGGATTCTTTGGGGTTTTTTTCCCCCATTCTCCTCCCTCCCCAAGAATCACACCAGAAGAGCTTTATTTGGGCCTTTAACAGACCTTTCCTTCTTGGATCTTCAGTGCATACTTACATGTTCATCGGAGTTAATACAGCAAAAAGCATTAATGGAGATGTTTTACTATGATCTACTTACAGTTTTAATACCAGTCTGGACACTAAGATTCCTGAGAGCTGGTGTATCCGGGACGTTGTACCAGCGTCCTCAAAAGCAATGAGAGGAGAGAGCAGAGGCTTTGCTCCTCCTAGCAAGTTGGAGGATATTCTAATCCCGAGGAAGCATCAGCTCAGCTTGCTCAACAATAAAAATGATATTGCAGCAAACCCTATGGGTGTTTCTGTTGTATTGGTAGTCTCCAACCTCACCCTCACAGAAAGCTGTCATATCACTACTGCTAAGCTGCAAGTGGCTTTTCTAATTTGCCAGCATCTTAATGTATTTTACTATCATTAGCTGCTACTTCTCTCACACAAAACAGGTTTAGAAAATCTATTTTACTAAGAGCTAGTATATCTAATTTGTACGAATTTACTAAAGCTTGTCAGTCACACTAAAGCATTTAATCATCTGTGACATTAAAATAAAACACTTTAAAACCTTTGGCACAGAGTGTTCCTGTTAAGAAAGTACTGTAATAGTATTCGCTCTGCTGGCAACGCAGAAAAGAGCAGCAGAGAAATTAACTTGAACAAAATACAGTCATTCTCACAGAACTTCTACACTGGACAAAGTTGGAAAATCTTGGATGTTCCTTCAAAGAACAGCTTATTTCCATTGTAATGATTTGAGATGTTTCAGCCTTCTATATACAGCAGCCATGTAGGCAGGAGGAAGCTATTATAAAGTCAATACTAGGGGGTTTTAGTGTAATTAGAACCCCTCATTGCCCAGAGGGAAGGAAAAAAAAAAAGTAGGAAACTTTCTCTCTGCCTTTATATTACTACTGAGAAAAAATCTGAACACTTAAATTAGAGGAGTTATCTTACGGGGAGTATCTTTTTGCCCTCCTATGTCGAATCTTCACTGGAGTCAGGATAGTCAGAAACTGTCATTTAATTTTACTCCTCTCCTCCTGCCTTCCCTTTAAAAAGAGAAAAATAAATTGGAATTGTCACATTCACTTCACTCCAAGATCCAGTCTCAAGGAACATCACCAAATATAATGAGACTCTGAATTAAATAAGAATTAGCAAAGCTGAGCCTCACACTGTATTATTTAGTGCTAGGAGTGCAGCACTCCATCTTCTCACTGGGGAGCAGCAAACAGGCAGCTCTCTTGGTCCCCAGCCTACAGCAGAGGGGAGAGCCCCTGCGCAGCCACAGATCCACGAGGGTGACAAGTGGATCCCAGTGCATCAGCCTCGGGGCCCTGCAAGATTAACTCCTCTGCTCGGTGAGGTCATGCTCTGGATTATAAGATTGATAGTAGCGTGGCATGTCTTCTTTAAAATTAAAAAAAAAAGAAGTACAAGTTAAACAGGAGGAGTAAATTGCTGTAATTTCATATGCATAAAAATGCACCCTCTAAACATACTTGAAGGTTTGCACAGCTGCCTATACTATGAATCCTATGCAAATACACTGAAGACAATATTGCTATAGCCCAGTTCACTGCTTTAATTTTCTTTCTTCATGTGCACAGTT
Organism: Strix uralensis; assembly: GCF_047716275.1. NCBI lineage: Eukaryota > Metazoa > Chordata > Aves > Strigiformes > Strigidae > Strix > Strix uralensis. Next base: position 5,935,477 of record NC_133983.1, on the reverse strand, counting down.
TCCATTGTTGTTGATGGGAATTCTGTTCATGTATTAGCAAGGGAATAAATTCCTTAATTTTCAAATCACCGTTCTACCTTCTGTAAACTAAAATCTCTCCTCCTCATAATTCAATTTGCCTCTCTGAGATTGCCCCCAATAGAAGGTGAATCGCTTCATGAAAGGCACCTCAGCACGACTACAAGAAAGTCTCCCCTTTCTTTATGCATTAAACATGTGCAAGGTAAAAGAAAATATATTCAAGAAATGTAGTAAGGAAAAAGGAAACACCTGGAAATTTGCCAAATTCTAAATTAGTTTAATTTGGGTGTTATTATCCAAAGGCCAAGATTAGAAGTGTGCATATTTCATTTAAAAAATAATAGCAACTGTGCACTGAACTGTCTCATGCAACAGTGTAAAGATGACAGCTGCAGGGGGTACTAAGTTGAACTTTACACACTCTTGAGAAGAACCCACACAGTTCTTTTGAGGGACCTGGCTTTTCCCCTCTGATTTCCAAAAGACTTCATACCAATGAGCTCATAGGTAGCTCAAAAAGAGTCAATCTGAAACAGGCATATCTTTTCCAAGGAAAATCTCCTCTTTCTTAGAGCTCTACACTTTCTATGGTAAATCATTTACTTTCTCCCCACTGAGCTTTTAGTTTTACTTCTGTAAAAGGCAAATACCAGCTTTTTTCTGGGGATGGTGCTTGTCAGTGCAATAAAATGAAGAGGCAGTGGCCAGACTGAGTAGGGCCTGAGCATCTGCGGTTCCTCCCAGCCCGTGAGCCAGGGACACGAAATGCAATTAGCAGGTGTGCAGCGTGCTTGTGGTGACTGACGGAGACACCCTTCATGCAACACCCCGTTAAGTCACACAACTGCCTCTGACAGAACAGTATGGATGCTAATGGTTTCCATTGCTTCAAAAAGCAAAAGGATGAATTCTTAGAAGAAAAAAGTGCATCCAGGGCTATTATATTGAGAATTACTTGTGAAACTCATGAAACGCACATGTGTATGGGGGTGAGCATCCTGAGGAAGCATTACTGTAGGCTCACTCTGTTCTTATCTTCTTCCCATGATATGCATGAGAGACCACTCAGAGACAGATACTGGGGAGACAAATCTCTTTTCTGACCAGGTATGGCAATTCTTACACAGAGCTGCATGACCTGATTGCTTAGCTGGGATGCTAGACACACAAGGGTCTGGGGTACTAACTTCATCCATTTCCCCAATTCTCATTTCCAGCCTGGTGAAGATGAAAATCCACTGTCTGTCCAAGTGTAAAGGGGAGAGGCTGAACAGATCTGACATTGCCAAAGCCAGGAGCAGAGGAACCAGCTCTGCATCTCTCTGTGAACTGCTCTGGGAAAGTCTTCTCATTTTCCTCTCCTCCCACAGCAAAATCAACCATTATCAGGGCTACCTACAGAGCACTCCTAAAACCTTGCTGGTAATTCCTTAAAGTGCTTCTGGTGAAAAAGTTTGATTTAATTCTTTTTTTCTTTTTTTTTTTTTCCCCCTAAAGCTTGGTTTAATATCCCCCTTTTTATGTCTCCTCCTCCCCGCAAAGTGTTTTCCTTTCCCTGCCAAGGACAACCAGACGTGGTCCAATACCCAGCAGTTTCTCCCCAGCTCATTGAGATTCTCGTTCCATTATTGCAGCACCCACGATGGCTGTGGCACTCCTCTCTCCCCAGGATCCTGCAAGGGGAATTCTTGCACTCTAAAGGCTTTCCTGAAATTATGAATAATGAATACTTGGACTTTTCCAGCACTACTACTACCTCATCTGCAGTGGTCCAAGGCCAAACAAAGCAAAGCATGAGGACAAATGTGAAATATGTCAGACTAATATAGTTGGAAAACCAGACAAGTTCTTCAGTGCATAGATCTCTCTTTAGGCGGTCTTGTGTGTCCAAAGTTTGTGCTTCTTTCTGACAGTTGTTCTAGTAGACTACTCCTTCGGGAGGGTCTTTGTTTTAATTTGACAAACAATTCGGCAAGCTTGTCAAGAACTAATTAGGTGGCTCAGGCAAAAAAACCCACAACAATCTCCTACCTCTGTTTACAACAGGCCTGTACCAGCCTTGCTGCACCTATATTCCTGCTGCAATTCATAAAACCTGTATTAATCTGCAGATTGCCTTTCCTCCCAAAACCCCAACAGCTCTCAGTCTCCTCTGCTTCTCTGTTTGGCAAAACAATACTCAGGGAAGAAAGAAAATGATACGGTAATTAAACTCTCTCTCTGTTTTAAAGGGACAAGCAGACTTTCTGTACTAATCTGCTCTTTGCAAATTCAAGACAAATACAAGGGAATTAATATCGTACAGTTCTTGCTAATGTATTAATTATAAATTGCTGGCTACCAAATGAAAAGTAGGAACAATGATACACAAGATGTTGTTAAAAACCATTTACAGTAACAGAAAGTTAACCATTTCTATCCAGAGGATTCTGCTATAGCAGATGGGATTACATTGCAAAAATAAAATCTCTAATATAATTCTCCAATCCTTTCTTCATCAATCCTTTCAAGATTAAGGAGGTTTTAAGTCAGGGTAATTTGGAAGGGAAGGGATCCAAACCTGTGGGTAGTCTCAGTACCAAGTAAACCCCAGAATTTTCCATAGGTAAACACTGAAACTTAATTAACCAGTCCAGCGAGTGATCTGAGGGATTTTTGTAACACCTGTTTCCATATGCTCAGAAGGAATATTTATAGCAATATTTGACACAGCACCCATTATTGACTATAGGCCAAATGCAGTAAATTAGGTAAACTTATTTTCTGATTTTACTCTAAACACAATTGCCCCTTCTCCTTATGTTCAGACTTCTGTGGATTTTTTTCTTTTTTTTGTTCCCGTGCAAAAAGCATCATAACTGTGCAGAAAGGATGAAGGAATTGTATTCTTTCACCTTTGATAAAATGGAACATTGTCCATCAGGGTGTGTAACTGCTCAGAATAAAAAGGGGGCTGATGGCTGATAGAGGATGATATTGAAGTGTCACACCAGAAATATGTTTAGCTTAGCATACATGGCATAGAATTAATTCCAAGGGAAGATTATTGCTTTTGTAGTGTATAACTCATGATTTGGGGTGGATTCATCTCATCCTATCTCTAGGATTCAGTTCTAGTACCTTTAAGACCCCCCACCTCATTAGGAAAAGAAGTGCACATCCCTCGAGGCTGCACAGATTCCAAGTTTCTCATGCTGGAAGTTTTGAGGGACTGGCTCTACAGAACTGACAACACAGCAGACTAAGCTAGGAAGTCTTGGATCTGCTGACTTAGATCTACCTCTATGATGCTGTAAAGGCTAGAAAAAACCCTTACAAAAGTTTTCATCAGTTCTAGCATAGAGAGAAAAATTTTCACCTAATCGTCAAAAAAGGTGATGAGTCCAATTCTCAGCATCTTATCGTCAAAGATCCTACATGAACACTGAAGCAGAAGAAACAGGCATGTAACGCAAGAGCCATGTGAGATCAGCAAAGCTATGACTTTTGTAAGAATGTGTTTGTTAAAAGTGTGTGCACTGTGATTTTTACCTGATCAGCCACTAATAGTAGGCAAAAGGATTCCTGGTGGTTATCCGATTTTTCACTTATTTTAGTAAGATTACTTCTGCTTGTATTGTACAGATTCCAAAAGTAAGATCAGACTCCAAGTAAAGTGCTCCAGAAGGTATTAAGACCGTCCTTGGTGTTGTGGCACTGATCCATTTAATGGAAAAGGTTGTGTCTGATTACCTGTACTCTGTGTGCTATTACGTTGCAAATATAACTTTCTACCTGGACTACATCTCCCATGTTGCAACAGAGTCTCATAATTGGGAGAGAAAATACAATAAAGCATCATGCAAGATGTCTGACCGGGAGGTCTAGTCACTGAAGAAGTATGTGAGTATGAAACCACAAAGTAACAATTCTTGTGAGATACTATTGCAGCTTTTCTAACCAAAGGTTTTTGGCTCCTCCCCCAGCCTCCGAAAGCTGACTTGTTGTAAAAACAAAATCAATACAGTTGAAAGTCTACTTTTTTAAAAATCTAATTATGGCTGGTCTGGAAAGTTTCTTGCCTAATCAATGCTTTCATAGATCCTTATATGTGCAAATAATGCTACTGAAATCAGGAAAACATGCACGTTTCTATCTCAATGTGACTGCCAAATCAAGCTCTCAACCAGTCAGCACAAAAAAGAAAGACATATGGAATGAAATTCCTTGTGTTCAATCAGCAAAAAGTGAACTCAAATTAATTATGCAATCTTTAAAAAACACATTTAGGAATATGATTTGTTCAGAGAAGTACGTTTTGCACACTACCTGAATCTAGCTGAGAGAACACATAAAACATTCATTTCATTTTCTAGTATATGCTCGTTTAGTACAATACACTCAGCCATAATGATGTAGCTAACAATTTTATGGTCTTGTATGATTCATGCTGGAAAGGATACCATGCCACACTGAAACCTTTTTATTATCAATCACTGAGAAACACAAGCTTGAAGACTGGCATTAATTAAGAGGGTAAGGATTTACAAATGTTCCTGCTTCATTCTCTAAATATAAATATTCATGGTAGTATCTATGGATCACTTCTTGAAGTAAAAATTGATCTTGGAAAATGAGAAGTTGTAAAGGAAACAGAAACATAATTATGAAAGGCTGTCTTCAAATCTTACAACTGGAGTACTTTATAATAATCATTCTCCCTTTTTTTTGTAAAAACCAGAATATTGGAATAATTGTGGAAATATAGCAAAGGTGACCACAAATTTAAATGCCTTATTAAAATCAGTTTTAAAATTTTAAAAATATTAAATTTCTATTCACTTGCTTCTTTTTCTTTACCAATAGTTTTTCTGTGGGTTCTGTGGTCTGTTTCTCAGTCCAGCAGGCCTTTTAGACAGGCATCTATCATACGTACTTTTACACGCCCATTATCTTGTGTTCATACCAATGTTGCTGTCACTTCTATCTGTACATCTTCCTGAACAAATCTTATAGTTTTTCTTCTACATGTAGTCCCAAGCTGGCCATTAGCCATAACTAAAGTAGTTGCTTTTCACTTGTATGTATATTCCTAATTCTCTTTGTGTAAGTAGTTATGGTAAATGCATGTACATTAAGCACACATTAAAATGAACATGCATAACTGAACGTGTTACCCACTTGAAACCCAATACTTGTTTTAATTTTTGTTATTCCAAAGCACACTAAGTAACGTATACATGAAAAAACTACATCTATAGTAACAATAAACATAGAAGGATTATTTCCACCTCACATAAGATACGGATAAACAATTCATTTCTTAAAAACAGATTAAATACTTCAGATAGTAAGATTGGCAGCAACCATTGATGCCTGTGGTAAGGAACTCACTCCTGCAAAGAGTCCATACCTCATTACACTGCGGTAAGACAAACACTTTGCTAACTACAGATCTGAAGAAAGCACAGAAATTCAAATTTTTTCTTAGCTTTGAACACAAAAAGAAAACTAGGTTTCAACTACATTATTTTCTAGGTCATCAAGAAACAGATGTTTTTCATTTAAGATTTCCATAAGTAAATAAAATTGCTCCCGGTGATAAACATTTAGGCAAAATGACTGAAAACATTGTCTCCACAACTGTCCTGAAGACAAGTCAACAATTTGAACTTGCCCACACTTGATTTCTCCAAGTTTAAAATCTGCCAGCTAACAACTGGCAAAGAACACTGATAAAAATCAAACCAAACTGACATCTTAGTTATCTTTGGTTTTTCCTCCTCCTCTTTTAATGGTGTTGAAAAGATTAGTAGATGATGCAAAAATATCCTTCTGTCTCTTCAAACCCCTTGTTGATCTCTTTTGCCTTTATTATTTTGTTCCAACAAGCATGCCCCAGTTTCTGGAATTCATCAGCCTAAAACATCATTTAGTATTTTCTATTCTCCAACCAGCTCTTATTAACCTAAACCATCCAGCGAATAGCGCCAATGCATGTACTGTGTGTGATTAAATAGAACTATATTCAGGGCTTTCATGTATGAATGCTGCTTGGGAGAAAAATTGCCATGCTGCTGGACAGCACATTTGAATTTTCTTCCCTATCACAATTATTTATTATTTCTATTAGCTAATGTTGGTTTACTCCTAATTATGGGTAATTAGATGATGAGTTGTCAGCACAATCCATTCACTTAGAAGCTTCTACATTTAATTAACTCAAGATGGTTTTGAACATTTAAATGTCAAAACAACATTTAGAAAACAGAACATTAACATGTTGTTCATTGAACTGTACATTATAGAATGTGACTTAAAGAACCAAAGGTTTCAGTGTGATGACAGCTCTCAAATTCTGCTTGTAGAGAGTCCAAATTTGCTGTACTTTTTGACAGCTTTACTACAATGGCTTCAGGCTTAGTATGTCACCTGTTACAGAGCTTCAGGGCTGAGAATACAAGGTACTGTGGAGCTTGGTGGATAACAGAAAAACACCCTTCCAAAACCAGCATCCAGGAAACAGCCTCAACCTCCATCCATTTTAATGGGTTCAGCACGGGGATGGTTCCTCTCAACAGAAAATGGGAAAGAATGGTTGAGTCAAATCCATCATCAGCTGAAGATGGGCTCTAGACAGAGGAAGGTTGAAAATGGCAAGGCCTGCAGAGCCATGTATATTCTAGAGTACGTGATAAGAGACAATAGATGTGCTCACTTCTGTCTGGTTTTACCCAGTTCTGCAAGAGGATGGTCACAGCTAGTCAGAAGAAGGCTGATGGGAAGTTTCAGAGAAAGAATCTGCCCCACCCACGGTTTCGTATTTAAAGTTACTATTGCTGAAAAAGCACCCTTGAAAGCCTGACAAACTGTTCATCTGGCCCATGGGAAAGAAAGTTCAGGGACCTTCTCAGCAGAATAATTTTTGGAAATTATCTTAAAGCGTTGTAGGGTCTGTTACAAGAAAGGACAGAAAGGCTCTGTTAACACAATAGTGAAAACAACAGAGACAGATAGCAGCATGGTATAATTGGAATACAGAAACTGTACAGCACGTCCAGATTAAATTTGCTGAATAAAGCATTGTGACACTATTCAAGCCAATACAGAGACAGAAATCAGATTGTTTCAGTAGTGCCAAACACAAAACCCAGTTTATTATAGCTGATCTGCATTTCAAGCAACAGAGAAGTAGCTGAAGTAGTATTATATGAGATATTTCAGTCCAAAATAACCTATAGTTTTTTCAATAACTTAATGATCACAATTTCTCAAAAGAGGACACTGAGAATGTTATTAGTATAACAGCTGAAATTGACATTTACAATGAAGTTTATTGTTGTGCTTGAACGTGCCTTTTCAAAACTGTCATTATGCAATCTACCTGACCATCTTAACATTAAGGTTTCCTATTTGACATATGAAATCATAATACAATCTCACAAAGTTTAGCAGCTGAAAAACTTGTTAGTGCAGTTTGCAGTGAAAGGAGGGGTGAAGGATGCCAGCCCAACCAGGCAAGAAGGACACCAGGCACTCACTATATTGTTCATTAAGAACAGATATAAACAGGGGTTTGGACTTGGGGGCCTTTATGGGCCCTCCTGGAAAGAAACAGAGCAAGAGTGGGAGAAGAGCTCATGACCTGTTATGGTTCTGAAAATATACCTGGGAATGTCCTCCTTTCCTGAGACTACACTGAGCTTGCAAGGTACCAAGCCCAGACTGGTAAATTCTAATCCTTATTCCTACAGTAACCAAGTGTACGAGTTTTCATATCAGAAAACCTGCCAGAGGGCAACTGAAAGTTTGAGGTAATATCTGATGAGGAGCTATCTTTTCCCTCTTATCAGCAGGACTTTTGGAAGGAGGCTTGGAAAGGTTTGTGAACGTCATGCCTTGCTCACAGCCAGCTAGATCACTGGACGAAGGCAGATTCTTGCACTGTGACCTTCAAGGCTACACATTAGCAAATGGTGGCTTTAAAGCTGCCTTTGCCCTGACTAAAAAAGTATCATTGTAAGAGATTGCTAAAGATTCAGGGTTGATGGGATCCATCCTGCTCTATCCAACTCTTCTCCAGGGTCAGAGCTTCTTGCATTGAGAAAGGCTTTCTATGACAGAATCTAAGCTATGGTCATCTTTCAGCTGATAAATTCATTTGCCTATATTTCTCACAAAATCCCCATGGCCATCCAAATGTAGCTTTACAATGTTGAACAAAACAGCAAAACAAAAAACCAAGTCACCAAGTATATTTCCAGCACTAAGTCAAGTCATACATATTTCAATTCACATGGCATTTGCTCTTTCACATCTCTGAACGTTATCCTACTTTTCACTCTGACAAGCTGTCATTGTTTCTAGTAACACATTTTTGTTTCAGTGTTTGGAGATTTTTCATTACCTTCTGTATCAGAAGAGCTGTTTTCTACAGTACATATCCCAAATGCCTGAGTGAAAGAATGCCACCTGCTTGCTTTAGTACCAAAGCTAGAACTTGAGAGTCAGCACAAATGACAATAAAAAGAAATTACCGAGAATTTGGGGTGTCTCATACCAAGCAGACAGAGTAACTTTAAGGCCTATAAAGTAAACACAATTTCTTTCTGTTGTACAGTAGGCATTATTCATTACCAGTATGGTTTTGTTGTGGCTGAGCTGTGTTTTGGTACTGAACATCAACAACATGACAGAAATGTTTCAGCCTTTCTATTCTCTTTCTACAAATGCGAATGTAACAGTAAACCCAAATGACAGGTACTCCCACACATACTGGTATTCAATCAGTCAGGCGCAGTTGGAACAGCATGGTGCCCAGATGAAGCCGCGTAAGCCAGCACCTATTAGCTGCTTCCTTTGATTCTTCTGCTACTGCTCAGACACAGTGCAGGATGTTGCAAAGCATTAAAAACAGACAAAAAAAATATTATCCCAAACAAAGGTCAATAAGGTACTATGAAGGCTTTTTCTGTTTCATTTTCTGGTTTTTAAAACAAAGTGTCCTGTCAAGATCTCAATGGTTTCCCTGTGCCTGAAAGATAATTCAAGATCTCTGTATAGTTTGAGAAAGTTTAAAAAAAAATGCAGCATGCAGTGTAGCATTTTGGAGCCTCTCAAACAATGTGAAGAAGCAAAGTAATCATGATGAATGCCTTTTCCTGCTCTTATTAGAATTCTAATTCTTTTTCTCTCTCTTTCTAAATTCCTTTCTATTACCAACCATAAGACACAATTTTCAAAGCTAACGTCACTTTACAAAGATACTGTTAGGCTATGCTAGAACTGGGGATGCCTTTCCCAAAACTAACAATTCTTTACGTATTATTTTCAGCTCCTAAAAGCATCCAGAATAAGCTCGGGCAGTGAGATCAGTTTGCAGGTATGGTGTTCATGACTGTGCATTTCTTTTCCTCATGATAGTTACGTTTCAGATTCTTACATGCAAACCCACTGTTTTTCAAATTAATGAATTTAGAAAGTTAAAGGCATGTCCTACAGGCTATGAGTGAATTTGTACACGTATACATGAACACATACAGGGGACGTCTTGGGCAACTTAGTAAAGTTTATGGCTGTGTGCTGTTTGAAGCTCTATGCCGTAGAGTTAGGCGTGCCAAAAGCTGAACCTTCAGTGAGACTGAAATAAACTAAAAATAAATACAGAAATTCTCAGAGGCTGGTATGTGAGAAGCTGGTATGGAGAGCCTCAAACGGCCAATGAATTTCAGCTTGCACAGTCACTATGCCATAATTGCATGGTTATGAACTTTTACTAGTTGATTGCTCCCTTCCAACCTGCCCATTTTTTAAATTATCACAGGCCTGTTTCCGCTCGTACCGAAGCCAAAGGCTACATTCCAAGTGCTGCTCCTGGCACGTGGGGCAGGGCTGCAATCCACAGCGCATGCTACAAGCAGAGGAAAGGTCTGTGAAGAAAGGGGTCCTGCCCACTGAAAAGTCCGCACTTAAAATATTCTTTGTTTCCATCAAGGATGTCCTGGATGCTAATGTATTTCCTAAGTTTTCTGGAAATTGCACATAGAGAACTACAAAGGGATTTCCCAAACTACAAAATAATCAACCTATATACAAGCTGGTCACACGGTGAAAGTTTGACAGAGTCAGAGTAACGTGGAAAATCCCTTTCAGTTTTGAGGCATGTTTGCACAGCACTGACTGTATTTCTCCAACACCAATGTATTTGACTGAAATAATCCTTCAGGCAGGCACCAATTCCTCTTCCATAAGAGAGACATGGAGTCCCAATCTTGACTAAAATATTTTGAATCTTTCAGAATACAACCAGATGTATAAGGAATAACCAGGGATATGTTTTAGCAGTCCCCTCCATCTCAGTGAAGTATATATAAGTGGCATCAAAGTACTGCATATTGCTGCTTTGCAATACTGATGTAAATCATTACTATTTTGGACACAGTTCTCTGTGTTAGCACCAACATTTGTGGCTTGCAAAAGGCATTTTTCTATGCTTATGCTTGGCATTCCTACTGGAATTATAATAGTGAGAAATCATCACAGTCATATAAAGGGGCTTGTGCATGAAGTTTCTGCTCCCTTAAACACTGCTTAAGCCTGAATGACTAATGGTCTTTTTCAAGGATGACTAGATTTATGCTTCTTCCCTGGGAACTCACTGCTCCCATGAAGCCAAGAAACCTTTTATTAAAATACTAGCAATATAGTTACTTTTTACTTCAATACCAGCAAAACTAAGATTTCTAGAGTAGAATACTTCCCAGAAGATCAAATTGCAAAAATGGCAAACCAGGAATGACTGAGAATCATACTAATCTCACAGAAAACCGGTACTGCATTTCCAAAAATAAATTCCAGTTCCAAACCTACCCTTTAATTCCCACAATCAAATACAGGTGCAGCTGTACTACCATAATCAATGGCGGATACACACAGATGTGCAACTATCCGATTTGCAAACAAAGAATGCACGTGTCAGTAGCATGGACAACCACGTCTTCACTTCAAAGAGTTCAGTACTGTACTTTGGCAGGCAAAAACATACATGTGTTTGGGAAGCTCAACAGCGCAAGAAACGATCATACGCTCGCTAATCAAAATCCAACTGAGACCTTCTTTGAAAATTTGGCCCTAAATATTAAGCAGTGCCTGGGGGCTGATTAAAAATGACCTCTCCAGGGCATAGATCATGCAACACTAAGAAAACAAGCTGAAGAAACAGAAGCAAAGACTGCTGTTCTCTGCATCTTTATTGGTATGAAAACTCTTAAGACGCCAAACAAGGGGGGTGTTTAGGGGGAGACGTTAATATCTGAGGAGAGAGATCAAAAGCAGTTAACGTTCCTGGCACTGCATTGTGGCATGTGTATCTTTATACTTTTAAACTTACAGTAAAAAAAAAAAAAAAAGAAAAAAGGAAAAAGAAACATTTCTTTGTTAAATCAAATATTGCCACATGTTACTCATTTTAAGTTTGCTGTCCTAAGATCCAACTTAATTTAGTCTGCATTGAACATTTCTGATCTGAACATTTAATGTGGCAATGTTTTGCTCTGCCAGGAATATTATCTGAATGTTAAACATGAACTCAATTTATTCATCAGAATATGGCAAGCATGATACCAAAGGTCATTTTGTTTATATTGTCCTCTAACTCCATAACTTATGGCCTGTTTCTTTCATCTTCAAACCTCAGAACACTCAACAATATTGGATGTTACAGTGTGGGTAAGAGAACTGGATTCACTCTTTTTTTTTTTTTTTGAGCATTTTTATTTGGAACGGGGGGGAGGAAACAGCCTTGTTCAGCAGCAAGAAAAAGCACAGAAAACATGAAACACGTCTGCTACACTATGAACTGGTAACAGATACGCAAGATAAGCTTGCCCTAGTATGAAATGTATAAGAAGCTGTATGGATTACACCTTAATAGTCCCAATGCAATTATAGCTTTTTGATTCTTTAAGTAGGTGCTGATCTCAGTCCCACCAGTAGAAAACCACAACAACCACATACACATTTTTCATGCAAAACATGGCCACAAGGTCTTCACAGAACCCGTGAGCCAAATTCTGATATTAATTACACTCACAGAACTTTGTAGTAGTATCACATGCATATACAGCTCTGTTGTTCAAAACTGTATCTACAGCAGCAAGATTAGCTTAGAAACTGGTACCTATGCTTTAGAAAGCATCATACGTTGCTCATATTATTAGTTAAGATGATTCCACCACTGAAAATGCTTGTCCCTCCCTCCTCCCCTCAACACCTAAAGGCAGCTTGAACCAAAAAGAACAGAACTACACAAATGGATAAGCAGCTAGATGAAAGAAATGTGAACAGGAACATCTATTTCAAAATGAGTAAAACCATTCTCCTTCTGAAGTGACAGGAACATATTTCCATTCTTTACTATTTCTCATTACCTCTAAAGAATTATTACAGAGGATTTCACCCCACCTGCTGATAACTCAGGGTTAGTTTATCACTCAGTTTGTTCAGTTGTGAAATTTTCTTTAGCTTTATTGAAGAGTCATTTCTCTGCTATTATACTGAACTGCTAGCACTTTCACACACTTGCATATCGGATATCACAAAAGAAATATCCATCTGCTAATGCGCTATCAATAAAATCTGAAAAGAGAAAACTGATTACTGGTTCTTAGGCTTTTCAAATCCAGTCCATAGAAATATTCAATATGTTATTGATACTTCCCATCAAAACACTCCTCTGTGCACTATAAATGGGAGACTGAAGAAAAATGATGTCTCAAACTTTACCAGAAGGAGCACCTTTACAGCAAACCCAAAGCAAAAACACCCTAATGCCAAAGGGAGCCACATCTGGAAACACTGCACTGAGAGAAGGCTGAACAGGTAATGTGATGCATTCAAAAGTTCAAGAGGACCAAATCCAGTGCAAGGCCCTTCCCAAAAGTCTTGGCATCCCATCTAAGTGTGGGGCTGATCCAGAAAGGCATTTTCATGACAGCGGGATTTTCTAAAACTTGTAACAACGGGTTTATTTGGGGTTTGATGGCAAGCCTGTCAAAATCATTAGGCGTTGGACTAACTCGGCTTTCAATGAAGTCAATTGGAAACTTGGCTCTGATTTCAGTGATGGCAGAATCCAGCCTTAATCCTCCGAAAAGCGTACACCTATAGTTACAATTTAGACCATTAAGGTTGTATTTTAAGTGTGTGTATTACTAGATCTCATAGTTATATTTCTCCTCAATCGTATATGTTTTATGCAACTAGTGACCTCAGCAGTTAGTTCTATTCATTCAAAGGCTTCCATTCTTAGATTTTACAGCTACAGCCACCTTAAGTCTAATCATTTCAAAGATTTTCTTTTTTAGTGACAGACAGACATACACAAGTGTGTTAATTGACAGAGTACCTTACTTACCTCCATAATACATTCTTATGTTTTATATACAGGTAAGCTTCAAGAGTGCATTTCTTAATCCAATGAAATATTTATCAGATCTGAGATCTAAAGTGTACATATTCAATTTTTTATGCACACCTTTACATGATTCATGAAATTCACCCATAATGTGAGTTCTTTTCATTAAATTTTGGTTTTATGTATCATTGTTACTCTTTTTTTACAACCAGATTTATATTGAACTGACAAATATCATTCAGGTATCTTTGAACAAAGTAGCTCTTACCTTTTGATAGAAATCATGGAGCTCTGGCACCTGCGGTAGGTTTCTCTGTAAACAAACAAAAAAGAAATCAATCCAGGATAATGTTAAATTTGCAGTGAAGCACAGTGTGTTACATTACATGAGTTAGTTTCTTTATGAATATGTTCAGAGATGGCCAGTACTACATGGAATAACAGACATTAAAAAGAATATTCTGAATGTATATAGAAATGCACTGGCTCACTTAACACAAAGTGGATTTTGGATTGAAGATTGTTGGGTTTCTCTATCAAATTTGTGTTCTCATACGTTTTTAAATGGCAGCTGGATTTTCAGTTAAAAGCACACTCTTATAAAGCAAAACTTAGACTTGCCTTACAGGAACAATGAGGAGTATAATTTACTGGTGAGAAATAGTTTGACTATTGAGATGTATGTCCACTGGGTTTTCTGTTTGTTTGGGGGTTTTGTGTTTATTTTTACTTGCAGATCTGCTGCAATATGAGACAGGCTTTTGTCATCATTTTACAGAATACATCATGGAGGGATGGCATATGGGAGCTACCTCATACACAGTATGGAGGACTGTGAGCTCTGTTACTCAAGGAGCAATAACTGCCCCAAAGCTCGATGGGTTTTTTTGAGCTACCTATGGCTCCACATGCTTCCATGCTGCCCAGTGTCTCTCAGCAGCAGGGAGGGTGCTGTCTCTAGAAACAGCTACTCAACACTTTGTTAACATGGGCTTGAATTGAAAGTCACAACAACCAGGAACACATTTTATTCCTCTAGAAAACAGGTAAACATAGCAACACATTGATACCCTGCAAGCCAGGTACAAAGAAATGTCACAGTGTTTAGCCAGCATCATCAAGAATGCAAAGCATCTATTTTTAGAAACTATCTATTAGATAGTTGACATCCCACCTTAGCCCTTCTGTATTACTGTCTTTTTTCTTTTTTTGGATACACAAGGCTTGATTCTACATGCTAAGCACATCTTTGAAGTACTCTCAACTCACACTGACTCAGTAGGAGACAAGAGCTCAGCACTTTGTATAATCTAGCCCTCAAAAATGCAAGCATCGAAGAAGAGTTTACAATGTCATTTTTCAAACTCTGCTGAATAGCATAAGATGGCTGATATTACATTACAGTGTCACAAATTCATAGGGAAAATGCTTTAACTTTCCAAATCATCTGAGGCACCAAATTGCACTACTTAATGCTAACCGCACATTGTATTTATTTTGGTAAGAGAAGGAATACTTTTAAGTACTAACCCCAGCTACTGACCCTTTACATGAACTAATTCCTCAACTAACATTTGAATCACTTTTTCTTTCCCTTGACTTCAGGAAAAGAAAATCCAAACACCATCCCTCTTTCCTTCATGGTTAACATCAAAATTTGCTCAAACACGAGTTATATGCAGAAGACAGAATGTCTATTGTAAAAACGGGTGTAGAAAACATCTCTTAGGCTGGAAATTTAACTGCAGTTCAAAACCAGCAAAAGAATTCTGACTTTCAATACTAACCCCTGTATATAAAAATGCATATTGTACACATATGTCTATACACAGTATGTATAGCTTTACATGTTTTATATATGTATTCCACTTTAAGTAGTCAACTGGCTGAGATCAGGATTTTATTTTTCCTTGAAAAATTTAGTCACAAATACTAGAAAATATTCCTGTGGCAATTCCAGTGACAGGACTACCTGCGCAGTCAGCAAGTTGAACTCTGTCCAGATAACATATAGTATTTTTGCAATTAAAACGTAATAAAAAAAGACATTTGTTTAATGGCTGAAACCACTGTAAACTCTAAGGTCAACTACTTGAAAGAATAGAAAGTGACTACAAGATTAGTTTTCCTTGAAATTTTCCTCTAGAACCTTGTAATCTGGCATGCCAAGCAATACATTTACTTCTGAGAAAGGGCTCCAAAACACCAGATTTTTCAGATTTGGAACATCACTAAACCAAAAGTAGCCCAATATTACTTTTAGTTACCATGTTAAGTTAGCCACAGCTCCTTGAGACACTGTAAAAAAAAATAATCACCTAAATTGTTCAGTCATTTAATTTCTCCACTTGGTCAGGATTTCCCAAACATGCAGAAAACCTTCTTATTATCTCTAGCAACTGGCCATAAGCTTGCTGGCTTTCAATAGCTAAAGGAATACTCTCTCCCTCAGGAACAAGAAATATTATTTGGGCATCAAGGTTATCCCGAACCTCTACTCAGAGAAAAGAAAACTATACAGGTTTGGAAAAAAGCATTCCTCAAGCTAAGCATGCATGCCTGTGGCTGGGCTAAACCTTTTGTTTCACCCTTTCCTCAATTAAATAATATCAGTGTTGATAGCTCAATCTCCAGGAAATTCTGTCATTATGCCATCAGAGACAACTGATGTTGATTCCCTCTTGCAGCTCTCATTAGTGAGGCCAAAGGTGGGAAGAGAAGCTGACTTACTCTTTCACTCTCTAAAGGAGAGGATCACCACAAAGATGTCCTTCGTGTGAGGATACACAGTTGCCAGCCTGTTGCCTAAGTCATGTTTTAGATTCATTTAGAAAAATGAACAAAACCAACAGGAGATGCTGCCACTCTCTTGCTAGTTCAAAGCAAAAAAGCACTTAAACAATTCATAGTTTATAACAAGACAGATCACAAAGAATAAAAGAAAATAAATGTTACATAAATCATGTAATCTCTTTCCCAATGCAGTTCATTAAGAGCTTCAAAAAAACCCAACAACCCAACATTGCCAAAAAAGCCCCTGAGATAATTAGATTTGTACAGCCAACTTATTGTGCTAGAATTCCAAGATGTCACGAAAAGCACGCCAACAAATTTTTGGCTAAAAGCATTACTAGAAAGAATCCTTTCCCTTTGAAAAATGGCTCAGTGTACGAATAGCCCATCCAGAGCAGCTCTGGATACTGGTCCACGCTGCTTTTTCTCTTTCCCAATTTTAAAAGCAAATGCATGGTACGTTCAGCTAGGTATCTAGGGTAACAAAACAGAAATGCTGAGTGTCTGAAGTGACCAGGGCACAGAACCTGCGGGCAGGCCACATTCCTTTTACAGCAACCCAGGAAGGCAGAGGAGTACAGGTTTTATGCTTTCACTTATCCTAGAGAAGGGAAATATGCAGCAAGTGAGACCTGCTGGACTTGACACTTACTCACAGCTCTGGAGACTATGGATCTGCTTTGGGTTTTTTGTACTTTAAAGTCATAGTAGATTCTTACAAGTTCGGTAGAGCTGTGAGGAAGAGAAGCTTAGGTATGCCTCAGTGAGCAGCTACATACTTTAATAAGTTGCTACATCCTGTACACTATATAATATTTATACATCTTAGCATTTTTTAACTTCTCAGAAATTTCTACCAATGAAAATTTTAGCAATTTGCCTGCATCTGCCCAAAGCTTCTTTGATATTTGGCTGCAAAAAGATCTTTTTTTCTGAATAGGTACTAGCATAGTCTATGAAAACTAGTATTTTTTTCTAGGCTTGAAAAATCATGACCACTTCCTAATGCCAGAATTCCTCTTCTAGTTTACTACAAAAGATAGGAGACAACACAGGGAAAGTGAGTAGAGCCGAGAGGTGTGTCAAAGTCTCGCAAAATTTATGTTGTGATTTTTTTACAGAACACAACAGAAATATCCCTCGCTCCAAGCCAAATGCTTAAGTTTTTATTGAAGTGAAATTCCTGAAGTCACAAAACTAAATTCTAGCTTCAGTTAAGACTTTGTATGCTTTAAATCTTACATAAAGGCTGAAGAAAGGACCACAGAAGTTCACCTTAAAATTTAATTTCTCACTCCATAGACAGAATTTCCAGGAACAAAATCCAGTACAGTAGTGACAATGGTCATGAGAATCTGATTTTCACTGCATATATTAAAACACTTCAACCATAAATAGACATTTAACATGCACATCTGTATGTACAGGATGACAGCCTTCTCATCCACTTGTGTAGCACCAGCGGTTAGAGGTTCAACTCAGTCATCCCACCATGCAGCACAGGTTCCTCACAGACACATAGGGGAACCACTGCACAGACCCCAGGATTGCAAACTGTATCCCAAGGGATGAACCGGTCTTATACAAATCATCACAACATTAGCACAACTTTAGATGCTGGAGAGAAAGGCAGGAGCAATGGTCCAGAATCTGGACTAACATGTCAAGGCATGGATTCAAAAACTTCTCTGGAGCCACTGGAAAATCCCTTGTGCTGTTGTCTACCTTGTCTGTAAGGTGAGATGATACTACTGCTATTTCACAAGACTGACTGAACAGTGAAATATTACAAGAATAGGATGTCTGGTAAATATCTAAGATTCACAAGTGATATAAAATGGTAAGAAAATATAGTATGCAGAAAATATGCAAAAACAATCAATAGAACAACTAGAGCCAGGCAAGCAGAAACAGATTGAAAGTGCTATTCAGAGACCAGAAAATGCATCAGTAAGTTCTCCTCAGAGAGGGAGAATATAAACACAGCCACAAGACTTCCTTTGGGGACAAAGTAGCAGGTAGGAAAATGAAAATAAAATGTGTAAATTAAACCCAAAACACCACTAAAAACACTTGAGGAAGTTAAAGAAGTGAAGTCCTCCATTTTAACCTATTAATGGTTCTATAGAGTCTCCAAAATCACAACCCAGATGCAGCCATTTGTGCAGCATTCTCTTGAACAAGCTATTTTATAGTTCAAGAGCAAGGTGATTAAAAAAACCCAACAACCCTACCTTTGTCATGTGTAGTCTTGGAGCATGCAAGAGAATACTGTTTCTGATATTGTGCTGGAAGCAAAGCACCAGTAGTGACAAATGAAGCCAAGACCCAGCAGGTACAGCAGAGCGGGCTAGCATGTGTCCTGCTTTAAAGTATTTGGCCCTATGTGTTGTTGGTTACCTTTGTACATTACAAAATTCTGAGTAATTGGAGTTGCTCTTTACTGTTATAAAACAAGTTAAATTCATACTTGTCAGATATCAGGAGCTACAGAATAAATCTGACATGCAAGATAGCCAAATAGTACAAGAATCAATTAATCATTTTTAAGCACAAGACTTGCAAGAGTTGTCATTGAAGGATCGTGTAATGCATTGCTCACAAGCATTCAGCTGGCTGCATATATCTTGGAAAGCATTCACTAACTGAAAATTGCTGTTTGGGTAGTAACTATTAGTCTCTTGGGTTTTAATCTAACCAATGAGCAGAAAAAACCCATGTGATTTAGACGACCAACCATTTATGGGTAAGAACTACCCATTAAATGATATTTATAGTCATTCATTAATAATCCACAGGTTGAACTTTGTTCTCTAATTATATTGCAGATACTTACATAATCATGGATACAGCTGTAGAAATCAGAATGATGCATGAAGAAGCAAAAATGCTAAATGCATCATATAAATCACATACAATACATAAATTGACTATCATTAAGTACAGCCCTATACTTAGCGGCTAAAAGTATTGCTTTTAACTTGTTTTGTGCTTTTCTCTTATGAGAAACAACAATGTCTCAGAACACTTTTGCACATTTCTTAGTTTTACAGACTGAAGCTGAGACAGATGATACAATTTCCTCAAGCAAAACACAACAGTGGAGCCAGGGACAAACCCAGATGTCTTAATTTTCAATGCAGGAATTATTCCAGACTTCATTCTTTCATTCAGTGCTGAAGATAGATGTTACAAAAATAATTTACACTGCTTTAGGTTTATTTTCTGGATTTCAGTGGAATGGGATTTTTTATTTGGTAAGTGAAATGAATACAATGTAATCCTTGAAATGAATCCTACCATTGAAATTATGCTTGGAAGAAGGAACCCTAACCTGTTATTTGCACAGGCAATGAACTCAAATTTCAAAATAGCAAATTTCAGCAAAATAAATTGGAAGAGTTCAACCAGTCAGTTTTTCTGTTTCAGAGATCAGTTTTGAACCTCTGACTTTCCTCAAAGTATGCAGAAGGAACATGTTTTCAAGAATATTATTGTCCATTATGGGTGTACGAATACTTAATTTCTTTTAACAAAAGTTTAGGCAGCAATTTTATTAAAGAAGCTGTGCCCCCTCATCTCCAAGAACACACTGTGTTGTAAGAGATAGTTGATGACTTCCTCACAGTGATTAACTTCAGGGAATATGGGAATAAAGAGCAAGTCTCATTAGCCACTCAAAAAAAAAAAAAAAAAAGCAGAGATATGAATTTCACAATGTTATTGGTACCCTTAAATGTAGAATTTCTGCCCAGTGCATGGGTTATTGGATACAAATGTACAGGAACAAGCATGCAATCGCACTGAGACGATGCCACTGCGACAACAGGAGCAAACCTGAGGAGGGAGTCAGGAGCTGCTAGGAGATACAAGCTTGTTCTCACAAGAAGCAGCTCTACAGAAACAACCCCAGAGGCAGGCTGCCTGCCCTTCTGCTCCCCGGACTCTTTGGAGACAGCAAAGCATCTGGACCTTCAAAGCATGCTGCCACCTCACTGCTAACCCAAACTGAATTCCAGGTCTACAACTTGAACTTATTCCCCATTTTAAAATGCTTTTCGTGGTTAAAGGAGATATATAACCAAGACGACAATCCACAAGACAGCACGAATTCATGAAGACAGAATTACTGAGTCAGGGCAAGAAAACGTCTTTTGGAATGGCCTCAGATTCTAATATTTTTCCTCAATAACTTTGCCAAGCAATAATAGAGAAAAAACAAACCACAGTCTGGTTTCTGGGTGGCTAAAGTGGTTATATCCCAGGCATAAAATACCAAACAAAACTATCTTTTAATAAAAAAAATTTCCTTCAAACGTAAAATTGATACTTTTTTCTGGTTTATGGATAATTTAGCTTGATTACTATAATTGTCAGAAAAATGCTGAAATATAACTCTCCTCTTCTTTAAACAAAGATTGTCTTACATGCTTGGGATCAATCCATTGACTCTTTTGCACTGGCGGAATAACGCAGAGGATAAAGTTTTAAAGAGACCCAGAAATTTGCCTGTCCTGACCCACTAAGCAGTGTTGAAGGAACTTGACATTCCCCACGACTGCTTAGTACCAACAAGGTAAAATGAGCAAGAAGCCAATAGCACGAAAAGCGTTGCCCAGCTAAGGGAGTGCTGCACACAGTCCTGGCCCCTGGCCTCAGGTGCAGAAGAAACACACGTGCGACTTTTGGGAGGTGCAGGGAGTGCAGGACATTACCTTGCCCCCAAGCCAGCCAGAGGCAGGCTGCCTCTGGCCACACTCCTAAGCCAAAATGCCTCAAGACAGCTCCACTCCACTGCCTCCTTGCTCACCACCCCCAAGCATGGCTAATATAATTTAAGACACAATTTAACCTGCATGGTTGCTTCCCAGAGAAAACTAATTCTCTGTATGGTTCCTTGAAAACACATGCAAGACCCTGAGACAGATAAATACTGACACTTTTCAGTCTCATGATATGCACTCAATACCCAAGTAGTTCCCATTAAAACACTAACAGCATTAAATGTTGTACACTGACATTGCATCATCTAGTAAAAAGACAGACCATACACGCTCAGCCATAAGTTTCTGGACTTACAGCCCCTTTGTAACTAAAAGCGAACACTCTTACTTTCTGAATTATTGGAGAATCTGGCTGAAGTTTTATCTTACTGCAGACTCCTCCTCTGTGAGCTACTCTGTCATTTTTTAAATTGCTGCAGTGACTGTCTAAAGTGGCTTGTCCATCTCTGGTTTTTATTTCATACTCTGATTACTAAGATACTGTCTTTGGGTTTTTCATTGTTAGTTTTAGCTGGTGCAAAGCTGACCTCCTTGAATCAAGCCAGACCACTGCTACAGGATGGTGTTGCTTCACTGAGAATAAACTACTTGTTCACACATTTCACAGTCTATCACAGTCTTCCCGTAACTTCTCAGTACCAAATGAGAGATGTCATCACCTAACAGCTTGGCGAATGGCACCTTTTGCTAAATGAAGCCTAGAAAAAGTTAAATTGACTTCCACTGAAGTTTTTATCTGTCCAGTTTACTTTATGTGGACACAAGGTCAGAGCCTCAACAGCAACATCAGAGACTGAGCCAAGAAACAATGGAGCTGAAACTGGGGTGTGTAGTGTGTGTGGTATTCAACTTCCAACTAAAATCAGATTGCAGAAATGAGCCTGACAATATGCAGTTGAAAAACAACTGAGAAATGACCAATGAAAAGCCTGCATAGCCCTGGCCTCTTTACTTATGGACTCCCAAGCCATTATTTTCTGCATCAAAACATTCTCCGGGAGCTTTCCTTTGGTGTCACTCTTCACACAACAGTCAAGTCAGAGAGTGACTGTAAAAATTTGCTGCAAGCATTTAAAAACTGTAAAAATTTCTTGGCGTTACTGATGTAGTCCTTTATAACACGTTAAAAATCCTTTGAGGGGGTTTCCTTGTTGGTTTTGTGTGTGTTTGTTTTTAAACCTCAAGATCTATTTAAACAGCCAGGTCAAACCTGGAATTTTGCAGTGTATGTTTTGCATACCCTCATTCATCTGTTCACTCTAACAGCTTCTCAGTTTCTGTCACTCAGAGTAAAATATGTCATCTCCCTGAAAGCTTAAATAGCAATAGAAATACTATTAAAACATTGGCAAACTCTTGCTCAGCAATCCAATATTTAAGTGATACACCACATTTGGCATTTCTACTGTTGCATATTATAACTGCTTTGTTCAGAATGCTTTACACATATTGTAATTTATTAGGATCTCTTCTAGTGAGTAATTTGTTCTCATTTACTTGAAATATATAATACCTATTAGTTATAGATTACACTCTTCTATTTTTTCTAGTCCTCCAATGTTTCAGTTTTATGAAGCTTGAGATAAAAAAGTCCAGTCCCAGAAACTGGCAGAATTTACAATCTATTAAGATTCCACATACAATCTTCTTATCAGCACTTCATATTAAACACAGAAGAGATGAACTGTAATGTAACCTTCATTAAAAAAAAAAACCAACCACAAAACACATACATGATCAAAAGCAAGAAACTGTAGTATGAATAAACTGGTGAGATTGTTTTATGTGAAATCTGATGGAGGCTTTGCTACAAGGGGTTCTCCAGTTTGGAGTGTACATGACTTAATAGTGGTAGGACTATTTTCTACGTAACGCTCCTGAGGATAAAACAAGCTCCCTTCATAGCTTGTCTGCATGTTGGCAGATGTCTGTTGTTAACAAGGGAGTCTTGCATACTCTGTTCCCTCCCAGAGTTTTAATTTTGTTCTTTTAGTTCTTTGTCAGTTCCTTTTATCTACAATGAAAGTCACACATCCTGAAAGCATAGTTCCTTGTGCATATGGAATACCTATCTTTAACATAACCATATATATATATACACACACATACATGTTTTCTAATTCCATTACAAGAAAAAAAAAATAATCAAGGAACAATCTTTGAACACATACTATTTACCATCTTTGGAATCTGAAATTTGGATTTGAATCTTCACGTACTGCTGCAAAAGGGTCCTAAACAACCTTTGGTCTACCAGTTCCACATACCCCATTTTACATGTGAGACCTTCTCATGAAAGGCAATGCTTAACGTTTTGTCAGGTCTCAGATCTCTGACCCATCAATAAAGAGCATGTTTCTGGTATACAAGGGACAAAACTCATCCCTGGAATACCACCACAGGCACTGTCTTTCCTACATTACATAATCATTATTTAGCGCTTGAAATGAATGTGCATGTCAGAAAAGTTTTAAGAGCGGATTTCTATTTTATACGTACATTAACAAATCTTCAGAGGTTACCTGGCTAATTGAATACCGTCATAATTCCCCTGCACTGAGCCTGTGGAACAAACTGCCATTCAAACATGGAATGGAAACAGAGACTGCAATATGGCAAATCTAATACAAAGACTTTTAACAGTGATTGCCAGAGGAGCTCTCAAAATGAATCACTTTCAGACAGAACAATGCTGCTAATTCCTATTTAAGTTTGAAATATTTAACACACTGATCTTTTCAGAGTGTAGTTCAAAGAGCATACATCGTCTCTGCAGAGGCAACTAGGGACTAAGTTTCTAGAACAGGATTGCAATAGCACCAGAGCAGCTGTGTAGTAGCTTATAAAGATGGTGGGTTAGCCTGGTTACTGGGATACTTACTTCATCAGTTTAGTTCGACAATAAGTTTTAAAGAAAAGCCACAATAAGGGATCAACAATGGTCCCCTTTTCTGTAGATCAACAGGGCTCATAGTGGCTAATGTCAGAACAAGCTGAGGCCCAGGCCTCACCACATACAGCAGGCTGGATGTACCCACACATCTATAAGTTAGATATGTTTGGCTTCTCAGCACACGCTGATCAGGTTTTTATGTCAAACAGATGCACGTGTAAACTGCTTATTGTCAAGTCTTTCTTCCTTTTATGCTTTGTTTCCCTTGCCAAATAAACACGCTCAGATTGTATGTCTGATCATTGCACACCAGCTGCCACAACCTCCTGCAAGGAAAAAGAAACAGGTACCGAGTCTTGGGTGAACCAACCAGCTAAATGCTATCAGCACATCTAGTACTGCTGTAAGGCCTGCCCTAATGTGGGGACATTCCCTGAAAACAGGTGACAGCATTATGCATACAAATTAAAGGACGCATCAAGAAAGACCAGGAAGAAAACAGGTGAATAACTAATCCTTTAGCTTTGGCAGCGACTACCAACATCCTTAAAGCTAACACTTGAGAAAACAGAAGCTTGGGTTAAGACTTTTAACAGAACTACCAATCCTACCAGTTTTCAAGTGTCATGGAAATGCTCTGATCCTCTCTTTTACAGGAAATTTTTTACAGAGCTTGACCTGAGGCCCAAAGATTCCATTTACCTCAACTGCCTTTAGACTAAGCCATGTATAGTTCTTTATATTCTACATAAAATGCATGAAATTACATGAAAAGTAATCTAGTTTAATTAAATATTTTCTTAATTACATCCATTGGAGCTGAACTCTTAGATACAGCTTGAGTTTCCACTTTTTCAGGAAAAAAGACATATAAAGGGGTTTAAAAGACAATGTTAAATGTACAATGCTTATGCGTTGAATGAGCTTTGTTAATATTTATCTATAGCAGATAGGAAGTTGAAAGTTTCATCTACTTTGGTTTCATTCTGAAGCTGCATAGGATTAAAATGACATCTAAACGCTCAAGTGGATCCCAGCTATGCCACAAATCTCACTCATCTTCCTCTTGTGGAAGAGAATTTATAGGCTTTTACTCTCCTAATAAACCTCTTGAGTTTGTTATGGCAACATATACTATGTGTATTGTAACAAATACAGTAAAGTATACTGTGACATATACTGTGGCCACAGTGCAGTGTGGCACATGACACACAATCTGCAAAGTCTTTGGAAGGAAGAGATCTGGGAGACAGCTGTCTGCCATCGCATGGGACTAAATCAGGAACATATGCTTCCCAGTTATCATATTTCCTTTTAAATAACACCCTCAAATATTTACACACAAACATACATAAGCACATGCGCACACAAACCTGGCAAATACACTGGCAAATGATTTATTCACTACTTCTAGAATCGTCTTCTAGAATACAAAATTCCAGCTGCATAAAACAGTTTAGCAGAAGTATATATTGAAAATCATCTTCAAAGACCACAGAAGTTAGTGCGAGTTCAGTGAACTAAATTACACAGCTTCACCTTGTTGCTGTACAGTAGATCAGTTTCCATTATATGAATCCTGCAGACTTTTGAGTGTAAGGCAGTTATAGGCAGCTCCGGTGGGATAAACCATTGTTTCCTTGTCTTTTCCATCTACATTTGATGCCCGTTTTTCCAGTAGCTACAGACTGAAACTGTATAGTATATAGCCACACAGCATTTTTTATTTTGCTAAGATGATGATCAAGGTATATAGTAATTTCTTTCGTTCAGTCATAGCATTGGCCTATCAGAAGAAAATGCAAATGGGATTAATCCTCATCCTACACAAAGATCAATTTCTAAAACATTATCTCCTTCTTCAGACATCTGTAGGCTGTAGCCACTAGGCAACATAAGAACCACTGCAGTCTTGTCTCCTCTCAGAGCAAGTATGACAGATAACTTCTGAGAACTCTGCTAGTTCTGCTTCCAGTTTATCGACTGACCATATGCAAGTCACTTTTTCTACATTCCGGTTACTTCAGTTGCAAAAACTGGCTTAATGAAATCCATCTCTGTATGGGACCCAAACTTAAACCCAAAACTGAACCCCTAGTTTCACACTACATACCACTTCTCTTCATGAAGAACACTCCCTACTGCCCACAAAAAATTAATATCAAGGTTATTATACTGCCCGCAAAAAAATAATATAAAGGTTATTGCTGCATTCACTTCTCCTGCAGAGTTTCAGTAAAGAATACAGATCTTACATTCCTAAAATACCTGGTGGCCAGCTTCAGGGTGGACTTTTTAAACAGGACTAGATTATTTCCTTCTTATTAATTTATGCTAATGCTTTTATCATCACGTGCTAATCAACAGGAAAATATAGTTCTTGTTCTTGAGCATGTTAATGTACAAAAAGTACTGATTTTATAAAACTATTCTTTTAATTCCACACTTGAAAAACTGCTTAGATACATGAAAATTAAATAGATCTAATGAAGTGGAATGAAGTGCTAAGTTTAATTAAACAAATTAAAAAATTTGCAGAAAAGATATTAAGTGATCTTTTGAAATGGAAATGGTATACTTAGTTCTACAGTTCACGTTAAGATTACAGCTGAGTGGATAAAATACTCCCAAATGCACCCTGGTAAATTCTGCAGGGCAAACAAAGTACACATCCACACAGACAATTTCTTATAAATATTTGCTCAGATGAAAAAATTGTTTGTCTGTACTTTGTCTCTACTTTTAACCAACACCCTAGGAAAGATGTTTTCTCAACACATTTTTTTCTGCAAATAATGAACTCTTACTGAATCTTAGAGAGAATAACTTTTAAAATAATCAATCTCCACATCTGTACATCTCCTGAAAACCTGAGAACAAGTGCTCTGCTTGCCCAGATACACAACTGAAAAGCACCACGCAGGTGACCTGTCAAGTCTCTCCAGCATTGCCCCAATGCTTTCACTCATAAGATATTTCTCCTAAACCATCTGCAACCAAGAAAGTTTGAAAAAATTTTGTGGTGAGTAATTCTGAACACACATACTCAGAAAAATCATCAGCTACTGCGAAACTGGAATAAGGCTACAAATGAGCATAATTATGAAGTCATTAATTGTTTTACAGCGTTTCTCCTTATCTTTCCAGTTCTACTTTGGCAATCTTTGGGTTTCCACACAGAGTCCCCCTGAAGGTTATCAGGCAGAGTGACCTACCCAGATCCAGATCAGTACAGGTAAGTCTTCTGCAGCGTTGCTAAGTAGCCCTGGAAGTTTATGGTAACTTTCAGAGCTTTATGGCTTTTCTTCTTAAACCTTCAATTAAATATAAGAAGTCTATACCTCGTAAAAAAAAGTTACCTACCCACCATGTTTGCTAATGGTGCAGAAAATGTGCGCTACACAAAGAAGCCCCCTCATCAAAACATCAGCACTTCAGGAAGGCTCTTGTCCGACTCTCCTGGTTCTCAGAGAAGGGTCTGTCACCTCACTTCTCCTGAGCCCTTTGGGGTGGCAATGGTGAGCCCAGAGCCAGGGGCTGCTCTGCCTGTGGAAGTTTTTGTTGCAGGCTGAACAGCCCTGCACACCAACCTGAGTGTCTCTCGCTTCCAGACTCCCCTCAGACGCCGGTGGGGCACAGGCCACCGCCTCAGCAGGCCAGGAAGGCCTCAGCTTTCTGCTGCAACAGCCACAACCCAACAGCCGTGCTTTGTTTCTTTCAAAGCTGTAGTTTGAAGATGCAAAACACATGCTTGCCTTTCAGCCTACCACTACGCCTCGTTTAAATAAACGGGACTCAAAGTGTCTGCTTCGAGATGAGAATCACGATTTCACTGTCGCTGCCCCTGACAGGGGTACAGTGTGGGGTAAGCACAGGCGGTGGTGAGGGGCCGAGGATGGAGCAGCCTGTTTTGGTGACCTTCCCACACCAGCGCCCGAAAGCTGCGTATTCATTTCCAAGAGCCTGCCCAGCTGTCCAGAAATATGGACAGGCCCCAGCTGAGGTAACTTCAGCCTAAAATATCGACGACAACACTGACAAGCAGCCTAAGGTGAAGTGAAATTTGGCCCAATACGCTGACCCCTACACTGACAGTCCTAATGCAATACCACACGTAAACAGGTGTCTTCCGCTGACTGCAACAAGGCCAGCATTGAGCACGTAGTAAGACGGGAGATGTGGGCGTGGATGTCCCATGGAATTGAGGCACATTGTGCTCTGATCCTAGTGTAGGAAAACCAGGGCCAATTTTAAAGTAAAGCAGCACTGGAGTGAGCACACTCTACCCACGCTGCTCTGAAGCACTGAAATCCCAGCACAGGCTGTCTCATTCTAGATTTAAAAAAACACCCTCCCACCTCAAAACTAACCAAAACCCCAGAAATAAGGCATGGAAAACACTGTTCAAGGTCTCTGATTGCGGTTATTTCTTCTCCCCCACCAGTCCCAATTGCAACTAGTCTAGAGAGAGAAAAAAGGACCTTGCCGTAAAACCTAATGCCTGAAAAGCTTTCAAAAAGACTTAAAATAAGCATTTGTCTCTCTTCATAATGAGTTGAGCTCAGAAGTCACAGAAAGGTCATATCACAAAGGGAGTGGCTCCTGAGGCAAAGGGAAGCCTTTATTACTTTAACTAACCTCCTTGAGGGCAATTTCACATCCATAATACAAACTATTCAAACAATGTGCAATGAAAGTAGGTAAATGATCACCTTGTATGTGCTCAGATTTTGATTAGCCATTTTATTTTGCCCTGTTTAAAATCTGGCAGAGCTAATTCTTTAATCCAATATTTTTAATGTGCTCAGTTATATCAGAAAAAAAATTTTTTGTCAGCACAGCCGAATGGCATGGTAATTAATAATAATCCTAATGATCAGAGCTTGTGAAATAAATTATTACTGAATAAGCAGAATTAAAGTTCTATATAGTCCTCTTGTAGCTGAAAGTAATGCTTCCATGTCTCTTTAAAGTGTTATATTTAATAGATAAAATTTGACTGGAGCGCGGCTGTCTTTTAGATATATTGTGCAGAAATGGGAATGATTTGTAGTATATGGTATGCATTACAAACGTACAGAATTTCTAAAAAGGCCTCCTATTTTGTACCACCTTGTTTCTGTTAGCAGGAAATCTTAGAGAGTACTCGCATTTGATAAAGTCACCTATAGTGCGCTTTTTTCCCCCCATAGATCTAGGACAGGACAAAATAGGCTCTTTGCTTTGCATCATCTTTGCAGAGGGCTATATACCTTCTCACTTCTTGCTTTATGAGAGTAGTATTACTTTCTTTGTGTGCAACCTTACCCTAATCATGACATAGCATAGACAAAATTGAGAGGAATAATGGTGTTTAATGTTTTTGTCCCAGTGGCTGCCAGGTTTAATACAGAGATAAATTAGGATAATACCTCCTCTGTGTATACAGTCCATCCCATCCAAGAACTACAAGTCCCTTCCAAAGACAGTTTAGTATTTTTATCTCTACTTGGATAAGAAGGAAACAAAGGAATAGAACCAATTACCATCAATATTTAAAAATACTTAGATTTATACAAATAGCCAATCCAGCTCACACACAGTATCTGAAAGAAGAAAACACCCTCTGATTTTCAATGCTAGCACATGACAAGAACCCAGCTGTCCAGGTATCTATGAGCTTGAGCACTCTGGAAGTGTTTTCATGCTACATGGGACCATCCCAGGTGTACTTCAGATGCTCTTTGTGGGTTGTGTTACAAGAAATACCAGCAATTTTTTTCCTGTATCGCACTCTGTGAACCCCTAAAACACTCAGTACCTAATGAAAGGACCTTCCTGTCAAAAACAATGGAGAGAGAAGGATTCTGAAAAAATAAAAAAAAAACCACAACAAAAAAACAAAAACCCCAAAATCAAAAATAAAACGCAAACCTGAAACCAGTAACAAAAAAACCCCCAAACAAACCACCAAACACCTCAGGGAGAGCAGGAGAGGAAATAGCCTAAATTAATCAGACATTAATATCATTAATCAAGAGAATAGTGCTTGAGCCAGCATCACTGTGTTAGAAGGTAACAGAAAATGTGCTTGAGCCAGAATCACTGTGTTAGAAGAGGGCAGTAGAAAACAGTGGAGAAAAACAATTGATTTTTAGGGAGCACTAATGAAGAACATTATTCTGAGACAAAATCTGGTAACGCTGGCTTTTCTTTCATCATGAAACAGTTCAGGAAAAATGCACACCTAGGCTGACACCAGGACAGAGGTATCCTTTACCTGCCAGCCCTGGAAGGCTCCACTCAGTAAAACACACGTTGAGGAGACAAGCAAATTCTGAGCCTCCATCCAGAGACTTTTCCCACCAGCCTTCAAATTTTGACCTTTTCATCTTAGGGTTTCTATTTCACTTTTTACTTAGAGCAACATCAACTACCCATTTACTTTATCAAGACGAAAGAGATTCTCACAACTCCAAGAGGCAGGGTTTTAAGAACAAAAACCCTAATACAGAAATATTACTCGGCTTGCAAGAAAATTAAAAGACTTGACATCACTGCTGTGTCACTTTTGCTGTTTCGAAAGGCTCTGCAGAGATTTTCTTCTTGAGAAGATCAAATAGAAAATAGGGTCCAAGACTTGGTCAGTATCCTTTGGTGCCTGCCAAAGCCTCATTCCATCTCTACTTTTGAAGTCACTAACCTGAGTGCTTACAACAGTCAAGTGCAGCACAGATTTATAATATGTTTTTATTTAAAGAGAAGAAATAGCCTACAGTACCAGGCGTGAAATGATATATACCCTGTCTGTTCTGAATGAACTCCTGTAGCAGACATCGAAAGGGATAGGTGAGTTTTAAGAATACAGCTTTAGAAAAAACACTCCCTGAGCTAAACCTATTTCATCCCAACTTATATCTTATTTTTAAGAAGGGAAGACAGAATGAATTAAATTGAAAGCCGTGTATTAATTCTTTAGAATTTTCACAGAAGTTTATTGAACAAAACTCCTAAGAAGCTGCTTGCTTTTTTATCCACAGAAACCTATTTATAGGAGCTGAATTCTAATAAACACAGATTGCGGTGCAAAGAAAAAAAAAAAAGGTCAGCAGTGTATGCTCAAAGCTTTATTGATGTCTTGTCAATCAATCTTTTATTTTGTTGTTTAATTTTTTTTTTAAAGAAAAAAATGCATGTAAGCACTTTTTCTCCTAATAGTGGATTTATTGAGCATTTCAACAAATCAGATCATAGATACAATAAGCAATGATGGCTGATTATCAACTTTGTGCTTTCAGGTCAGGTTGTAAATTGACCCTGTGTTCACTTCTCTTCTTTCTGGGGAATATCTAAGGCCCTTTTCAAATACAATAATTTCTAATAAACTTTTTTTTTTTCCACACATTCAACATTCTAGAAGAGCAAGCTTAGTGGGGAAAAAAGCACTCTGCTGGACAAATATATACAGTCACATATATTGTCTCCTTGTAAACTAGTTAAAATAATAAAGCTGACTCTTAAATCTAAGAGTGGTGAATCCAAGTGACATAAAACTTTAGAGAATGGCTTTTAAAACCATAGCGTTTTCATAACAGTTGGTGTGAGTTCTGTAGAGGCCAGTAACAGACCTCAGCTCCAATCCTGCCCATGAAAGGCAGAGCTGCCAAGCCCTCAGGACTCTGGTTAAATGGTCACCCCTTCTTTCCAAGGCAAACCAGCCAACATTTTCCATCTGGCTGCAGTCCTTCCTCAACATTTTGTTTCCCCAACTTTTCCAACACCCCTTTCAGTTTTGCATTTTGAGAGCCAGTGATCAGTACACGCACACAGTAATTCAGACAGGACTGCCCATGGCACTACTCTGTTATTTGTCACCCATTCCTCTTGCAGCCTCACCATTCTCTTTAATTTCCTAGCTCCAGCTTCACACTGAGAAGTCGACACTGTGGTGTCTAACATGATAGTGGATTCCCTTGCCTGAGCTGACACAGTTAATTTAGCAGACTGCAAAGTACAGTGATAGACTATTTCCTTCCCTCCAGTATACATTACTTTGCATTCACTTGCCATCACATTGTCTGTACACTTCTTTAGTTAGGTCTTTTATTCTCGTTCTAATATTAAAAATAAGAACATGCAGGCAGAAGAAAGCATGGGCATTGCCAGACCCCCTCAGAAACCCAGAGAAGATGGTAAATATATTTTACTCCATGGAAAACATCCACTCCACAAAAACCTCCACAAATGATATAACACTTATACCTGTAACTCCGTTGAGTTTTTTTCCATAATTCAGTATACTTACACAGTCTGAGAAGTAACCTTGATATTCTAGTTGCTAACTTCCTGCTGTATGGCAGCAGCCTAAGCAAGCATGTAAAGGGGAATCACGCTACTATATTTTTATGGTTAAAAAAAATACACTGTATTTTAAAACATTATCATTTTTACTATTGCAAGTTTAGAATGTACTGGAGGTACCACCAGGTGCCTCAGACTGAATAGCCATGGCAGTTAAATCACTTCTGAAGGAGTGAATGCAAGTGAGGGCACAGAAATGCTCTCCAATTGTTGTCACAAAAATCATGAACTTACCTTCTGAAGACAGCAATGCCATCACACATGGCAATGTGTATTGGTAGACCAACTGACATAGCATTTTGGAGCTACTGTCCAGTTTGACACCCCATACATCTTAATTTTACGTTACAAGCATTTGTCTTTCCTTCTTACTGCCTTACAAGACATTGCCATTTTATGAGGATTGACAATGGGTTTTGAATAAACCCTGTTGCAGTTGGCATTAAAGTGACAAGGACATATGACTGGGTTTTTTTGCTTTATTTTCTAAGAGATGTGACTAGCTAATATAAGTTAATGAGAGTTAGCTACGTAATACTTTTTGAGGGGTCAAAACCAAACTGCTTGCAATCTCTTACAAACATTTCATAAGCAGGTTTTAATTTCTATAAATGTGTTTGTAATTTACAGATCTTATCTGACCAATTAAAGTTAGACTGAGTATTCCTGGAAATCCTGTTTTGTATTCCATTTCACATTTTGCCATTAATGGCATTTGATTAGACACTGAATACTTTCAGCTGTCTGACTGGATAGCACATTATTATTACTTTTTAAATAGAAGTGGAGTAGAACAATAAATAATGTAAATGCACTTCACATTCAAAATTTTATTAAACTTTCGCAACATTTTGACATATACCAGTGGCCACATGAAAATTCACAACAACAGATAATCAGACCCTAAAGTGAGCAATAAATCAAATTTGAGTCTCCCCCCAAACACCACTCACAAATCTGGTTTTTATTATTCGGACAGCTCTGATTCTGGCTCTCATCATGGAACAAAAAGCTCTGTCCAGGAAGGAGTTCCACTGGGACAGATTTTGACATTGTTCTTTTTTAGATAGTTCAGCTGATTTTAAAAAAAATGGTGAATCTTGCTTTAACAAGATGTTTCGAAAGCTTTCAAAAGAAAATGTCTCTGGAATTATAAACTGGGACTAGAGCTATTCCAGCGCATCTCAGCATGGTTTCCCTCTCAGATGCAGGTGAATGTTTCCCCCACAAGCAAATGTCAAGATAAAAAGCTTCCTCAAGAAACCATCTTCGCTTTCTTTGTCTATGTATCCACTATTCTGGGAAGAATTACATTGCTGGAATAAAAATATGTATTTACAATATTCCTTTATGATTTAGAACAGTAAGGCTTTCATTTTGTGAAGCAACTTAGGAAGTTATTTGCACTAGGAAAGAGTCTGGTACTCTGGAGTTCTGGGTTGTCAGTACAGAAAATTTAAACTCAGACATAAGCTTAACCCTCCATTGTTCACAGGGTGGTATTACATTCATTTTATAAAATTGACGTAGAAGCCACAAGCTGGTTTCTTCTTGCCAGATTCCTGTTACAGGATGTACATTTCTTTTTGTTTTACAAAGCATAAAACAAAAACATCATTATATACTTCTATAGTAGACAGATTTAAGCCTTCCCTTTTGAGAAGTAAATCAATACTGATCCAGAATGAAAAGAAAACAGCAGCTCTAAGAACAACAGTGGCTCTCCACTTGAGTCATTTACTCTAAAATCCTGACTGCACAGAAGTCAATGGCAAAAGTCCAAGTGACACTAGGGTACAAAACTCACCATTCATACGTTATTCAAGCTGCCATGCACTTAGGTAGCAGAGACCTATTAAGAATGATCAGATCTCAGGTTTCTGTCCTGCTGTATTTAGTTTAACAGCATGTATGAAATATACAAAGATTCACTCACTTCAGAAATTTTACAAGAGGAAGTTCTTCTTTTCTTTTACTGATTTTCACACAAAGGATCACAGAGAACAGATGAAGTGGGAAGGGACCTCTGGAGATCATCCCCACCCCCACTTAAGCAGGGTCAGCTGATGCAGAGTGCCCAGGACCAAGTCCAGTTGAACTTTCAGTGTCTCCAAGGATGAAGACTCCACAAACCTCCCTAGGCAACCTGTTCCAGTGTTCAACTAGCCTTAAGGTAAAGGGGTTTTTCTTCTTTTGTTTAAATAGAATTTCTTATATTTAAATTTGTGCCCATTGCCTCTTGTCCTGCCCATGGGCAGCACTGAGAAGAGCCTGCCTCCATCTTCTTTACTACCCCATTAGGTATTTGTACACATCGATAAGGTCCCCCCGAGCCCTCTCTTATCCAGGCTGAACAACCTCAGCTACCCTTCCTAAGACAGACACTCCCTTAACCATCTCTGTGGCCCTTTGCTGAACTCACCCCAGTATGTCCATGTCAGTCGTATACTGGGGAGCCCAGAACAAGCTCTGAATAGTTTGACATTCTATATCACAAGAACTGGGAAACACAGATATGCAAATATCTGGAAGTGAACTAACCAAACATTTCATTATTATTCTTGCGTGCTTAACATAGGCTTTCTGATGGAAATGATACCATGTAACAGAGAAATTGTATGAATGCAAAGAGATTCCTTGCCTATGATAAAGTATTTGCTTGCCTCTGCCAACACAGCCGTTACTATATTTATCCTTCCAGCATCCCTTTGAGGTAAGGAATACTAATAGACACATTGTACACATGGAAAACAGAAGGACATGGTGACCTACCTAGTATCACACAGGAAGTATGTGGAAGACAAGGAATGTCTGAGCATGAGGCTAAATGTTTTACAGCAGATGCGTGAGAAATGAAGTAAAAGACTTAAATTATTAATGGAGAAAACTTACAATGCTTCAGGATTCGTGGGAAAGGATTTCCTAGGGTGTGTGTTCTGGTTTCACATAGCTTCCATGAAAGCATACAGAACTTTTCTCCCCCTATATTTTAGTCAAGATCCTGACTGGTCTCAGAGTGAAAAACATTTTCATTTTAAATCTGTTCAAGAACTATTGTTTTCTTCTATGTTGCAGTTAGTTTAGGTACTTTCCTGTGTCTCCAACCATTATATCCTAGACAGAAACCATAAGCCCTCAGCTTTTATTTTGCCATGTTAGAACATGTAAAATCCTTTTGCTTCTTCTCATAAAACAGGCTTTTCCATTGCCTTAATAATCCTTATGACCCTTCTCTACATCTGTTCCAGTTTTACTGAACATTCCTGTCCATGGGTGACCAACACTACACAGTATTTCTGAGGTTGTACCACAGCCTCTATAATAGCACTAGCATTTCCTCTCGAAATACCACTCCTAATGCATCTTAAGGTTGCATTGCCTTTTTCACTGCTGCTTCATTTCTTAAAATAATTCTCTTTATAACACATGATACAAAGAAACAGAAGTATGGAATCACTATAATTGAAATATGGTTGGTTTTTAAGGAATTTCTTTGAAGGAGAGTGCAGTGGACACATTTCATAGATTAACCGTGAAGTCTTTTTCAACTGAGAAGCATATGGAGATGTGATAGAAAAGATGAGATGGAAAGGGAGAATTGGTGGGTGTTACATACAAATAGAGCAGGAAGATGAGAGCATAGATGTATTGATTTCTTATGTGCAACAGCAGGAGGATATAGGCTCCCTTTCCTGCATGGATGTTCTCTGAACACCTCTACACAGATAGAGGCTTGCCTGGCTCTCCTAATTTCTAAACAAAAAGGGACAGTTATGAGAGCACTTTTGTAGACAGCTCACTCTGAGAAAATGGTAGGCACTGGTAGAGTGAAAACTTCAAGTCTGCCTGTTTGAACAAGCATTATGCAGCAACAAGGGTCTGAACAAATGAGCTTCTTCATTCTTTTGGCTCAGTATTCAGAAAGAACCTTATAGCTTCTAAGAGCAGACCTTCGTGCTGTCATCAGAACTAGGCTACTGTCAGGAAATAAACAGGAAAAATCACACCATTTTGTTACTTTAAACATATCACAAAAATCGAGAGAGTACCCTCCAATATTTACTAAATATAAAACGCAGCTTTTCATACAGCTGTCACAGTCACAGAGCTGATAAAAATCTAGAATCTGAATTCTTTGGGAAATTCAGGAGTTTCTTTTTTTTTTTTTTCCTCTAAATAAACACAAGGAATTTCCTGTGACAAAAAAAAAAAAAAAAGGATCAACTTAATACCATTACGTACTTTCATCTGAATGTGAAGTCAATGTATTAAATTTCACAGTACTAAAATATGAAGTATACTTCATATTGTATATGTATTAAATATACATCAGTAAATATAAAATGATGCATTCAACATTCTTGAAGCAAAATTAGAAAGCTGACAATTCATTTTGATTTTTTTATGTAAAGATTTCAGCAGCGTCAGCATATTTCTATGAAACATCTTTCAGTTTTCTGGTTTTCAAGTAAAAAAAGTTGTATTGAATTTTTTTTTTTAAGCTCTAATGAATGTCAACTGGCTTTTTCATAGGGAAAACCTAGAAATCCTTAGTCAGTCAAAACCCTCATTGATTGCATCCTCTGATGTTAAAAATTATTCATTGGTACTACATTCCCAGAAAGATGTTGAAATATGAACAAATATGTACTGATTAACCGTAGATCTTTTTAAACAGTATTTCTTTTTCTTAGACTACTTTCTGAAGAGTCACAACTGGATGAAGGGAACATCACATCTTACTACCCTAATCAAGAACTTCAATCACCTTGCTATAGAGAGCTTTCAGGTCAAGGAGAGACCAGGCCATGTAAATGTAACTGATTCTTAATGAGTTCTTCACCCATAGCTTTATTAAGGCACAAATAACCATAAAATGACTCACTCTATTGATTTTGAACCCAGCATGACTTGAGTTATATCCAAACCCTGAAAAACAATAGTGGGGAGATAGAACATCCTTAGCCAAAGCAGTAATTATTACCAGAGTTAGTTATCTTCAAGAGTCACTGTCAAGTAATCAGCAAACATGCAGAAACCATTGCATGCGACCCAGGAATGTGCTTGCTGCTGTCTGAACCACGACAGGACGGAGTAAACCCACACTAGCCTTCCTTCTGCCCATAAAACTCCCACTGTATTTCACTTGAACAATGGGAATGCAATTCTCCTGGTGCCAGTAGATCATACTCTCGTAAACTTTAAGTCACCATATTAGAAATAGTTCCTGTGGGCCAGGTAAGTGGTTGTCTGTCTAGTCTCTAAGTGGGGCTATTGCTGGCTGTTTCAGAGGGGTGAAAAAAACCCGTGCATTATGCAGCTATGGAAAAACTTGCATACAAGGAAAATCGTTTTACACACCTCACCAGTTAGAAACTGCCTTTGTTAGACAGATAGAGTCTTACATCACTTCTAAAACTCTAGGTATTATTTTACATCCTTATCTCTTTCTATATATGCTCATTTCTGGCTGAATATGTATTCCATAATTTTCTGTGATGTCTGTCCTCCTTCAGAATCCCTAAACCAAAATCACTGACAAATAAAAAGACACCTTTTTTACGAAATAAACCCCCATAATTGTAATACACCACTGGTTAGTTTTTGACAGGAACACATTGCCTTTTAAATAAATATATACACACACAATTATTTCCATAGAACCCCTGTGGAGTTACTATTTCTTAGCTCGAAGTTTACTAACTTACTTAATGCTTAATTCTGTTTCTATCCTCAGTCTCTTGCTTTCTGCAAAATCTTGCGACAATGACTTTTATAGGCTATACGATAACTAAACAATTCCTAAAAACAGTAATCTAAAAACTTTTCCTTCACTTCTGATTTCACATGGCATTACCTGAACTTCCTAACATTGTTTTGTCATTTGATTCTTTCTCCATCTTAAAATTTTTATAGTGCAATTAAAGAACTTCACAGAAATAATTCAAATAATCTATATTGCTAATGGGTCTATTTACATCTGTGATCTCTTCTTTGCAATACATGCATAATATACATGATAGTACCATGCTATGCATGCTGCTTCTCTTTCTCCCCTTCAAAATGCATACTAATTACAACAGCAAAATTGAATTTGCCTGTGGATAAGTTAAGGTTAACCATGCAGTTAGTAAGGAATGAAGCACTAAGAATCAGTTGTGCAATCAAGAAGGAAATACATATTTAAAATCATGAGCAGGATTTTAAATACTTTGAGAAACAACTTAGTTAATTTCTGCTTTAAGATTAAGTAATTCTAAAAGATATTAAGCTGCTTTCCATGCTTAATTAGGGGCTCAACTTCACTGAAAACTTCCTGAAACACCATAATCAATGGTAGTAAAGTATCTACTTAAACTGTTTTCTAGGATATCACAACATCTGACAGAAGAGTGGTATTATTTGAAAACTTTATGGCACGCAGCAGAAAATGATTGTATTCTTGTATTACAATTGTGTTAATAGATAAATTGCCTAAATCACCACAAAAGACTTGGGAACAATTTACAGCGTACCATAAAAATTGATGAATGTGGCAGAAACACCAATTAGAGGAGAAAAGACATTAAATGTGAAAGAAGAAATTTTAAATTAAGAAAGTCCTGAAATTGGAAAGTAACTGTATCAATTTTGACCAAATGATTCAAATATTCCCTCATCATTATTCAACATAATTAGTTTGGGGTTTAATTCTCGTGAAAACCTGCTGTAAAAAGGAAACAGCAGAAAATTTTCTTGTCAATGCACGAACAGTCAATGGCAAAAAGAGTAACCATCAAAAAAAGCCAGTTGCAGCTGGGGGAAAAGCAAAAGAAATGAAAAGTCAGCATAAATGCATGGGAGGGACTGTTTGTAAAATTGCTATGCAAGTAGCTAAGATTGTATCAGTATTTCCCTTATAAAACTCCATTTTTAAAGAATTTATATTACTTGACTGTTAAAATATGTTTTTAGGCAGAAACAAGGGCACACTGTGCATGGGCAAATTTTTAAATTAAAAATGGCCTCCAAAATTGATCCAGCAATTTTCTGCACACAATTGTTTCCATGTGAAAAGATCCACATTTAGTCATGAAAACATCATACTTTAAAATAAAAAAATAAAAAAATTACCAACTCAGCATTCAATCACAAGTAGTACTATGAGCTTCAGGTATTACTGCTGCAGATACACACTCTAATACCAAAACCCCAAATAAGAACAATGCCAGAAAGTAAGCGTTGGTAGATTTGCCCCTGCGTTTGCATGTAAACACATGGCAAGTTTGAAAGTGCAGTTTTTAGAGTAAACTTTAAATCAACCAAGGGATTATTTAATAGAATCTCAAACCAGAAACCATTTTCTTTACTAACATACGGTTGCGTCCCTTGGCAAATATGCCAAAAGAAGCAGCAAAATGATGAGGCTTTAGGTTTTTAATATATTTTTCAAATATTCATTTTTATTCCCTAAGTGAATAATGTGAACTAAATCATATCAGCTGACTCTCTGTCTCTAAATTCATTGTTTTGTCCTTACGTTCCCAGCAATTCTACTTTTTTAACCAGCTAGGTTTTTTGGAAAATAGAATCAATGTTACAAACCATTGTGTGTGTATTAATACAGACAATATAATTACAAAAAACATCATCACTTTTAAGCAAGATAAACAGTCCTCTTAATCCAAAACATCAGAGCAATTATCGACATTTTGTTAAACCAAAGAGTCTTTTTAAAAAACAGCATGACATTAGGAGTCCATGACAATAAATTACAAAGCAAAGAGTGAAGTTCCTAAACTGTTTCTAGTTTCAGTGGAGAAAACACATGCACCAACCAGCAAGCATTTTTCATTCCCCTAAATCCTCAGTCTCTGTGCAACACAGGTAAACGGATGAATTGGAAGTGCCAGATCAGTTAGTGATCTTGCTCAGCGATATGTCTCTAACAGTGACAGAACAAGAGTCTCTGGAATAAAATGCAAGAAGTCTCAATAGAGGAAATTACACCTTCCTCCAGAAAGAGTTCCCTACAACTGTTTAAACGTAT
Source organism: Strix uralensis (assembly GCF_047716275.1). NCBI lineage: Eukaryota > Metazoa > Chordata > Aves > Strigiformes > Strigidae > Strix > Strix uralensis. The sequence continues at coordinate 5,895,224 of NC_133983.1, read as the reverse complement.
TTATTTGTGTGTGTATATGTGTACACACATACACACAACTAATTAAAAAAATTCCTTTATTAGCTGTTTGTTCTAGCATGCACATTCTCTTGAAATATTTGAACGAAGGCAGTTTCTGCAGCACCCTCCCACAGTCTTTGGAAGAAAGAACACAATTTTTCATTTTTTGGAGCTTGGACACCAGTTAAGCTATTCTGCATGCACATGGCTTGAGTGCAATCTACAGATGCAGAACCTTTGTGCTCTTAATAAAGAATCAGTTTTAGATTAGAGAGATGGAGGCCTCCTGTATTATTACCCACCATGTGGTACATGAAACAACTCTCAGTCAGGCCTGAAGGCTCATAGCACTGAGAGCCGTAGGCACACAGATGAAAAGACAGTGCCGGCCAAGGACTGATTACGATGCAAAGCTATTTGCTATTTGGAATTGAAATAGGGCTCATCATGACAAGCCTGGAAGCAATACTAGTTCACTGATGACCGAGCCATTTATAAAGTTTGAAATTCACATTTTTGGAGGTGTTTTCTCCCATTGCTTTAAACTGTAACCAGTCCTCATCTCAGCTCAGCAGCAACTGAGCTGACTATGCCACTGCAGCCACCAACCCTTTCTATATGCACATATTTACCAAGATGACCATTTAAATTATATTACTGTACATCACTATTACAAAGTTAGAGAATCAGAGGCATATATTTAAAAAAAAAAAAAAAAAAATCAAGCTTTTTTCCCCCTAAATAGTTTAGGATGAGAGCCTAGTATTCCAGATTCAAAATCAAAACCCTTAGCCACCACACCTTTTTCTCTCCCACTAATTGTTATTATGTGATCAGCTATTTTTGCCTGGTTTTGCCTTTTAACTATATCTAAGTTCACAAACTTGAGAACAAGGCTGCTTCCCAAGGGACTTTTCTCCAAGACCTTCTAGTACTAAGTCTTTAAAACATGGATGAAACACAATATATACAGCAACATTAGAGTTCTTTTGAACTGCATCACCACAGTCGTCTTTTTTTAATGCAATTCTCTCCCTGCTGTTTTGGAACAAGGTAGGGACAAAGTGGAAAGGAAAACTGCAGCCTCTTTGCCTTTCCAAAATAATCCCCCACATGCCTTGTTAATGTAAAATACTTCATGATCTGCTATCCTAATACTGTGTAAAGAAACACAACAAATACTTTGAAGAGCAAGCAATGCCTCTTAATCACTCATTGAAGACAACTTCAATTCACAGTTTTTCCATACCTGGAGTCCTGTAAGCCATGCAAAATAGGAAAGAAGCCTAGTAGTGGCTGCAACTGTTTACTTCTCCTAGGACAAGATCTTTCAGGTGGTTTAAGAGTAAAACTTTTAATTGTTCCTTAAAACTGTTAAAAGATTAGAAAGAGGTTGCAGTTGTGGAAGAGGAGATCACACCTGCCAGGCATAACCTGAAGCCATAAGCCTAACAGATGTAGGAACTACTTTGAAAAGGAGTCTAATAGCCAGCTATGAATGCATACTAGGTCTGATGCCACTCCCATGGGACCCCTTCTTCCACTCAGGTGATTTAACCGTGGACCTACAAAGCACTTTTAGTATTTGACTACCTAGGCATATGCAGATGAGCAGCAAAATTACAGAGCGTGCAAAGATAGTCTAAGCACAAAGCTTATTCTGCATGTGAAGAACTGTGCATCGTGTCTCCAGGCATGCTCTTCTCTGCCTTGCTCCTGCCTTGTAGCACAGCTAGTGGAAATGCAAGGTGAGGCCACTTCACATGGCCTGCAAGATGGGAGTAGATGAAACTGGGGGTAGGCAAAGGCAAGCACCAGTCAGTGGCACAGTCAAGCTCATTTCATTCCTTGGCCCTGGGCCAGCTGGGCTTCACCACTGCTTCTGCTAGCTCTAGTGCTATGGAGACTTCCATGAGACATCAGATGCTGCAAACTAAATATATGTCTCTGATGCTCCCAACTTTACCTGGAGCTGAAGCCTGGCAATTCACAGAGCCCTAATCACTTCTCAGACAACATGTCCTTCATGGCCCCTCAGGTTCCCTGGTGCTCGTGGTTTCAGCCTGACTCAGACTCTGGGGGTAGAGGGGAAGGAATTTTTAATTTCAAACCTAAAAAGGAAATTATTTCCCCCAAATCTAAAACTCAAGGTCCCCCACCATTCTCTGCAATATTTTTAACTCAAGCAGCAATTTCTCCTGAAGGGACAACTCTTCTGATTCTCTTCTCCCAAGAAGAAAAGACAGTACAAAGGACAGATCTCCACAGAAGAAAAAACAAAATCAGTTGTAGTGAAACTAATACAAAGATAAGTCAACTGCACCACAAACTATATTAGCTCTGCCCTCTCATCCCTCCAGCAGACTTTACTATTAATATGATTCATTTTCCAGCCAGATTCTGGATTAACAGAGAACTATTTACTAGATGTAACACCCAATTTCAAAGAACTCACATTGGTTGTATACTATAGACCATCTAACCAACTCAAATACTTAAATAATTTGCTGAAAAGAGGCTGTAGTTGCTTATATAAGTCAGTGGCTAATTATCTACCTAATTTTAGCACCTGCAGTAATATCAGTGTACAGATCAGTTCATTGTAAGCAGACAGAAGGCTTCTTCCCAAACAACACTCAGAACAGTAAGAGTTGTTGAACAGTTTTAAAAACGTATTTTCCTACAACGTCCCCATGAAGAATGCTTAGAAAAGATTTCTAACCTAGCCATCTAGGGCTTAATGGAACTGTTGAAGAAACTGGGCTGCTTTCAGTTCTTCTCATATGACAAAATGTTTAAGCATTTGGAACCAAAGTTTCACAACTGTACTTTCTAAGCTGACAACAATGGACATATGTACAAATCATTTAAGACTAATACAAAGAACAATATAATTTTATAGCCATAGATTAACTATCCACAGGAGGCACGCTTGGCTGGCCTTGTAGCATGTTCCCTACTTTATACATATTGCTAGTTCGTCTCTTCCAGGAAAGATTGTGGCTGAGACGAGAATTTTGGTTCACTGTCTTAAAACTGGTTTTCTTTTCTTGACTCGGAGATGCCAACAAGGTGGAAATATTATTAAGGAATCTTATTATTCAAAACACTAGCATAGTTTTATTTCTAATGTGCAAGTACTGTTTCTTTTCATGCTGTATTATACCCAGTCCACACTTTTTAAATTATTATTAATAAAGTCATTGTGCTTAGAAAGCCAAATATTAAACCTTTGGCTATACCAAGGTAATTCTTTTCACCACAGAGGCAATGCAATGGTTCAGCAAGAAACTGAATTTGGCTCAGGAATGATAGGAGCTACCTTCTTGTATTCCTAAAATACAAGTGTCGAGTGCTCAGCACACAGAGTGGGCCAATAACACAGGCCCTCTCCCTCAAGGTACAGAGATACTCCCATTGTTCTGTGGGATTACTCCCATATATAAATGTCCACAGAATAAACAGTATAATTTGTATTTAGGTACCTGATGGTAAGACCCAGCACATCCATAAACACCTGAGCTCAACATACAAAAAAGACCTGCTAATCTGTGCACTGACCCAAAGGAACACAAAGTGGGCAGTGGTTTTTGTATATATACACAATGCAAGCCCTCTCTTCTCAAAATTCCAACTTCTACACTGAAAGAAGCAAACACCACCAAATTCTCTGCTTTCTATTAAAGCCACAGTTCTCTTAGTCCATCCATCCCTATGGTTGGAGCACTAGAAGTGGAGCTATAGGATGTTATATCTTTTTTAAACCTGACTCATCACTGTCCCGTCTAGTCCTCACGTCAATGTTATGAAGTGCTGAAGTACTGAGAAGATTCTTGCTCTCCTGTAAAATTTTGGGATGACACGTCTCTCCTTAAAATTCTCCCCTTCCTTAGCACAAATTCAGCCCATAAGGTTACCACACCTTTAGCTAAGTCTCTAAGTATTTCCAATTAATAATGAAGTACAAGAATTGGGATGAATTAATAAAAATGTTGCTGTTTTAATCGTACATGGATATTGCATTATCTAAGCCACTTTCACTACTAAAAAGTAGTTTTGAAAAATTCTTACTACATATAAGTTTAAATCTCTCCGTTAAATTACCATGAACATTTAGACTTCCTCTATAAGAAATACACATGGCACTCTTTTTTAAAAAGACAATTACTCAGCCTATAGGCCTCTTGCCTTAATTGCTGTTGGTATTTTTACATACTTTCTTCATCAACTAATTTTTCTTTCCAGTGATATCACTGTAACTACTTCTTTTCAGCCTGGATATTTTACATTCTTTATCCAGTTAGATAGCTGTCTTAGAGTTGAATTGTTTGGCCATTTTTAGAACTCAATCCCCTGTAAAGTCTTGCTCCCTACTTTCAGGGTGGTTCCCAGCCAGCCATCGTGGTATTGTTCTGAGGGTAGGTCACAATTATTTAGCATTTCTATATCCCAGCAACTTCACTATATTGTAACATTGGAACAATGGTTTTTCTCTGAGCACACTGGCTGATGTCACCTTTTCCTTCGTAGGTCAGATAGCAATCACTATTTCAGCAGAGGCACTGTGATTGAAAACATTGGCATCATTCTTGCATTGGAGCATCTCTGCTAAGAGTCATAGATGTATTCATTGATCAAAACGAGTCCCCTAACCAAAGTTCCAGGAAGCACTTTTACCTGTGCTTAATTTTAAGTCTGGTGGTGGTTTCATATGTTCAAAACTTCTGTGTTTTCCTGACTGGAGTCCTTGCCAGACATAACGAAGTTTGAAAGACTTGCTCTAAACTGGCAGTGCCAGAAAGCCTGCCCATTCTCCTATACATTTCAAGGGATCAGTATCAGCATACCATGAAGTAATAAAGAAATTAATACTTCATTTTGGTATTTTCCTGCAGCATCTAGCAAATTGTTATTATCAATAATTGCCAATAATAATTGGCAGAAGCCTCTCCTATTGTTTGCCCACGATGCCCCCCCCCCCCCCGCCTTTTTTTTTTTAAACGTAAACCTGGATGAACAGGGCAGAACATGTTAGCAACATTTTGAAAACGGTCTTTTTTATCTAAAGAGACAAAGACCTTTCCCCCAGGGCACCAGCAAAAAACCAGCAAAACTCTGTACCTAAGTTAATAAGTAAGAGCAAAACAACTAAAACCTTGGGATTTAACACTTTTTCCAATTGTGATTTTCCAGAGTCCCTGTTCATCAGTATTTATTATTTACCTTTTAGCTTCACAGTGTTTCCTTTCCACTTGGGATATGGATTATTGCTTTGCAAATTGTATATTAAGATTGCCTACCTACAAATACTTCAGGTATGATCCCAGGGGCAGTGCTGTATGCATGTTAATGAACATTTGAACTTTTAAAATTCAGTAGCGTTTATTTTAACCAGAACTAAAAGACAAAGCTGAATTCCAAGTTTGGTGATCAATTTACATCTATTTATGCTTAAAGTGAGACTGAAGGAGGGCAAAATTCACTCCCATGCAGAAAACTTGCATTAAGCTTGTGTTCCATTTAAAACAATAGACCTTATGTACTTGAAAAAGCTAGTCCTGACACATGCCATGAAGACAAAATATTAATTTTAGCTAGGGAGGAGCAAAACAAAATGTATTTAAGATACAAATGTCTGCTTAGAAAATTTGGGACTGTAACAACTTATGAAGAAACCTGGCAGACTAGTTTATAAAACAAGCAGTTGTTCCCTCTTTGGATATTAGTGAGACGCCATGAGAGAATTAGACAAGCTAAAGTATTCTCAGATGTTTGCAGTGATCACTCCCCAGTTGAGTGTTTGGAAAATCCAATCTGTAAAATTTCCCATAAACAAAAGGATTTTTAAAATGTCAATTCTGGTATGTTCTTGGCTGAGATTGCTGGAAGAAATAGGAATTGGTTTATGAACATAAATAGCTGATGTGGATTGCCCTCAAGAATATTTGTGCTAATAAGCCAAAGATAAAAATAAAGAAAAGTGAACCAGTAAAATTACAATACAAAAAGTGATAGAGTTGGGAAATCTGGAGTTGGGATTGCCTGTCCATTTTTGCTCATCCTGTTACAGATCACTATGGTAGAACATGCAGTACAAAACCTGACATCAGACACAAATCCCAGAATCAAACCACAGTTTGAATACTCCCAACCAAGTTGTATAAAAATGTGTGTGAACCTCCCATCTTCTTGCATAAACGGTCTTGTTGGCCTCACCCCAAGTCTCTTGCGCAGTAGTAACATGGGTGACAGTGTGCCTTTTACATAGAGAACTTTCTTCAGTTTCTGCTAGTCACAAAAGCTGGTTGAAATTTTCCTTTCACAAAAAATTTTATGGATGGATATTCAAATTCCAGGAAAGTGTGTCTATGACATGACATGCAAAGTTTTGGAAATACAACTGTGAGCAGCAGTGAGGAGAAGAAGGGACAAAGCCCAAACTCTAGGAAAAGGGAAAATCTTTCTGTCATGATTTGATTAGCAGCAACAGGTTCCAGGTTTGATTTCTGGCTCTCTTCTCAGAAACCTAGGAAAATTAAACCAAACTGGTTGAGTGTTCAATGAATGACACTTTCATCTTTGCCAGTGAATGAAAAAGCATAACTTCACTAGAGGAACAGTGGAAAAAAGAGTAAAAATAACACATTCAGTGAACAGTTGGGTTTTTTTCCCCAAGTATAGTAATAATTAGTCAAATCATTATTCATTTACAAGCACAATGAGTTTTTGGTTAGGAAACTGGCCCTTCTTGACCAAACCCTCTATCCCTATTCTCCTTTAATCTAGAAGGTTTCACATCCCCAAGCTTCAAGCATTCAATTTTTAGATTAGATTAGTTCAGTTGCATCACAGTGACCACAGTTGGGTACTGGATTACCAAGAGTCCAAGACTTTCCTGCTTCATTACAAGCACATAATATCATCAGGTTTACACCTTTCTTTTTTCCTTTTTTTTTTTTTTTTTTTTTTTTTAAGAAAAATATCCCCAAATAGACAAAACAAAATACAAAATGAAGGTGTTTTAGACCTCTCTTTCTAGCACTGCCAAGAACGTTCCTTTCCTTCTGACCATCTGCTCTCTAGAGGGGGCTTCTCACATCTTTTGAGCCTTAACTGTCAGGGTTTTCTGCATTTGAGAAAGGATATGTGGCTGTGCCTGCACATGAGGCCTTATAGTTGGAAACTGTCACAGAAATTCTGTTTTATAAAAAGTTTTTTTTCTAAAGCTGCAAACAGAAAACATTTCAAATTAGTTGCAATCACAGCTAAGGCTGCAGTAGGTCAGTGCAAGGCAGCATAGGAAGCTCCTCAGCTAGGATTAATTACTGACCATCACCCTGCTTTAAACCATAATCTCTTTCTACCACTGTCTTGGGGGTTCTCCTTTACACAGCAGTTTAATCTCTGGGTTCAGACATCAGAGCACCAATGAGTGCTATACAGCTGTCTCTAAATCACTCTTTCAGTGTGCTCAGCATGTGAACAGTTATACACAAACCATACTAACATGGGTCCTGTCTGTAGCTCAGCTTATTCTGTTTTTTCTCTCTGGATGACCCAGTGCTTAGGATCACTCCTGCCAGGAATGGTCTGAGTTCACAAACAAGCATGCCACTAGGCAGTGCAGCAAGACCTACATTATTATTATGCCTGCCTAACATGCCAGCACACGCAGCAAGCTTCTTCAAAGCATCTAGTCATCTGTTTTACTAAGCCAACTACTCAACCACATCAGCAAGTACCTACCCAGAAGAGTAATCCTCTGCATCATGGCAGAACCCCATACCAGACCCAGAAACAGCTATAAAAGCAGGCAAAACGGGAACCAGAGGTTGGGCTCCTCCTGCCAAGAAGTAACATGGGTGGATCAACATGCCCCAAGGCCATTGTGTTTTTATGGACAAACCAGCCTGCCTTTATGAGATCTTGCTAGCTGTACACAAGGAAACCAAGCACAGAATCACAAAATCTTAAAATAACTTCAGCCAACAGAGACCTCTGGGGTCATCTTGTCTAATCTGTGCTCAAAACTGGCTTGACTCGGATCAGGTTAGGGACACCTAGTAATCAGCGGTGTTAGAGACTTGGATACCAGGCATAGGTATCCCTGATGATATTTTGGATCACATCAACTACAACACCTATAACAAGTTGATAAACAGAGAGGGGAAAAGAAGAAACTACAAAGAGGAATATGGTGTTCATAGCCAAATTCAGACCCACGCTTCTGTCTAACCACAGCAGAAATATATAATGTGGGTTCAATGCATCCAATGCCATTAAAAAACAAACACACCTAATGAACTCAGTGAGGTCTGTTTGCATTACACACTTTGGCCTTGCTGATATGTGCTTATTCCACCAGAGTTTAGTAGATATGAAAGCAGAAAAGAGGGCATCTGTAAATGCCACAGATTTAAAAACAGACAGCTGGAGTCTATCTACAGTGCTCAAAAACACTGGACTATTTGCTACGCGACACTCCAGCAGGGGAACAAAGCACCATATTTGGCAGTTTGGGTTAGCAATTGGTGTTTTCACTTGGCTTTAGCTGAGACTTAGGAAACATCACTTCAAATGAGGGATCTCCTTTCATGAACTTTATATGTTGCTTGGAAAGGTAAGACAACAAAGAACGAATCTCTCCAGCTTCAGCTGGGAGCTGGAGAAAGTGGGTAAGAAAGAAGAGAGAAGCAGAATTTCCTACTTGCTTCCATAACTGTAGTAAAATTCTGCTCAGCTTAATGATTTAATAACACTGCTTTCAAATAGGTTAGCCAGAAAGTTTTATCTGCAAGTTTCTGTCTCTTCTTCTCCCTAAAAAGCAATGCCACAACTTTACCAAAGATAGAACAAGGCAAAGATGGTGAACATATGGATACTAAAGGAAATTATTTCTCTAGCAATGACCACATGAGAACTCTTAGAATTTCCTTCCGCAGCTCATGACTTTTTAGTGGTTTGGACGACCTCGATAGGAAAAGCAAATATTACGGATCTGATCTGAATTTTCTATGACATGTACAGTAAATGCCAAGCAATCCCTTCCGTTTACCATAGCGTCAAAAGCACACTTCAGCAAGTACCCATTTATTCGGGCTATCTAGTGGCTGCATATATAAGTGGTACCTAGACATAAGAAAAACATTTTTCTTCAATGTGCAAAAACGTTGTCATCATCAGAGTGCCAAATAATAAATAATAATTATTTTTACTAGATAAACCTGTCTTGGATCCTTAGGTGACTCCTTTATCAAAATTCAATAAGACTTAGTTTTGAAAGTATTTTTGCCCTGTGAGGTGAAGAAATATATAATGGAGAGGTAGTGAGGGTCAGATCCAAACACCTTTGTGATGTCTACTGTCAATAAGCCTGCACACTGATAGCCTGTTTTAAGCTTTTTGCCAGGACAAAATAATAGCCAAGCTCTGACAGCACAGACACGGCTTGTGCTAAGAGTCTCTGAAGCCTAAAAGGTGTCGAAATGGTAAAAACTATACAGAAAAATATTATTCAGTTGGAAACAGAGACATATAAATATTGTGAAGTGACATCCCATTTCAGGAGGGCTGACAGGCCTGAGATAACAAATTAGATATATTTCTACTGTAGAACTCATTGGATCTTGCATTACCCTCAAACCTTGGGCCATTACTTCCTGCACTGGTTTGTATGAATAAGCATATCCATGGGAAAATAAATCTTTGCCCTGTGTCAGCCGACAATATTTTCAGCGAGTTGCCACACCTCTGGCTGGACCACTCCAGCAAGTAATGACAGCTGAAAACTTGCCTCCTCTCTAATCTGCATGTGCCAGCTTCCAGTTTCCAGCCTGTGGGTCCTTTCTGTGTTTCATCTGCCAGGACTATGAAGCCCAGCAAATTACAAAGGATCCCCTTATACTGATGTTTGTTCCCATGTAAGTAAAATTCAAACACAGTGAGTATTTGGTATGTCACCCTTTCGTGTTCTTCCATAAAACCCATTCCACCCCATTACCACTGTAAAGCCCACCCCTCCCGAATACAGCATGGCAGAAATACAAGAGTGCCAATATTCAAATATGCTCACCTCACAGAGGATACCTCAATCTCAAATTACCAACAGTTTCACAGAAAAAACAAAACAACTTCCTGTCCACAAAAATACAGGAACTTTTGTTTACCTAAACTAACATATAACTTTCACTTGTTTCTTTCTGCATGTTTGTTTTTTTTACAAAAATACCCAACATTGTGTGTTCCAAGGAAACCTGATTACAGGAAATCATGCACCTCTGACTCCTTGTTACCACTTAAATTTAATGTTGTTTACTTGACTTTTTCCCTCCCATAAGCTAATTAAATGCTTTTAATAACAATGATAATTTGGTCACTGATAAGAACAAAAGTATTTTCTGAAGGAGATTTTCCCTCCTTGTATCTATATTTACTGTGCATTGTCTGAACGTTTTCTCCCTGTGTAATAGAGAGCCAGAAAATCATCTGTCAGGAGATGATGGATGATGAAGTCTGCTACTTAGGCCTCGGGGCCTGGCCCTGCTGCTATACTTGACTTAGCCTTCAGTAGGCACTAAGTGCTCTGTCAGATTCATGCCAAGGGAAAAGCATATGCCTGTAGCTCCCAAAAGTGTGGGAACCAGAATAAACAGAGACATTTTTAACGTTACCACACATTTTAAATCTGCTGTGTCACTTTCCTGTAAGCAGTGTCCGTATTTTTGTAATATATACAGCCATTGTGGGTTTGTGGCTCTGTCCATCACTGCTGTTCTTTGTTGTACACTAACCAAGAAAACAAATGAAAAATAAAAGGAATGCACAGAATACATGACCATTTGGCTGACTACTACATTCTGTTAGCAAAGCAGAGATGAGTTCTTGGAGTTTTCTTCTCTCCCTTGCCCCCTGACGATGCTTTTGTTGGTTTGTTGCAACAAGGATTTTCTCACCTCACATAGATTTATAAATTCAGGGGGTTTTTTTTAGAGTCTCCTTGGGTGCTGTATCACCACACATAGATATGTTACCACAGGGCTATAGTTAAAAGCCATTTTCCACTCTTCTTTCCACCCCAAAATTTCCATCAATCATTGAATTATGCTGTTTGGCTTGGATGGACTGCAGCAGGACCCTCAGAATCTCAAGCATTGCCATTATGAGCCCCAGGTCCCTCAGGTTTAAAAATTATGCCAATCATAAGCGTGGTTTTCTAATGAACGTTTTTATTTCATATTGCCTAACTACTGATTATAGCCATGCTTTTAAAACAATTTTCTTAAAAGAGAATGGGTCAAATGCAGCCATGATAGAATTTCCATTCTTCAGAAATTCCTCAGCTATCAACATCGCTGTGTATCCTTCTCTTTCATCACTGCCTTAAGATAAAACATTTATATCATGGCAAGTATTAAGAGGTTTGATACCTTGTTTAGGAGAGGCTGAGGGAAAATGCCATAAAAATTAATAGCAGTTCAAATTACACAAAATGGTCTTGAGGTGGTTTTTTTCCCCCTAGTGCGGGTTCTATCTTTACTCGTAGTGATCAGTATACAAGCGTCATGAAAAACTTCTGTAGATTAGATGTCCCTTCAGTTCACAAGGGATATTCCTCAGCCCTGATTTACCACTGGATAATTTCTGAGGAAGGGGCTTACCAGCATTCTACTCCTTTCTTATACCTCCTGAAATCTAGCAGAATTCATTGAGGCCTAACAGGCCCTAAAAACCAGCTGCATTTACATTTTTTGATCATTCACATTAACTCTTAAGGCATCAGAAGGGTTCCTGCAGCACCAGAAAGTTACGTAGCAAGGCAAGTACTAGAAGCCATTGGAAAGAAGGGATATTTTTAGGCTAGAGTCACTGTCAGAACTCATGCAAATTCCAAATTTCTTTGGCTTTGATATGAACATTTATCAGAGCATGTTGCCCATTTCTGAAATCTAGCTTTCCCTAGTCATATAAGGATTGCCATTTGCAACCCTCACACTGAAAACTGAACTCATTTTAGGTTAATAGATGAGGAGCAACTCCTCTGGAGTGTTACTAGGGATTTCTTTTCTACAATATGCATTAATACAAGGAAATATCCAAAGGTCCATTCAGCTTGCTTTACAGATGGGTTTAGCTGACAGCTATGAGCCTGACTTGTCTATTATAGAAATGCATCCATCCCAGCACCACTCCAGGCTTCCCTACCAAATATGCCCGTCATTCAGCAGCTGCAGAGCAGTTTAAATGCTCTTATCTACTTACTTGAAATCCCTCAGGGCAAACTGTTCCCTGAGATGATCTTTACCCTTCTCTTGAATCTAATGCACTGAAACCTAAAAAGGCATTATGACCAGAGACTGGTGTGACTACAGTAATAATCACCAGTTCAGCAAATAAGCTTCTCATTGCAAGCACTATGAGAGCTATATACAAGCCAAGAAGAACCTAGAATCATTGTGTCAGCAATTCTCAAAGACTATTTTAAATGCTATCAAGTTTAATAAAACTTTTACAACAGAGTACAGAGTGTACTCTGTGTTCCTTTGAAATTGATGGAACAAGCCAATTTTTCCAGGTTTGTAGGCATAACATTTATTAAATTATAATAAGAAAATAGCTATTTAAAACCATGAAATGAAAGACTATAATATACATTTAAAGGTCAACAACTGCATGAGTTTCCTTATTATATATTTTATCTGAGAAGTACTGGGAGACAAAGGAGCTCTGGCACCACACATGTACAGCTGCGCACAGTCGCTATTCCCTGCTCTGACTTGGAGAAGGAACTACATACTGTTACAGGATGGCCCTGCTTCACCTGAGCCTCTTACAGAGCTGCCTTCACCTATTAAGATGGTGACTTACACCCTTTAAATAATTTCCACTGTATGTATTGCATATTGATGGAGCTTTTGTAGCTGCAATAGCAAGGTCAGACTGAAACACGGTGATTTTATTCCATCTCTGCACTATACTTTCTTTAGAACTTTAATTAAATCAGTTTTATCATGTCTACCCCCATTTCTTTTCTGCAAGAATGAAAGGTTAATATGTCCTTTACAAGAGAAGAGAGGCTGTGTTAACTAACATTGCCAAACAGAAACAACAGAGATGATCCACTGTCATGGTTTAACCCCAGCCGGCAACCAGGACATCAACTAGGAAAAGTCAATGAGAAAATATCCAGATGAAGTGGAAACTTCTTCACTGAGAGACTGGAAAGAAATGGGATCTAGGTTTTAGCTTTTAAAAGCATTTTAATGTTTCAGCATTAAAACATTTTTATTTCTTCCTAAATATCTTTAAAATCAAACTTGAACTATAAGGAAAATAATAAATATTGCGCTTTTTTTCCCCCCAAGTGTCATTTCATTGGACCTCATTCCATATTCTAGTCTCTTCACTTAAACTGAGTAGCTATGTAGAAGGATTTAAGCAAGACTCTCTTTTTCAGCAAGACTTAGAGCAGTATATCTTCCTGGATCCACACACAACAGAATACATACACATGCACAGAGCACAGTACCAAGCCTATTTTGTAAACACCTTTCATTTGTTAATAATTGCGACCATTTTTCCAAATTCATAATGTAAACCCCAGTACTGTAGAGCACACTGAAATATATACTTCATGATATAGACCTGCCTAAGCTTCACAGACCTCAGAAGTCTTCATTAATGTTTCCTTCTAATCTGTGGATGTATACATATATATTGCATATGGAGCCTGATATAAATCCATTGACATCTATGGAACACTTCAATAGAAAGTAATTTGGATCAGTATGGGCAACCTTATACCTTTAGGCTACTAATCAGCTTTCGAGCGTTAAATTCAGCTGGCTTAAATGATACAAAAAAAAAAAATGGAGAGGCACTCTTACAGTATTCATCAAATATGTAAAATACAACATAGAAACACTATCACAACACACAAATCCAGGTGTTTAGTGATGAATGTTGTAAAATTGGCACAACTTTGAAAAGCACAGCTGTGATTAGGATATAATTATCTTATGCAAGAAATCCATTTCAGAGCTATAATTCTTTGCTGCTAGCGACAGGAACAGATTTTTATTATTTTTCCACTCACCTTATTTCTGCAAAGTCTGCGCAGCTATAAAAGAGTGATTTGGATTCTAGTCTGGCTCAGAGTTCTAAACAAATTTTTTTGTAACTGATTGAATAACAGTGAGTTCTTGTGAAGAATCTAGCTTTAATTTTGGAGCTCAGATTGATGGAACAGGGCTGGCAGAAAACACACCTATTATTTATTACTGGATACATACAGTATGAAAGTAATTGGAAGAAACAGGGACGCCACAGATATTTGTAAGTTACACAGATGATCTGTGTTGAGATTTTATATCTCAAGCATTTCATCACATCAAAAAGACACCACAGTATCAGAAAATAATTCTACTCGTGTATGAATCAACAAAACTTGGATGCACAGGTTACTCGTTGAACTGGCTTCCATATTATATTCTGCATTGACATCCACAGAAACACACATGCATACCATATGTATACTTATATTTTCAGATCACAGCCTGTTACCATTTGAATACAATTGCAAAATTGCACAAGAGCCATATTGTCAAAATTGGCTCAAGAGAAGCAGAGATGTGGCTACAGATATATAAATCTCCTTCCACCAGAAGGAGAGTTATTTTTTGACAGAGAAGAAAAAAAAAGACACAAAGCAAACACACCAAAACCAGCTCTGTCCTTTGTGAAGGATCCTTCCTGTGAGCAAAACACACTAAATAGGAGTATAAAACCAAAACTTTAAAAGATTTTAGTGACTTCAAATGTTTAAAAAACTATCTCCCTATTTTTTTCTCCCTTCTAAATGTTGAATGCAAAAGGTGAAATAAATATTATCCAAATATATTTCAGGACTTAAAAATCACAACCTATACAAGGGCTGTATCAATTGCAAAGCCTAGAAATTAGAATCGACCTCTGAGAAAATGAATGTCTATTTTTAAACCATTTTTTATATTTGGCATGTTTAATTTAAAGAATTTAAGACTGTAGACAAGTTGAATTTTCTAGTATCTTAGTCATTAAATTATATCACTTATGTATTCACAAAATGGTTAAATCGTATTCATAAATTAAAATAACAAATGTCTAATAATTTAGATTGTCCAACAGCAATACTAAAGGTGTGTAAAAATAAAATACTCTGGCCGATTCCATTAAAATTTGCTACATCATATTAAAAATTTTTGAAAATAATATAGTCAAATATATCTGCCAAAATCTGACTAAAACCAATTCAACTCTGCCGTGGGCTCTGGCCACAGAGAGAAGCTGCACTGGATTACACAGCACTATTGAGATATCTTCTTTAAATAGGTATTTTAAAAAGTCATGATCCCCTTTTCCACTAGGTGTTCTCTGTAAACATTTGGGAAATGAATCACTCAGCAGCCATAGAATATAAGAAGAAAGAAGCACTCATAACTTGGAAAAAAATAGCTGTATTTCTTGAAAGAGACTAGATGGCTTTCTGTAATATGAAAGCATAGCTTAAAAGATATGTTAGATCCATGGAGATCTATTGCATAAGGATGAAATTCACCCTCTGTGTAAAGAATCATCATGAGATTTACCCAGTGATTAGCCGTGATTAAGTGGTATTTTACAGATTTAGGTAGAACATAACTGAATAATGGATATTACGTTGGCTGTCCTCTATTAGCATTAATGTTACCAGAGAGCTAACTCAGGATATCAACACCCAAGTTACACCTCCTGACTTAGCCAAAGTCAAAGTGAGAATAACTACACTGCAAAATAACCCTTTCTAGACCTGCTTTACCACTTTGCTCTCTCATTAATGGTATTCAGACTTCCAAAACTGTATTTCACAATTCATTTAATGAGCTAAAGTCTCTGTACAACTGGTTTTTCAATGAATTGTGGGAACCCAGTGTACAGAGAAAATGGGTTAAAACACTCCAGGAGTAATGGCACCGAGTTAGGCTACCCTCTGTCTACAAGATACCCATGTTTTAGCCAGTAAGTCACACCAACAGAACATGTAACCTACAAACTGGAACAGGTTTCCTGAAGAGGTGGTCAATGCCCCAAGCCTAACGGTGTTTAAGAGGCATTTGGACAATGCCCTTAACAACACACTTTAACTTTTGGTCAGCCCTGAATTGCTCAGGCAGTTGGACTAGGTGATCATTGTAGGTCCCTTACAACTGAAATATTCTTTTCTATCCTATGTTCCCTTTTCCAGTTCAACAAACTCTAGCTAAAAGTACCAGTGCACTAGAGTCGAGGCTTTGCATGAACACTTCTGGGAGAATGTTTGGAAAGTTACTTCTGTAGCAGTGCAAATGCATCATTCAAAGACGACCGTTCTACATGAACCACAGTATTTCCTGGGCTCTGCTTTCTTCCCTAAACTCTCATGGCAACAAGGAGATGAAACATGCAAGCACAAGAATGAGAATTCTTGCTTTCTAAACTCTATAGATAAGTAGAGTTCAGCTGGACGAAGGATATTCCACAGAGAAGTAAGCTGGACTGGTTTATTAACTCAGGAATTTTCTGTTCTCATAAGGTGACTAGAAGTCTCAAGCCAAATAAATCTCCAGTCAAGTTTTACTGTTTCTGTACCTTCCACTAATTCTCAATAGAAGAATTCGAGGAAAATGTGTACTTTGTTTTAAACTGTTCCTTCTCCTCTCTTCCTTTCTTCTTTTCTGCTAGTAGGATAGAGAGGAGGAGACAGAAACTGCAAATTAATTACAGTAAAGATTATTTCCCTGAGATTTTTCAAGCCTCATTAAAAAAACCCCAATTCTCATCAATTTTATAATGCAGTAACATTTGCTTTGAGACTTTGTCTCTTCCCCAAAACAGAGAGTGTGCCAGTAACTGGGCTCAAACTCTGCATTAATCAAAATAACTTTGAGTTCAGCAATTATTAAACCCAGTTAATAATTGTGGAATCTGCGACTTATACAGAAAAATGATGTAATTTGTTTGACATGTCTAGTGGCCCAGTGCATTAATTAGGGGCCTGACAAGTTTATGGGAAGTATTCTCTAAACATAGGAAAGCTCAAATCAGGAAACATTTATACAGACAACATGGTACTCACAGCCTGAAATTGGAACAGGGATCGCTGGATGAGCGAGTTAGAGCATGACTCAGTAGCGATAAAACTATCTGGGAATACTTAAGTCAAGAACCATGATTTGTATCTACAGAAAATATGAGGGTTGGAGGTAGATTTTTCTAGATTCACTCTGTAAATTGGACAGGAAATTATTTGTTGTGTGCAACACTGTTTTTGCAGATACTAATCATGCCTTTGGGTTTGGATGTGAAAATGTGCAGGTCTTTTTGGCTAGATGCTTCCTCTCTCCCCTTCTCCCCATTTCCCCCTCTCCTCCTTCATGGGTAGGGGGAAGTTAGAGTACACTTGAGAATTTGAAACTAAAACTTCAAGCCATCTTCAAATTAGGAAAAAAAAATGAGGGGAAAAATATGAATTATCATGAACTATGAATTGGTTGCGGCAACGTTTGTCCAATAGCAGGAGATCGGTAAATATTGGGAAAAATCAATCTTCGTATTTATTGACAGTTGTGCTGGAGCAAATCTAAACCAAACCATTAAGTTGCTCAACCACAGAGAGAGGATTAAAATTGTTTTGAGAATCTGGTTGTGGTTTTCTTCTGAAAAATAAAGGTGAGGTGGAAAATGGAGTTTATGCCTGGATGTTCCACAAAAAACAAGCTAACTTTTATTTGTAATTGTTGGGTTTAGGAGGAGGAAAGGAAAGATAAAAAAAGGCCACTGAAGTATTTCTGTGGTGATGAAAACCTAAATTGAATGTATTACTTCAAAATTAAAACATCTGAGGAATTTCTTCATTATTCTTATAACGAGAATGTTGAGAAAATGTTCAAGGGTAGGATTCCCAGAAACAGTGATTTCCAGTAAAATAGACTATCTACATGATCAGCATGCCAACTTAGAGAAAAAGGCAATACTGAAGTTGCATTATCTTTGAAAAAGTCAACTCTTTCTCTAAAAGATGCAAAATAATACAGATAACCTCCAAACCAAAAAATAAAGGCTTTCTAGTCACCAGAAGTGAAATTAGTCATTTCTGAGGAGGAAAGAACCAACCAAACATTTCTCAATGTCACCGTTCTTAACTGGGATAAAACCAGTTTAGTTTAACTGTGCTGAGCTAATAATCTTTTTTCATGCCATGTTCTGCCTTTATGGCTACATCTTGTTCCAATTTTGGTTTCATCCATTCCCATTTCCAAACAACCATAACTTTCATATAGGCTTGCCATACAGCAGAACCCATCTGTCTGTGACCTTGAATAAACAAGGGGCCTTTGATGTTCTTCTGCACTTCAAACCACTTTGTCATTTCCAGTGATTTACGAGCCACACTGTAGTGACATGCAGTCATTATTGGTTTGTGGAAGAGCCTTCCTCCTTCTTCTCTTGATGTAAGTTTACCATAGAACAAATTTACTGTAATCTTTGTGTTAACTTGTGCTTCCCTACAGAGTGAGAAAGAGGTCAGCAAAACAGCAATGGGAGGCTGGAAATAGAAACCTTGCATATACAGCACCCCGACAGCCAAAAACAAGGGTCTGTCTCTAGCAGGAGTAAGAAAACCAAATCAGGCAAACCCCATCCAACAAACCAATTGATGATCAGAAGAACAACTTCTTGAAAACAAAAATTACAAGGAATTTGTTAACTGATGGACAGATTTACACAGCCCACACAGCAGCTTTGTTGTGGTGTTGTGTGTTCATCCTATTACATTTCAAGGCTGCTGTTCAAGGCTGTTGGGTTTTGGCACTGTCAAAATGAAACAGAGATTACGTGGTACCATATGTCAGGCAGCTGAAGCAGAGGATTCCTGGTCTAACATGTTTGCCTTCCCCATCTAGAGGGAGTATTAAAACCAATGGAACAGGAGAGGTGGGTGGGCCAGCACAGGGGAGGACAGGGTGTTTTTGCTCTTAGCCCAGCATCTCAACAATCCTGACTGCACTTCTGAAGACTAATGTCTGGATGTTTCTGCCCCTGCCAAATGCAGGAGAGAGTTCATCTTTTCCTCCAAGACAAAAAGAAAAACACAAAGCAAACCCCTTCAGCATTTTTTAATGTAAGTGCATGTTTATTTCATGCCCTCAAGCCTTTTAGTCCTGGTTGTTTGTGACAAACATTCCACAATAGACTCTTTAAAGTCTGGCATATGTGCCAGTGCTAAAAAACATACAGCAGAAGACATAAGACAATTAAAATGAAAGATGACAACAACATGCCGCTAATGGTTTTAAATTATTACATTGTAGAATACTTACTGGTACATCATGGAAAAGCTATCCCCACAGCTCTACACAAACCTGTGCTCCATCAATAAACTAATCTTTATCATGTAATACATTGGTTTTCTGTTACAATGATGTTTGTGTTACACACTCCAGCATCCTCTAACCATGAAGAAAGGAATGACACAGCTCCACACTAATTAGCTCAGGTCTCTGCTTCAATATATGATAGATGTTCATGGTCCACATCCTCAGTCAATATCCACCGAGGAGGCATCACTGATTGACTTCTAAGATTGAGTTGTACTCAATAACTGCAACAAGATGACCTGCAAGCACCAAAGTGCCCAGACACTTTAAGTAACTTACAGAATAACCCATTTTTAGGAGCAGTCTGACTCAAATAGCATCTGAGATGCACCGTGAATTAGCTCACAGAGGACCCTGGGGGCTGCAAGTTGCAGACACTGGTGTGCAAGTTGGCTTTCAGTGCCAGCTTAGTTATTTTACCACAACATTTCACTTTTCTGTGTAATCCAAGTTCAACTGTGTCCTGAACAGACAATATTTTGAAAATGGGATTTAGGCACATGAATGATGTAGGTATATTTTTTATATAAAAAGTTACCTATACACAAACAAATGCACAAGGATAATCAAAAATATTTTTCTAACCCAGCGAGGAATAACAGTGGGTCATGATTAACTTGTTTCTACAGCATGAAATAGAGAGGTTTCAATGTCTCTTCTTCCTTCTTTGAGTTTGGGGATTTTTGTTTGTTTGAGGTTTTTTAGGTAAAAAAGGGAAAGGAAACACAGGAACATTCCGTAATAACCTATTGCGAAATAACTAAGGGCTCTTCTGGGATGTCAGAAACTTGGGTTCAAGTCCTCTGTCTCCTCCCCCATTCCAGACAAATGCCCTCTTCACCCATGTTACTAGCTGTTACTGGTAGCTCGCTGTCCTTCATACAAATGGCAAAGCTAATACTTCCAAATAAGGATTTTTAAAAGTCAGAATTCAGCAATTCTAGCTGGATTTAATAGATATCAACTCTGAAAAGCTTAATTTTTGAAAGATAAATGGAGAATTATATACTCTACTTCAAGAACTCTTTTTTCTGGTTCTTCCATTATGCAATATCTGTGCTTTATAAATATTTCAGATTTTTCAACAGAATTTTAAAAATAAAGATATCAAAGTCAAGAAAGACCAAACAAAAAAAGTTGACGTTGTCCATTTATGTTACTGTCACAGCCAGTAGCAGTAGCATATTTTTCCCCATCCAACTTATATACATAATGATAACTAAACATGTTAACTGCAAAGACACTCCAAGAAGCTCAGAAAAGTTTTTACAGAGTAAGAATTTTAGAGCTACATAGAAAGATTTTCACACAAAGTCAACAAAATTTAATATAGTTTCTATCAATCCTTCCTTTCCCCTCCTCCCAGACTTAATTATTTTTCAACCAAAATGAAAACATACACACTTATCTTCAGGTTAATGCCACAAAAGGAAGAAGTTAAACCCCATGAAAGAGACAAGACTATGAAGCTTAACCACTCTAAATTACTGAAGTATTAGATAGACTTGGAATTCTTAAGCAGTCATGAAACACATTTGTAAGGAACATTATCTCCGTTATAAAGGAGAAGAAATGTTACTTCCGTTGTCTTGTTGGTTGCTGGCATCATGGCAGACAGACTTTTCTAAGAGCACATAGGAAGTCTGCAGAGAAACCATGCTGGGTTTCTACATGAAGCAAGTGCTGTGGTCACCGGCCCATCCTTCCTCTCCAGAGTTCAATAAGGAGTTAAAACCCATTCTCTTGTTAACAATTGAAACTTTTTCCTGTAAAAAAAAAAAAGGGACCGGTGCAAGCTGAAACCCAGCTGGGAACCTAAGCAACTACAAAACTCATTGCTGTGTTCTTTAAAACTGATCACACATAGGAGTACTTGCTGCCTGCAGTTTCTTGAATGGTGTCTCCTCTCCCTGATAAGAGTCACGTTTAAGCCTATAAACCAGATTAGAAAGTCAATGATATTGCCTAATATACCTCTACTGAACACGATGAGAAAGCTGATGAATTACGTCAACCACCAGACTTCGGACAAAGGACTCTCACTGAAAGGAAAAAAATCACCAATCTCACCAACCACTTTCCGGCCCCTAATCTGATTCCACACAGCAACAAGGTATTTGTACGAAAGATGCAGTAGCCTCTGCCTTGCTCTCCACTGGTTGCAGCTAATAGAAATATTTAGACCTCCCTCTGACAGTCTGGTGTGGAACTGAGGCAAAGCAACGGGGACAGAATGGCCTTTTTGCTGGTTTACAGCTGAAACATGAGAGAGCATCTGTTCCTTCCCCTTCCTGTACAGAGATAGATGTGCAAACATATGCATGAACCTGGAAGAAAGGTAACAAGCAGTGTGCCATTTAGCAGTTTGTGAAAACAGAAATGTTTCTTCCTCAAGCACCTCCAACAGGGTCACCTGGGTTTCCATGAGCTCAGCTGCCTGACTCTGGATCCAACGGGACTCTGGCGCTGGCCTGGCCATGCCGCAGCACCAGGAGAGCTCATGAGGTCCCTTGCAGAGGGCTGAGAAACCTACAGATACCAGAGCCCATGCCCGTGTGTCAGTGTACAGGTGAGCCTGTCAGACGGCAGAGAACTTCAAAACTGGGGGATTGTTCTCAATCAAGTCTCAGAATTGCTTTGTTACAAAGCAGAATTCATTCTAGAACCAAACAGAGAAAGGAAATAGTATAGGACATACAAATCCACCGACACAGAGTAGGAAGAAGTAACTGATATCATTGTTAGCACTCTGATCTTTCGACATCCAAACTATCATTTATAGGATTGTTTTTCCCCTGCACCTTACTCCTGATTTATAGATCACTGTTTATGGTGCATAATGGCAAATTGTGAAGTTTTAATCCAAAACCACTGTCACCAGTAAGGCAATAGATAATATTAGTACCACTTTACATAACTGAAACAGACTTCAGCAAAAGTTATTTCAGATCTACGCTTGACCTAATTTTTTATTACGTGAGAGCAAAAATTACCCAAGTCCTCTTCTGGCTGAAATAATCTCTAAGTCCCTGTAGCCTCTAACAAAAGTTTGGTAGTCGTGAAAAAGTGCTTGCTTTATTCTACAATTGGTGAGGACAAGATATTGTTAGGTTTATGTGTTTAAAAACATTTCCATGCAATGGGCACTGCCAGCCTGAAAACCACACTCTGAAAACCACATACACCTCCTCTAGTTGAAATGAAACACCTCAAATTAAAAGCAAAGACAAAAAAAAAAATTATTTTCTTAGTATATTCCTTTCACAACATTTTGTGTATGGTCAGATCTATTCTGCTCTCCTGGAGAGTCTCTTCACTTCTGTTTTCCTAAAAAGAGATTTATAAACACCACAATATTCAAATAGCATCATCTAGGTCTTAACTGAGCACAGTACTATCACCCCTTCCTCTTCCTCCTCTCATTAGGGTTGGTCTGCAGTATATGCTTAAATGTTTGCCTTCACTGAGATCCTATATTTTGTGACTGCTAAAATGAAAATGTAATGTGCAGCATTCTTCTACCACTACAGGCTTTCTCCACAGATTGGCAGAGGGCAAAAAAAGGGAGTCACCAGAAAATTCAAAACCATGTAAAGTACTTGACCAGTGACTCTGAAAAGAGTTTGCTGTTTATAACATACTATCTTTATGTTCTGCGTTTTTGTTACATTTGCCAAGAAGCTCTACAATGGAGGCTGTGCATTTATCTTTGTTTTCCAGAGTGATTCAAAATGTCTTGCCTGGGGTTATCTGCCAGTTCAGGATTAAAACATACCTGTTGAACAGTAATCCCCTGATCTGTCCAGCAGATGTAAATAACCTGGATTCACAGTTCTTCCACAGACATGCACATCTCCTACATACAGACTTTCCAGGCCTTTGGTACTAAAGCTGTTTTTAGAATTATCAGCTCCCTTCCTCTTGAATTAACAATTCTTCACTGAATGAAAGCACTGCACACATTTTTAAGAAGATCACTCCCCCATACATATTTAGTGACTGTTGAGAAGTAGTTTGTATTGTCTCCAATATTGCATTTAGATTCATTCTCCCTGAAGACTGTTACTGCTTTTGTACGCTTCCCTTGCAGCCTCGCACCGGCAGACACCCGCTCTGCAGTGCAGTTATACCCAAAGACAAATGTTCCTGGAATTTTGGCCCTTTGGCAGAAAGTAAAGGATGTAATTTGAACACCTCTTTTCCAAACATCAAGAGATATGGCTGAATTAATTATAAAAACAAATCTCACTATACATTTCTAAACCATCTGAAGCAGATAAACTGAGAAGGGCAGGAGATTCTCTGATACAAAGTGCGTGAGACAATGCACGAGTCCGGTAAAATTATCAGGAAATTAGCTTTCATTTTCTTTGCATGGCCCAAATTCAGCAAGACATTTAAGTAGGCAATCTGCAGAGTCAATTCAGGGCCTGATAAAAGACCCAATATCTATGAAAATTAATTTGGATGAAACTTATTAAAAAACCCACAGACCTATTAATACTTTTTAAAAGAGAACACATTTAAAGTATCACTGGTGAAATGTCTATATAACAAGCAAAGACCAAACTACTGTAACGTATGTTTCAGGCAAACCAGAAATCCAGTGCTCAGAAGAATAAACATTCATAAACTCTGCAATCTAATTTTACACAGCAACAAAAATGTACAATAAATTTCACAGTCCTATTGATCCTAATACCATTGGCATTGCCCCAGCAATTGATTTAGTCATTTGATCAGCTGGAGAAAGGGATGAGGAATATAATATTTTAGTGGACTTCATAAATTCAAAGCCTCAGCTTTCAAGTCCAACCAATAATACAATAAACCATAGAGATCATAAATGGAACAACTAAAGTTTTGTAATTACAACATGGTTTATAATGTAATAATTTAGCAAATGGCAGGCATGTTTGATTTATGCAAGATGCAGAATAGTAGGTTGTTAATCATCAGAGCTGCAGCAATATTTTATAGATAAATATTCAGAACAATCAAGTTTTGCATCTCAGCATCTCCAAACTGTGATTGTTTGCCTGGCATTGTCCAAATTCAAGGGCTTGTTTTAGAAGTGAAACAGATCTATTTCCCGTCTTCCCTCTACAGATTTTTGAACCCAGTGTTTGTGCGTGTTCAGCTATATAGAATGAAATGTGATTTTTACTATTAAGTACTTACAGTAGGCACAATATTTAGCATTACCTGGTTGTCTTGACAGCCTGTCTACTGGTGTGTGTCTGCAGGAGGTAATAAGAGAATAACATTCCCCATTACACCCATGTATGATCTACCTCCATCCAGGGTGCTTCTGGTCTGGGTGTCTGTGTCCCTCTTCACCTTTGAAAGATGGGGCACAAGGTGCTGCCTCGAGAAGCCTCCCAACTGCTCTCCCTCAG
This sequence comes from Strix uralensis, assembly GCF_047716275.1. Classification (NCBI taxonomy): domain Eukaryota; kingdom Metazoa; phylum Chordata; class Aves; order Strigiformes; family Strigidae; genus Strix; species Strix uralensis. Next base: position 5,870,395 of record NC_133983.1, on the reverse strand, counting down.
TCTGCCAGTGCTCAGGCCAGGCACTGATGCTGTCTGCACCACTGCTCCCTCAGACCAGAGCTCAATATCTGCTCTTCTGGAAGATGAGGGATGTGCTGAGCACAACATCCTACCTGAAAACACCCCTGGAGCAACACAGCCCCTTACAGCTGCCTGTGGCTTTATGACACCACAGCAACTAACGCTCTCCGGTGGCATTTCAGGAGACTTGTAACACATACCCCTGTGTTTTAATTTTTTAAATTTTATTTAAACAGATTTTAAGGATTTTTTTCTCCAGAGATACCAGCAGATTATCTAAAAGCTACCCCAGAGCAGATCAGGTAATGGATGCTTTTGCTCAGTTTCAGACCTGTCCCTTCAGCTCCACTCCCAGAAACACCATCGGCTGCAAACAGGCCTGATGAGTCCAAGCACGTGTCTGCCTTGGCCATCAGGACAAGTGTGGTCAGAGCACCTTCCAGTTTAGTGATAATTTTGTGGATACAGAGGCTTCTTAAAGTGGCTTTCAATTTGTAAAAGGTCAGACTTTTAAAACAATACACTGAGAACAAAGAAGCCTCAATAAGGCTGCAAAGCCAGCCAGCAAACACCACAGCTTTCGGGAGACCATTTCATTTCATTCAGGCTTCATACCACAGGCTTGTCAGCAGAGAACACACATTCAACTTACTGTGAACTGGGGATAAGAGAAAAGGGGTTATGTCTGCCCACTGACATCTAAGTTCACCTCAGAAAACAGAGCTGTACTGAGAGAAAAGAAACCTTTATTCGCCTGATAACACAACCATTTTCATAAGTTCATTTCAAATTTAAGAAAAAACCCAAACCCAACAGCAACAAACCAAAGCAGTAGCCCTGCAAAATCAGTTTCACTGCATTGAAACCCCCGTTGCTGTCCCCAGGCACTCTGACAGTCAGTAGAAGCCCAAACTCTCTCGCTGCAGCCAGAGATCTAAACCCAGCTAAACCTCAAACCCAGATAGTGTTGCAGTGCTCCTAGGAAGCCGGTTTTATACAGCACAGATCCACCTTCTCGAACAGTGCAGAATGACTCGAGATGCTGCTCTTGTCCATGGATAGGTTTGTACTTGAACTGGTGCAATGGGAATAATTCTACATGAGTTGCCCCTCACCTGTTAGATATTTCTGTTGGGCTCTAAGAAAACTTTTCCACTCTTTACTGAGCATTCTTACATTTCGGCCGAAAGATCAAACTTCAGACATTTTCAGAGGAGACTTAGTGGAGGAAGCATCTAACGCCCTTTATGCTCCTTCACTGCAGAGCCTCTGCAGCAGAGAAGTTGATAACTTATAAAGGAGAGCTACCACGCTGTCCTGTGCCTGTACACAGGCAAACAGTTAGCCAGACAGTAGGGATCTGGGAAAGTGTTCAAGAAGCATCCCAGTCCCAAGGTTTCATAAGCCTCATAAAATTTGTTAGCTCCAAATTTATAGCAGCTCTTAAACAGAAGAAATTCATGTATTGTCCAATCCTCCGGAAAATCCACAGTAAAGATTCCCACATGACGAAAGCGAGTGACGTGAGCTTCCTTGGCAGCACAGAAAACTTTGGGAGGGACTCCCAAAATCTGGCCTGATGTCTATTCACAGTTCAGGATAGCATCACACAAAATACCTGCCTGCGACAGTGAGGTCTCATCCCTTTGAGCGAAAGGCACCTGCTGCTGAACAGTTCAGCCCAGGGATGGAGGCTGATGTCACCATGGACCTGCATGAAACAGCAGCCTGACAAATACCGTCAAATATGCGACTTATTTCCATTAGCTGTTACTTCTGAAGAGGTGCTCTCCCCTTTTTAATCTTAATTTCTAAGCATCTCTTAAAAAAAAAGCTCCTCTTGAGTTTCATCAGAAATGACTTGGATGATCTTCTGTTAAAAGAATGACTTTTATCCTCATTCAAATACATATTGTATTGGCTTAGAAACATCAAAGAGGCAATGTCTTTACATATTCTATTTCTAAGAAAAGAAAAGGAGTTCTCTCTTTATTAACATTGGTAATGTTGAATCTTATAATGAAAAATGCACAAAAGCAATATTTTTGATGAATAGGTAATAGAACAGCACCGAATAAGAGAGCATTAATATATTTTTTCCCAAAGACTCACTCAGATAATGCATCAGGAGGGTTTTGAACTGAGACGAAGCCACAAGCAAAATGAGGTCGGTGGTCTTCCGCTCCCCCTCTTACAGCCCAATATTTTTATTGACCTTGAAAACCACCGCACAGTTCAAGCACAGCTATCAACATCTGATTGTCACAACCCACAACGAACACAGCAGGAGTGCTTTCTCTCAGGCCAGAAGTACTTTGCAGGAGACAGATAATGCTGTCTGACCATACCAATATGCAAACGTTACCTAAGGCAATTATTTGAATTACGAGTGGAACAAACGTAGTGGCATATTACAAATAACATTTTTTGTACCCATGAATATTTTTAGAGTTTTTATTACACCAGCAAGTGACCTGCAGAAAAGTCTGGGGCATTTTCTGGTAGAGGATAGGCACATATCCTTTCTGTCTCTGCTATGTGTAGCACAATAGAGCCTTTGTAATGTTCCCCAGAAAACCTATTTATGCACTTGGATTTTGAACATTCCTTTCTCTCTTTGTCATCTTTCACCATTGTCTTTGAACCACTCTGATAATACAAAGAGCCATATAAGCAGTTAGACTGGAAAACAAAAAAGGAGAAAGAAAAAAGAAATTTAAAAATAAATCAAGCATGACATTCCCCTACTTTTTTCATTTCTTAATTATAGTCAATAGAAATCCAAAAAAATCTAATACTAATTTGAAAAAAGAATTGTCTTGGTTGAATCCTAAGATTTCTGTTGCAATGTGCCAAAGGGATGTCATAGGAAAATACACAATACCAGAGTAACAGCAACATATTTTGGGATCTGTGTCACGTCTGGAAAATACCTTCATACGTATGTACAAAAAAGATGTTATTCTTCAAAATGTTTTTATTCAGCTTTGGAATTTTAAAAAGCCCAATGAACCACATTTGGAAAAAATCAAGGTTTCTACGGTGATCACTTCACACCATTTTCTGTGCTCATCTGGTTTTACATAAAACTGAAATTTGCATTTGGGAGTGCTGTACATTGCAGGAGTAAACATATTCCTTCATAATTCTTCCCCTTTTATTTATTTTATAATAAAAGAAAGAAGTGTTTCATAGTAACAATACCTTGAAAAATGAAGATATGCTCGGATAAGAGTTTGTATGGGAGAATAAGTATCTATGCAAAAGTGGCAGATGAAGGGTAAGGATGTATTAAAAAAACAAAAACAGCATGAAAGAAAAAGCAGAGAAGCATTAGTATATCTTTGAGGGGCACTGATGAGAGACTGTACCCTCACTGTATTCATCCTCATGAATCTCCTGCTCTCCTGCACAAATGTATTTTCCGCAGAGGAGGATTTAATCTACATCTCTATTCAAGACCCAGTTGTCCGCTCATTTGTCAGCTTCTCCCCTCATCATTTCCGTGCCTGAAGTATTGCAAGCTACAACCACAGAATCAGAGCTAGTCACAGATGTGACCCAGCTGAATGCACTGGACAGGTTCTCACTCTATCCATATTTCAAATCCTTTGCAAAAGCAATACTACCATGCTCATTATATTAGCTTACATAAAATTTGCCTATCCTCCTCCTTGTTTTCCTTTTCTCGTATATCTCTCTACTTGTCTATCTTTAGTACGTACAGCACTCACAGCAAGGACTTTTTCTTTTCAATGCTTAGAGCTTGGCTCATACAGGGACCTACCATAGATAAATAATAAGACAACAATTTAATCTGCACTCAATCACTGTGATCTATGGAATAGCAATGTCTTGTTTGAAGTGTGGTATTACATTTGGAAACAGCAAACAAGAAGCTAATTATTTTTTGTGTTTGTATCTGTCACTCTTTTTCCTATGGATTGAGCCACTGTCTCAGCCTGCTGACTTTGAGCTTCAGAGAAACAAGAGACCAACAGGGTTGAACTGTGTTAGGGAAAAGAAAAGTTCAAACAAAGAGAAACAGCAAATCTAGATGTCTACAACATCTGATGTAGTTGCTCAGGACACGGATGTAATACTAAGTTACATAGTGAAACACTGGCATTTTGGTGATTATAGAGTTCAAAAGATGTCCACAGTCAATCAAATTGGAATTAACAAATGGAATACAAACTGCACAGGGATATGTAAGTGAGATGAGAGAAGAAGAAAAGAGTACTGGGATTAGGAACTCACAGCTTCAGTAGGGCTCACAAGGTTTGTAACAGCTACTATAATTTCTGCATGAGAATAAACACTTCAGAGATGGGAAGAGGAAAGCAGAGAAAAGAACTAACAATGAAAAGAAAGGGATGCAGCAATCATTCCCTCTGCTTTTAAAATATAAAGCATTAGCAGGAAAAAGTTTCTAAAGTTACTTTCAAAACCAAGAGTCATAACAGCTCCCTGTGCTGTCATTAACAGCCACAGATTTTGTCTTAAAAGGGACTAGGAGAGAATTTTCTTAACAATTATTCAAAACTCTTCTTTTAACATACAAAGCTATGAAAACAGAATTTGCACATAAGATTTTAAAGAGCTGTGAAAAATTAAACCATATGGGAAATAGCCAAAAGAAATGTTTCATGTATTTGTGTGTACGTTTGTGTGCGTGTTCCAAAACACAGCACACTCAATGACAGCCGAGAAGCTTGCGTGCTGCAAGGAAGGATTTATTAAAGTGAAGTCAGGCCTCTCCCGAGGCTGGAAAAGACTGTATTTTGCTCCAGCGTGCATTGCTTCGGTTTCATCAGCTTTTGGATTCCACACCAACATTAATATATATACCCCAAGATACCCATCGACACCAAAACACACAGGTCCAAGAATAATCACCACACAGATTCACATAGAGCACAGTATTTGTCTGAGAGAGGAAAGCGTGAAGTAAATGAAGCATTAACATACACAGACTTGAAGCCACACAAGGTAACAGGCTGTAGTGTGCAATCACTACCCCACATGCCTCGCCATTACCACCCCCAAGAATGAGCAAAGACACTCCAAGTTCACACTTCCTACTCTCCCTGAATATAGGCATTTCAACAGTGCCTAGGGGATTTGAATAAACCAAATCCTGCTGCTTTATTAAATCCCTACCCATTTGTCTAGCGTTTAAGAATTAAATTCCTGAAAATATAATTACATCCAATACAGATTTTAGGCATTTATTGGCAGATGTCCTCTCCTCCTGCTTCATTCCTGCTGCAAACGGGCCCATCACAATTGTTAAGAGCGTCTGCCTTCACAACATCGCTTTCTAGAGACGTACGAGCACGCCTGCCCTCACCACGCACAAAGCGGAGAAGCTGCAGAACTCGAGTGCTCAAAGTCCTGCAAGCAGCCTGCAGCAAGGACGGGCAGGGGAGCCAGGTTTGCTGACTGCGCAGGCGAGCCTGGAACAAACAGCCTGTTTGCTGCTTTTCCAGTTCTGTACTGAGCCACAACAGATGTACTGCGCTAGGCTAGGACAAGACAAGGCATTGCAGATTTTCATTAGAGACTTTTTTAAAACATCTGTCTCCAATTAATACATAATTCTGTTTTCTTTTTAAAAGCATAGGACAGAAGATGCACAAGCCATAAACCGTAACCAATTCAAGGATACAGCCCTGTTTAATTATTATACAACCACAAAGGAACAATTCCTGAAATCTTTTAACTGAAAGGAACACGCTATAGCCACAAGGGCAACAACATAATGTGAACTCTCAATTGACAACGCCAACAGCATTGAAATACAAACAACTTATAACAACGAAGAACGAGGCAAACAAAGGATATAACCACACAGAGAAGAGCAAGGAAACAGAGAGGGGATGGTTTACAAGAGCGTTTACAAGAATATCCAAGCTGAATAGAACAAATCCCATTTCCTGTCTCCTGGCACTCTTTAGCACACCATCACTTCGCCTTCGCAGCAGTAGAGAAAGAGGGATGAAAACGTGGGAGGAAGGTTGGACAAGGTCATCCCCAACACTGTTGCAGGCCCTGCAGGACCAATCTGTGAGACTCATCGTTGCTGCAATGAGAGGCAAAATAGCAGGGATGACTCAGTATTATCAGAGTTATCACACTACTGTCAGGAAGAACAGGGATGTAATTTGTTCAGAGAGAAGACTAGCAAGATCCACCAGGATTGAGGGGAGACTTTGGAGGGGTCTAGAGAGAAAACTGCATAAGCAGAGTTCAGCCATGATTTTGGGGTCTGAAACAGTAGGATATCAATATAAGTAGCAAGCAGCAAAGTTCCTGAAGCAGGCATAACCAGGCTTACCACCACCCCCCCATCTGACAGCAATTAAAACATCGAAGATAAGTTTTTGGGTCTTCCCAACTTTCTCTGCAGTAACTACCTTCATATTATTTTCATATTATTATTATTATTATTATGAGTATTATTGCTATGAATAGAAAGTTGGAAACAAAGGTGAAACAGGGATTTCTGCTTTGGCTGTACTCATTAAAGACAAAGCTATAGGTTTCTGTTACATGTAGACTTAGGTAAGGGATGTTTTCAACTTCTTTCTTCAAACTTTCAACAATTCCTCCTAGTCAGAGCTCTTTCTCCCCAGAAAGATGACTTTACAACAGCAGTGCTATGAATTAGTGGTCTGTTCTGACACAAGAGGACAGAAATGTTTAGGATTCTCACTCTGCTTACACTTTATAGACAAAACATTTCGCAGGAAGATGGGAAGATGACGACTGCACCGAGCAAAGGCTGTAATAAGTTCTACGGCTTATCCAGACAGCTGCATATTGCACAGCTTGAATGCAGGAACTCGGCCACCATTTCTGTCACTCAGTCACTGCTCATGGAAGTGCTGTGCTATAATTTTCCTGTATTTCAGCAGCATCTAGAAACACCAGATGTGGTTTAAGTCCTGTGAGATTACACAGAACACAGCCCTTTTGAAAAAGACCAGTTGCCTTCACTCAGCTGCCCAGGTTTGGGTGACATGTAGTGTGAAAGTTGCTCTCAGTCTGAGAGACTTGCTGCTAAAAAAAAATGTTCCTTGGTTTTGTTCTTTTTTAATAGAAGGAAAACCAGGCCATTGTACATGATTTTCCAAGATTTGGCAGAAACAAAACCCTGATTTTCTGAGGCTGAGGCCACTGCTTAACCACACCATAGCTCACCTACCTTCCTTCAGTTCTGGCACGGTCTGCTGGTGAAAATCAGCTGTTTGTGTTACCTGGGCTGCAATCTCCTGCTGTAAGAGCAAGCAATAGTGCCCCTCTTTCCAGACCACCAATAACTGTGCTTACCAGTTATTGTGTGTTTCAGCTGTTGCACTTCTGTGTGGGAATGTATGGGAGAAGCCTTGCTTAGAGCAGTAGATGCTTGTGGTGACAGTGCAGCATCACCCTGCCACACTGGGCCGAGCTCAGGGCTCGCTAAAGACACAGGCTGGGCATCCTGGCCAGTGCACAGTCATCTGCATGGCCTCAGCCACATGTGTTTCTGTGCAAGGGACTAGAAACTGCAGGGACAGAAGGAGATGACATTGCTATCCGGAGTTCAGAAAGCCAAAAAAAATCCCACCAGAATTATATTTTTAATAGTGCCTTGTATTATCAGATTTTTTAAAATTGCCAGACTCCATCCACAGTGAGCTGGCAATAAAAATTCAATGTATGTAGTAAACGGTCAATCTGATTCCCCAAACACCACCATTAATCTAATACCTGCGTGCCACACCGTGCCATTTAGAACATCACAAAATGAGGACACTCTGTATGAAATCCCATACTCTTGCTAATCCATCCAATAATTAAAAAATAATACATTAGATCACATGAATACCAGAAAACACAAGAATGCTGTGTAAAGATTGCCCATTGTTCATTTAAAGCTTTTACATTAAAAAATGTGGAGATGGCTTGAGGTCTCTACTGTCTGGGTGATCCCTGGGCAAACAAAAGTGGCTCTCCCAAGACATTTCAGTGTAACTCAGTCTAGCCTGGAAAGTTCAAAGTTGCATCCTGGCTGCCCTCCAGCTACACAGGTTCAGAGGAGAAACAGAGATATTGGATTTAGATAGATGCTGAAAACTATGCTGATCAAATCTGAAAAAAAATCCCAGGACCCCAAACCTACTTTTCAAATCTACTAGGAAGTTTTTCACGAGTTTAAATAATAGGTTTAGCTTGTATCCAGCATTCTCCTATATCCCCCGGAGGAATGGATTTTTACAGCATGCCTGATCCGCAAGCACAAAGAGAACTTGAGACAGCTGAAGAAAATGAAGGTGCTCACACACCTTACAAGGAAAACTCCTTTCATTGAAATGATTCAACCTCCTAGGCTCAATGCTGAGCAGTGACCTCCCTGCACCTCCATCATTACCCCTTTTAGTCCCAGTTTTTAATGTCTCCTATCTGCTACTATCACTGCAATACTTGGAGGCCATGAGTCAGGCTGGGTTCTGTTAGCCAAAATAAAACACTGCTATCATCAAGTTGGATTATTAATAATAATTTGGGACTCCTTAACTGTTTTTAGAAGCTCTGAGTGCTAGAAATTTTACTTTTAATGAATGAAAATGAAAAATCTTGTATTTTTTGATTGACCCCTAGAATTGGGACCTTAAGAAAATATCCTCCTCAGAAGAACTGCATGAGACCATCCTGATTTCACCCCAAGGACTTTCCAGTCTCCAGGAGATTCTGAGTTTATTTCCCTCCTATCTGATGTGCTTTTGTCTGTCTCCATTACAAGAGCAAAACACAACACATTTCTAAATTGCTGAGAGCATCATCATTACTCGTACTTCTGCAATTCATCACGTACAAGGGGAAAACTTGCTGTCATATTAAGTTATGGCACTTTCATAACTACTTGCCACATCCAGGAAAAAAATAACTTGAAAGAAATTACTTCAGGACACCAAAAAAATGGCTTGCTTTTGCTCTGATAATTTTTCAACTTGCCTTCTCCGTAGATGGGAGTAGGAGTACTGTCTTGGTATGCAGACATGGAGCCCAAATACATCTGTTTATATACATCTCGCTTCTCAGATGTGTGGGGTGCAAACATGCATAATACATATGGGTCAAGTTTGATTGCTTAGGAAGGAGGCAATAATGCTGGACTAATTATTTTCCTGACCTGATGGGTAATATTTTATTTAACTCCACACTAGGGAAGCTAAACTAGCTGGCGGGAAAGAGAAATGTATTCTCAAAGGGATAATGCAAGTTTATGCAGCACCTTTGATTTTGCATACACTCGATGATTGAGATAATTTCAAAATATTATTTATTCATTATGTTTTTATTTGGGCTCCAAATGCAAAGGTTCCATTTTCCTATTCCCCTCCCCATGCCTAATATTTGTTACAGTTGCATTTTTCAAACCATTTACTGTCTGAAGGGTAAGTAGAATGACACTGCTCATAATGTGCAAATAAATGTGAAATAAGCTAGTCAGCTCAAGTGGAATGAATTACTGTCACTGGTAAAATAAGGCAAGAGGGAACGGCTGTCTTGGGAGCTAAAAAAGACTCTAGCAGGTACTGCTATTGAGCGACTGGAATAACACTTACTATGATTTATCAAAGACCACTTGAAAGCACTTCTGAGGCATTAAATAGGCATGAAAAGAGGCTTTAGTGGCAACGGGACTATGCCAGAACTGAGTGATTAGGAGACTCAAAAGCTTGACCCTAACATGCAGCCTATGAACAAGGGATGCCAAAAAATCTTCAAAGACTTGTGGAAGAGAGTGCAGAGTACAGTCAATTCTGAAAAGAGATGACCACAGAGCTATTGGATCCCTATTATGAAAAGCTGATAACATAACTATGGAGAAAGGGAAAAAAAGCAGTCCATGATTACTACCACAGCCATGCACCAGACCTCCAGAAAACAGCTTTGAGTAGCAACAGTCACATAAATGAAAGAAAATGCTTAAGATATTTTCAGTTGCAACATCACTGTGGTTTTACAAAGACAATTTGCTGCACCCACAGTTTTCACTGCTAATCTGCAATTACGGCAATGCCTCTGTGGCAGGGGCTGGAGCAGCGGTACCGGATAACGTGCTGCCTCTGCCAGGCCCCCGCAGTGACTGCCGTCCTCTGCTCAGCTGGCATCAGGTCACAACTTGGCTTTGCACAGGCAAGCATCGTGCTCCCGGACCTCAACTGTCCAGCCAACGCTTCGTCTGCTGATGAGAAGAAAACGTTTTGATGTTGGGCAAGCTTTAAAGATGGTCCCACTGCACTATGTAGATCCCACTACCTGCCCTGTACAAAAATACAGGCTGGAGGATGTAGCAGCTCACCAAGCATGCTGCCAGCAAACAGTGCTTCCATCTACTCCAGCTGCTCTCAACCAACATGAGCATTTCCCAGGGAGGGAACCCTCCAGATGCCTAGGGACACAGAATTGGACTTCTCTGCCCAACACGTTGCAGCACCCTGTGAGCCACTCAAGCCTTCGTTACTGCTGAAGTCTTGCAGCGCCCGGTGCTTCAGCCCTTTGCTTCACTAGAGGGAGGCATTCTCGCCCATTTAACCGCATTTCATTATTTTCTTCATAAGAAAATAAATCATTAAGCAAGTTACTAAAGTGAAGATTTTAGAAAGGAAAACCTTAGTGTGAGCTGGTGTATGGCAGTGTTCCCAGTTCCCTGTCTCATCTTCAGAAGAATGGATAACTAGAGACTGCTGTGGGTGAGGAAAAGCATTAATGGAGAATTGTGAAGTGGATGGGGGAGTACGGTTTTTCTTTTAAGATTGCCTAATAAACTACATTTCATCCAACTTTATGATTTTCTGCAAAAAATAGACATCTCCCTACTTCTCAGCAAAGATTTAATAGCAGTGAGCTGTAATCTCACATTACTAAGACTTCATTATTTTCACAAAATATACTACTGCCATTTACTTGCACATTATGAAGTATTATCATAAAACAAATCTCTTAAAGACATCACTATGAATTAGTGAACTTCTACTGTCTGTCCAAAGACAATTGTTGCTATTCTGGGTCTTTAAAGAACTAAACCCTGTCATTGTGCCTGAAACCAAACAATGCTTGAAAAATACATCAAACAAATGCTGATATTGCAATGCACAAGGCCCATAGCATTTCCTTATATTCCCAGGAAGCTCTTCAAGAGAGGCATCCGTTATAATACCATAATAATGGCACTGAAGATTTATCACAGTTTTATCTGTGAGTAATCCTAAACAGCACAAAATCAAAATAACCGTAAGGCCATTTCTCCATGGATGGTAAAACAAAGATAAAACAAAACAACCTATTATTTTAAGAGGATGGAAGGGACCAAGAAAGGGCGGGGGACTCTCCAGGAGGTTCTCCTACCCAGGAACTTGCTGTCTGAATGCAAACCAGTCAGCAACGTAAGGTGTGAAATGTCCTGAAGCTGCAGATGTGCTGCAAGGTCCCATCGGCACTGAAAGAGGCAATAGTTATGGGAGATTTGTGCAGTCACAAGGCAAGAGATGCAACAGAACTTGGTTTCTCTGCTTTGAAAAATCTGTTCTAAGAATTTATTTCCCCTAGGAGTCCAACTTTAGGAATACGAGCCAGCAGTTTTGTAGTGTAGGCAAGTTTTGTTTCTTCAGATGAGATGTGTCTGCACAATTGCATGTGCACAGGCATAACAGAGTAAAGTCACAGAAAAAGCAAGGATGGACCTGACCCTCCTTGAAAAGTAGATGATCCTCAAAAACCCTTCATATAATTTCAGTATACCCCAGATACTGCTGCTATTTTTTTTTCTTTTTCTTTCTAATTAAAAATATTTCCAGTGTGCCACTAAACAAGCCATCTCAGAATACAGTCCTCCTCCAATAGCATTAGCAGCACTCCCAGAGCTTTGACAAAACCAGTTAGAGCCAAAATCACTGTTGCTATCAAAATAGAGCCAATGCAGGCTGCCAGCCATTTTAATGGGCCACATTTTCTGGGCACGTCCTAGGAGTCCACTACCTCTTTGTGCTGTTGTGCGGGTGCAGAGGGGTTTCTTTGGAGGAGGAACATTACCACAGAGCTGCCCAGTGGGATCGCTCTCTCCAAGCACTACACAGAACAGCTTAAGGAAAATTTTCCTTTCTTTCAACACTTCTTTTTCTGGCATCTGCTGTCTAACCACAACACAGCTCAAAGGCCATGCCAGTGCTGCTGGACACTGTAACTGTTTTAAACCACTGTATGCTTGCCTGATCAAAATATCTGAAAATGTCATAATATTTCCTCAACAACAACTGTGCTTTTTAAAAGGTAATTACATTGCTCCCTGAGAGGTTAACTAAAATAGGTAAATTAGTTGTATCTGCAGCTGATAGTGACAGGTAGGAAAAGCTTCACAACATGCACAGCTTTAGTTACAACATCTCTGGAAAAAGTCCTCGGGGATTTAAAACAATGAAACTGTAATTTAGCCAGTCAGTCAAAAAAGAGCCATAAACAGATTCATAGAGACACTTCTGTATGCACAGCTCCTTGTATATTTTATGAGGGAAGCACTATCTGCCTTCCCTCTCCTTCCCCGATCCCTCTCTTCCCTACACATCAAGCTCACAAAAAAAAAAACAATGCAAGTGCTAAAAGAAGAAAAAGAGAGACTTTATCTTCATGGCATTGCTCAGATCTTATGATAAATACAATCCTCCATGCAATTACTTATTTTCAAAGAAAATCCTTGTTTTCAAAAACACAAAAAATATCCTCAGTTGTTCTATAACAGAAAGTTCACCTAACAAAATTAAACAAAAGTTACAAAGTCTTTGAAGACAGCACTTTGGTTTCCTTGCTATAATTTCATTTGATAGCATGGGAACTAATTTATATAACATGAGGCATTGTTTACATGCAACTGCATTTTGTATGTTATGGCAAATATTTCCCTCCTCCTCTCACCTTTCAAAAAGCGAAGCTCCCAAGCATATACATAGATTTTGTAGGACTTGCTGGATAAGGATTAGCCAACAGACATGCACGGGGAAATCTTCATCCACAGACCCCTGCAGAGGTTTACTTGAATATTGGCTTAGTTGAGTAGCAATAGCAATTAGAATGGGTGTGAAGTGGTGAGACAAACTTGAAATGATTCTCTGCAAAACCCTGTAATTAGATCACCAACAGCTGTTTAGCCTTGCTGACCCTTAGCAGAAATAATGATTTCAACTGAAAAGACTTCAGTCCCAGAAGAAATATGACAAAAAGCACATCATCAAGTGCCAGCATCAGGGAATTAAGCATTATTTGACTATTATTTTGAGTTCTCTCTTGACAAGGCTGAATGATATAAAACTAAAATTTAGTGCCAACCATAGAAAGTTTTGGTTGGGAAGAAAGAATACACTGTGTGATCGAAAAGGGGGATTTTCCCTGAATGTATTTGCTATTCTTAATCATCATATTGCCATGAATCTGAAGTACAGCCTGTCACAGTTGGCAAAATGAGCACGATACAAAATCCACAACTGAGAAACACGGTGCAAATTTAAGTAAATAACCCATTTTTCCTCCCGCTTCTCAGAAGTTACAACTTACAGGTTTTAACACAGCTTGAAATGAACACAGTCTTGAATGAACGCTTGAAAGAAAAACAAAAGGAAAAGCAAACTCACAAACCTGATGGAAAAGGTGCTGTTGCTGATGCACCTCTTTCTAAGGCTGTATATGTGTACTGTAAAGCCTATTTGCAAATGGGGTTGAACCAGGGTCAACCTGAGCCAGCCCTGTAACAATGTCTAGTAAAACTGGTGTTAGATCTGACTAAACTGTAATCCTTATAAAAGCTTACGCCCAACTCCTGGATCCTGTTGAAAAAGAAAAGCTATCAGCTATATCAGCATAATGTGGAAGAAGCATGGAGGAAGGAAACCACCTACGATTCAAAACCACTGTAGAATACACAGAGAATTAATTTCAAGAGCATTGCATGGAAATAAAGCTAATGTTTAGAACTAACATAACAATACAATAACACCTAAAATAACAGGAATAGAGAAAGCCACTGGACTCCATGTGTAACAGTAATTCATTTCTCTCCACTTAGGAGCTGCTAGAACAGACTGCTGCTCAAAGAGATTCCTCAGCTGCATACCAGTAGTGACATGAAGAAGATGCCCTCCTCAGGGCTGTTTGCTGCTGTTTGCCAGTGTAACAGAAGAATGGCAGAATACAAAATTCTATGAAGACAAGAGGTTCGAGGTATTATCCTTCTCAGTCCACTGAGCCAGACAAAGTAAGCTGATCTATTGCATGACTCTGCCCTCCAAGTAACTCTCAGCATTTGATATGGTACCCCACTGTTTTTTACCCCTCCTCTTTCTGATGAAGTTTTGAGCTGCATTCAACCCAGATTCCTGAACAGTTTTGGAATTATTAAAATATTTTTCTTAGTGGGTTTGATTGATATTTCTATGAATTTCCCATTCGCTAAACTTTCCTCACTCCACTTACAGAGCAATATGTACTGCTTGAATTTCCTCCCAAAGGAAAAAGCAAATTATTTTTATGAAGCTGATAAACCAGTTATTCTCAAATATGTGAGGCATATTTGGTTGTGGTAGTCAAGAGTATCTCTTCTGGGAACTCTGAAGGACCAAATACAAGCTTTTCCTTCACAATTAGAGCTATAAATCCCCTTCTTCTGTTTGTTAAATATTTCGGATTGAGCAACTGAAATATTCTCCTTAGTCAAACTTTATAGAAACTGGTGTAATATTTGAGGAAAAAAAAAAGTTTGTGTAGAAAAGACGATGCACAAGAGGGGCTGACAGACTTCTGCCCATCACTGCTTTAGCAACACAGTCCACATGTTCTGCTTTCCACCAGCACTCGGACTGCCAAATGACCTGAAGGCAAAGTCAACCTCACCCAGGTCCCGTTTCTCGAGACTGCCCAGATGCAATGTGAGAATCAGTACGTCACCAGTAAGAAGATTTTAATGGGCTTTGGAGACATGTGATACTATTTATGATCAGCCCTCCTAGACAGTTGTTTGCATACTCCTCCCTGATGCAGCTTCCCTTGAAGAGAGTTGCTACACAATCATTACAAATTGATTGCAAAAGAGCTAACAATCATGATTAAATCATTAAATTCTTGTCTACGCTTCAGAGAGCGGAGAGAAAATTAACTTCCCACCAACCTAATTTTTTCCTGAACATGAAATAATGATTTTCTGCCCGTCTAATTACAAAGCCAACATCTGATCAAGCCGGCATCCAGAGGGGATTATCACATGCACAAGTATTAGACCTCATTACCAGCTTGAGTGCAAAATTATTACATCTTGTAATTGGATGGTGAGATTTATATACAGATCGGCCCGGTTTCTGTAAGATTGTAATTACAAGCTTCGTTGGTTAGCTACTTATCACTCAGCACAGAAGAGAGGAAAATAAGCAACAGAAAAAGCATTTCATTAACCCATAACCCTATCAAGGGAGAACCACTGTAACATCCATGTCTGCATTAGGGAGAACAGCTAAATTCACAGATGAAACAATTTATTATACTCTTTGCAAATGGGATTTCATTTTGTTTAACCCCTAATGAACTATTTTGGTAAACTGTATAAGCAAACCATCCATTTTATAGACAACTAGGTTCAATATAGTAATTATAAGGGGTAACTGACTGAAATAAATACTCATCTGCTTAGGGGCAAGGTTATTTGATATACAATTGCACATAGATCTGAGCATTCACAATAGGCAGAGTAAGTAGGGAGCTCGCCTTGCCTTGTTACACAGACTGGAAGCCCCCTTGCATACAATCAGAACTGGGAGAGCATAAGAAATCCTGCTGGCGAGAGTAAGACATACACATAGAAAGTGCCAAAAAGCTAAGCTCATCAGGGTCTGCGAGGGCAGGCCATGTTCGGAGCACAATTAAAATACAGAAACATCCTGTACTGCTGCTTTGGGGATGTCAAGGTGCAGATATGTACAAACATCCAAATGGGAGAGACATATGAGGGACAGACATAAAAATTACTGTTTGAATGGAGGTTGCAAGTAATCTTTCTAGGCTTTTTAAGCAGAAAAAGAAAACTGAAAAGAGTAACCACCAATATTAGAGACACATTTGTGCCCATGTTCTGTTCCACCTTCACTTCCCAACTCTGACTGCAGGATGTCAATGGATGTTTTATTACTGACTTCAATTTCTACTTTGCATCAGCCCTGACCTCTTTGGGTGTTTATTAAAGGCAGCCTGACCTTAAATTGAGATTACTGCAGAACCATCACATTCTCTGTTTTTTCCTTTTTTTTTTCCCCAATCAATATTCCTTACCTAACTGATAGTAATAAATCCAAACACTCATCCTTTTACACACCTAGAGCAGAAAAAAAATCATGGTATTCTGCACAGAAGCCATTATGGCAAACTTTGGGGATCTCCATTCTCTTTTCTTGTATTCAATCAAAAGTTTCAGGAAGGCAAAAACCTCTTTTGAACTATAAGCTATTTATTTCATTAGCAGCAAGTGAAGAAACCAAAGCTGGATTTGAATATTTGAATACAAAAATTAAAAAAACCCACCAGCCAAAAAAAAAGGATGCTTGAATGATCTAACTAATGGGAAGGTATCCTGGGTATGAAGTGTTCTACGTAGTACCTCACACTTTCTACCCTACATCGAAACCCAAGGCAGTGAGGTTTTGTTGTAAATCAATGGTGATTTTTTATTACAATGCAAAAATGCAGAGTGATTCAAAAGGACACAGGCTTTTAAATGGTTAATGGAATATTTCCCACCTCAGTTCAGTTTTGGAAAGCAACCTTAATTTCAAAGATCATTTTTATCACAAACTTAATTACAGTGGATTTTTATCTCATGTCAGCTGTTAAACTTTCATTGATTTCAGTAGTGCAGGGTAAACCCATAAGCAGCATATCAAGATTATCTGTAGAGAGGGATGATTCTCTGCTATTATTTCTAGCACCCAAAGATTCCAGCTGGGCTCCGTACTGTTCTGGACTCTCATCACACACAGATAACAGAAAATACATACTCCAGAGGTCTTACAGTCAGAAGTAACTGATAGAGAAGAGAATGAGAGTGAACTGCTACCTCGAGGGGGTCTCAGCACTATAATTCTTCTTAACACAAGCTGTTTGCCTGACAGATCCTTTCTTTGTTATTACCCTTAGCTTGTATATTAAATATTTCTATATCCTTCTAAAGTCTACTTACCTTTCCAGTACCCTTATTCTCTCCTACCAACCTCGAAAGTCAAAACAGGCATAATACATAAACAAGAGGAGAATCCAAGCACACTTTCAATAGTGAATTAAAAAAAATAGAAAATTGAGGTTATACTTGTGCTTCAAGAAAAAAAAAAAAAAGAGTTTTACAGTGAACAAATATTTAGGAATAAATAGGTGGCCAGTATATTTATTGAGTGCTGGGGGAGCAGGGTAGGGGGGATCACAGGAAAACTCACTTGTGTTTTTTTGAATACTGCAAATTCAAAGTACTTCAGTACAAATGAAGTCTACCAAATACAGCAAGTCAGGTGGCATAACTGCATGATTGGAGACAGCAGCAGCTTGGACTACAAGTACAGAGTGCAATTTCTCAGGGAAGAGAAGTACTCAATCATAACAAAGTAAATGATCCCATTCATTGAGAACAAGTAGCAATTTGCTCTCAGAGCAGCCTGAAAATACTCTAGTCTACCTTCTGGGCCAAAACAAGTAACAGGGATTGCCACCTTTCATGGGCAGCTTTCTGCAAGAGGAACAAAGGCAGGCAAGATTTATCTGCTTTGAGCTGTAGACCTTGCACTGGCTCTGCTGTCTCTTGCATCAACCTGTCCAATGCCCACCAGGCCTAGCATGCTTAGGGCATCAGAAACATTAATGCAGCATAAAAGCCTGAACTTTTCTCTGTAGTTTTGCTGCCTTGAGCAGTACAGAGGCTCCCGTGGTTAAGGACCCATCCATAAGAGTATACCACAAACAACATCTGGCAGCACCAACCCAAGAAGGCAAGCTCATCATAGGGTCAGGGAAATTCCAAAATCTTCTTGTAGACAGAGCATACAGAGAAAGCTTTATGTTTACCAGTTCTTAGGAAAGTCAGCATATAAAAATTGTCATGGAGTATAATAAAATAAATAAACTAGCTTGAGGAACAGAGAAAATAAAAATCATATATATCCTTAGGGTAATACGAAAAAGTTCTTTTTTGCATACTACTACCACCTCACTTTGGGTCTTTCCTATATACACAGTGATATTCATTTGCATACATTCGCACTTCACAGTAATGAAGAATAATGAAAAAAATCCCAGTTTGTAAAGCTTCCTCCCACTCTTCCTTACTCTGGTGCAAAGGCTGCGATTGGAATTCAGGCAACAGAGTTGCACGTGTGTGAAAGTAGTATGAGCAAAGGCAGCATCCAGTGTATTTAGTCTGCAGCCCAAATAAATACTTGCAATACTATGTTGGTTTTTTTCTTTTTGATTGGCAGATTTTATATGCATTATTTATTAAGTTCCACTAAGGTCACATCCTAGCCTCAATGTTTTTTTTCCCCATTTACTATTATTATTTGTACTGTAGTAGCACCAAGTTGTTCCAGCCATCACCTGATCCCATTTTGTCAAGTACTGTAACAGCTAGACCAAAAGACAGGGATGCACATTATCTGGCTACAAGGCAAAAAACGTCATGGACTCACTGAGCTCCTTGCTTGTTTCTAACAGATCCATTTTCCCTACAGGAGGGGCATATAGGAGAGAATGGGAAGATGGAGTGGTGGTGAAATGAGTCCCAGAAATCACAAGTTTCAATAAATAAGCAGAAAAGAACCCGCACATTTACATACTCACATAGCTTCTGTACAACTATGTTTGTAATACACATCGCCCCAGCAGACCTTGTCATGTGAACATCTACCACCCTGAAAAGATGCATCTGTTTCCACAGAATGACACATTTCACAGCCACATTGTAACAGTCATGAACATGGGACCTTGACTTTAAACAGAGCAGACTGATATTCCCCAGAACTCAACAATTTTCTCTAAAGAAATTAAAACAGACAAATAGAAATACAAAAGCCCTCTCTACTGGGAAAGATGTTAAATCTAAAGAAAAGTGTCAAGACAATTATTGAAGTGATCGTCAGTATTTCTCATTGTCCACAATGGCAGACTGGATATGGAAGCAGGAAGAGTCTGTCACAGCTTTGGGGATTCTTTGGTACCATTTGATTGATACTCTCTCAAATATTAGGAATGGGAAGGAATGAAAGCTGTGTTTGTTTCAATCGCTGGGGAACAGCAGCCTATTTGAAATTTCTTGTCAATCTTATTTTTCAACCAGATCCCAAGTTAAAAGCTGCAGTAGAAACATGCCTTCTGCTTCTTAGCACACAAGGCTGGCACACAGCAGAGACCAGCAACTCCCTGCATTTACTTCCTCCCACACTTCAGCTTAGAGTTTTCATAAAATCCTGAGTGAATACACAGCTTCTGTCTTGGAGAAGTAGCTTGCTTTCAGTTGTGAAGAGAGGAAAAGAGTAACACAGTTGACTTCTCTTTCTTTCTTCTCCCTCACTCTCCTGATTTAGCCTCCATTATCTCATATGCCATGCAGCCTGTTATACCAATATATTACCAATAGTCATGTTATAGGTAGCCATGTCAAATTGGCAGTAGTTTCCATACTAATCTCCTTTGGTGTGGATGGTTTCATAGACACAGAAAACAGGGACTCAATTGCTTTTTTCTCCCAGAGGTTCATGGAAACGGACATAGGAAGACAGCGTCTCCAGTGGCATTGGCTACCGTACCCATGTAGACTGTACAGCTGGATTAAGTTAACATTCGGTCCACAAAGTCTAGTTTTAAGGCAATGAAACTGATATGGCATTCAAATATGAATGCAAAAGTATTCTGGGCTAGTATACAGCCCTTTGATTTAGTGTACTTGGGAACATAAGTACATCTATAAATTTTCTTAAAATATTTTGACACACAAATTTTGGATAAAGTCAATAACATCTGCATGGAAAACTATGGATTCACATGTCATGCTGAACCTTAATACAGACAAAAATGAGTATATTTTCTTCACTTTGGTAATTCTGGTGACATTTTGTGCTCTCTGAAGTAATGGTGTGGATTGTGCACTGTGCTTTGTTTTTTCAACTGGCACTGCATTTCTAACTTCTATTCCTTTATCTGGATTCTTTTCCTCAAGGCCCTGTGAGGAATCCCTGCAAGTCTATACCAGTGCATCCCACCCCATGCTGCACACCCAGATACTGTGATTTGGAACAACTCCTCCCCCACCCGTACATCACTTGTTCTTTGATTTCTCTCCTTTCCATGATCTCTTCTATTTTTGTTTGGGATCTCTCCTTAGCCTTGCACAGCTCTTCTGGAAAACAGAATCAGAGAATCATGGAATGATTTGGGTTGGAAGGGAAGGGGCATCCACAACCTCTCTGGGCAGCCTGGTCCAGTACCTCACCACCCTCACAGTAAAGAATTTCTTCCTAAAAACTAATCTAAATCTACCCTCTGTCGGTTTAAAACTGTTACCCCTTGTCCTACCCACATACTCCCTGATAGAGAGTCCCTCCCCACCTTTCCTGTAGCCCCCTTTAAGTACTGGAAGGCTGCTCTAAGGTCTTCCTGGAGCTTTCTCTTCTCCAGGCTGAACACCCCCAACTCTCTCAGCCTGTCCTCACAGGGGAGGTGCTCCAGCCCCCTGAGTATCTTCATGGCCTCCTCTGGACCCGCTCGAGCAGGTGTCCATGTCCTTCTGATGTTGGGGGCCCCAGAGCTGAACCCATCACTGCTGGGGGGTCTCACCAGAGTAGAGGGGGAGAATTCCCCTCCCTCGACCTGCTGGCCACACTTCTCTTGATGCAGCCCAGGACACAGTTGGCTTTCTGGGTTGTGAGTGCACATTGCTGGCTCACAGTCAGTTTTCCATCCACCAATACCCCCAAGCCCTTCTCCGCAGGGCTGCTCTCAATCCACTTGTCGCCCAGCCTGTAGTTGTGCATGGAACTGCCTCTTACTGCTTAAGAAAAAGTGAAATACAATAAATCCCAGCAAATCTGGTGCCTTTATTCATACATTTGTATCCCTATTAAATTCTGCATCATGAAAAATTAAAGTTGGAAAGGGAGGGAAGAGGAACTTACGTGGCAATTCTGAGAAATCTAACCAATCTAGCTGATGTGAAAGCATGATGGAATAGAAAGCAGGTGAAGAAAAACTGCTGCTTCCCTTGAATTTATTGGAAAAGTAACAGATAACTCAATTCCAGCAATGCTTAGGGGTCAATGAGAGGAGTGGCAAGGACAAGTTGTCAAATTTCCCAGGTTAAAGCAGGGAGGAATAAATATAATAATATAGTAAGAAAAAATAGCATAACACGTTAAGGTATTGTATTTAGTTCTTGTTATGTCTCTGGAAAAAAAAAACTGGAAACAGAACTCCAAGGAATGGAAGGGCAATGAAAAAATAGAGAAGCAGAAAGCTATCAGCATGTGGAGAGGTGAGTTTGAACAGGAAACTACAAATAAAGTGCTGAAGACAGACAAAACCAGACAATGGCACAACATAATCTTGCAGTGCAAGAGCTAGTTAGTCTCTGAAAATGAGGTGTTTTCTCTGAGGCCTTTGCCCATCTCTGAAACCCCGTAGCCAGAGCCTCCATGTCGTGCTGCAAACCACCACAGCCCCATGCTGTAGGAGAGCCCATGGGGAGAGCCCAGCCCTTCCTCCCCGTGTGCAGAGCTTCCATCATTTGCTCAGAAACTGCACTTTAAGTGACACTGGCTGTTAATGAAACATACACATGGTGGACTCGCAGTAATTTGTTCTTTTTAAAATGTCACTGCACACAGGCGGCTGCTATTACAAATGGAGACTACGAACAGCGTTACAGGAGAACTGGATGGGGCGGCTATTGCTGTCCCTCCGGCGGGCTGCTCTCGAGATGCAAATATCCAACCGCATTTTGAGCGCAGGAGATGCCCAATGGTTCCCCAAAACATCACATGCCATCCCCTTCCTCTCACAATGGGCCTGATGGTGCAACTGGGACCTCCATGCACATGAAACATTTTCAACTCTGAATTTTGATCTGTATTTCTTGATGCCTAAAAGGAGGGTGCACCTAAACCACAAGTTTCAAAGACACACCGTGGCTTAAGGAAACCAACCAATGCACAGCCAAGTGCGCCCTGCCATTCATTCACAAAGCAATTACAATAAAAATTACTGCATTTAGCAGTGGCAGAAGCACTACGAGCCAGGCAACAGCAGCAAGGAGCTCTCGCTATTCACCGCGGCCCCTCATTATGTATCACTCAGAGAAATCCTGCTGTTTTCTCTGTTTGCAAGGAAGCCTCAAGCCTTTTCTCAGCAGCTGTCACTTGGTTCACAAAAAAAAAGGCCTCTCAGCACCATGGCGATTAAATACCATTATAACTTTCCTCCTTCTGCATACTACAGTAGGCAATCAATATGGGCTTACATTTTATGAGACAAGGAGTTAACTTGTTCAATTACGGTGCAGACAGCTCTATTCTTTTGTAACAAGTAATCTGGGTAGGGAAATCGATACTGACAGGCCCGATGCACGCCAGCTAATTTCATATTATCCTCAGCCAATCGGGTACCTGCGAATAATAGAGTTGTTGTTACAGTTCATTATGGGGAGGTGGGATCAATATCGGTACAATAAGAGGATTGGCAATGCATCTGCTGCATAAGTAACCCTGAAGGGAAAGAAGGTCCCATCAGTGCAGCCGGCACGCTCACATTTACATAGCTGGGGAAAACAAAAGTGCCAGAGAGGTCCCTGCTCCCTGACCTACAATTAAAGATGAAAATACCCCAGAATTGGAGCACGATAAACAAACCTCCCTCGTCTACCGCCAGGATAAAACAGAGAAGGGGCAAAGTTGAAGAAAATGTTAATAGCAGATTAAAAGACATGCATATGCTACGTAAAATGAGATAACACATGCACAGCTAAATGAACCAGAAACAATCTATTATTTTTTGAAGCTTTACATTAATATACAATGTATGTTTGACAAAATACAAGGCAGAAGGAGAAAACATGCAGTCATATTCTGATGAAGATTATATATATTTTATACATGGGATATTTCATGGAGCATGCTTTCTTTGATGATGCAAAGTCCTACCTATGTTAACATATGCAGGGTGTGAGAATGGGGCACAAGAAAAATGAGAGATTCTGGTATTCAGATTAGGGGTTAGAGAGAGAATTCTGTGCTGTATGTTTACAACAGCTTGAAAAGTAACCATGTACTTCTTATTAGTGGGTTTAAGAAATACAAGTGAAATAAAAACATTTTTTTACATAAAACCATCTTTGAAAATAGCAGGAGCTCTTTTTTCAAAAAGATGGGTTTCTTTAGATAGCAAAAAATTCATTTTTACCTGTCCTCACTCACAGAACAGATACCAGAAGTATCCTGGAAGGGAACACTTACACCTAACATTTTCATAAAACTTGGGGGTTTTTTTCTTAGTAGGTACCTAATTTGAGACAACACAGGTTTTGATTTCAGAGGCAGTGAAAGCTTGCAGTCTTAACTGACTTAAGAGTAGAGCTGCAGCTGTTCATTAAACCCTACCCTTACATCAGTGGCAAAAGTTTGCTTGGCTTCACAGGTACAGAAATCCACCAGAGCTGCCTAAAACCACATCCCAGTTCAGGAAATGCTTTTGAAAACACAAACTTTATCACAGTGAAAAATAACACATACCAAGATGAGCAGGTACTGACTTTTTAATTTCAAAAGCGTGCTCTGACAATCAAGATACAAAGGCTTAAGTGTTAAAATGTACCCCAAATGGAACATAAAAACAGAGGGCATATAGAATATGTAGACTTAAAAAAAAAAAATCTGTTCCAAGGACTTACACCTGTATACTAATCAAGCATTTGTTCTTAAGTCATCCACATTGCTCTAAGCTTCCCAACTTTTCCCTTCTAAAACTCTAACTGCTCCATACCTGGATTTTTCCCATTATTTTCAAGAGAACTGTCCTCTGTGCAGGACACACAGCCGCACCTCTCCAAGGTAAGCCTCTTTACAGTTCACCAGAAGACAAATCAGCAGCAACTGAGGACTCAAACTCATTCTTCCATCATAAAAAAACCCATTTTGTGTATTTTGATCCTTGCAGGTCCCTTCTGTCTCAGGATATTCTATGATTTTCTTCTTAAAAGTTCTATTCTACCTGCTTTCAAAAAACAGTGTGAGCATGGAAAACAAATCCACTCCAAATTTTGGAGACACTATAACCACAAGGTACCTGAATTTTTAAATAGACTCATCATGTACTAAATTAAATGTGAATTTTCATCAACTGCCAATTTCAACTTTAAGGAACAGTATCTCTCTTAAAACCAACAAAGGTTGGTTTTTAAGATTATCCATCTTTTTCTTGCATATCTTAGTCATGAATCATTGCAATTTTGCAATAGTACTAATATACAAAATTGGCTTGACATTTCAGATCTTTTCACATATTCTATCAATTTGCATTCAGAGAAACTGATCAAAAGAAAATGCAGTGTGACTTCCCTATGCCATCTGCCTTCCTAGAGAAAATGAAAAGAGCCTAGTCCCAGGCAAAAGTGACCCACACGGCTTGGAAATCACAATGTATCTTGGTTTGGGGCAGATATATTTCCATAAAGATTTGAGTGGAGCAATCTTAGTGGCCTCAGGAAACCAAAGTTGAAGCCTGCCTTTGGATCTCAAGTATAAATAAATTCAGTGGTTTCAACAATCTCTACTGGACATTTATCCACATAAACCCCAAACCAACCACTACATAATTTGGTATGTTTCGACCTGACCATACATTTTTACTCTTGAAAGTCTCATGGGCAGGGATATTTGCACACCAGGATTAGGCTGCGTTGGCAAGGCTGGGCAGAGCAGCTTGTCCAGCGCTCACTCGGTGCTCCAGTACCGTTCATTAACCTCTGAAAACCAAAATATTCATCAGCTCAATCCCTCCCCTTGTACTCCCTCCAAAATTCTAGATGGGATGCGAGAGTGTCATTAGTATTAATGGCCCTTTTGAGCTAGCCCTAAAAGAACAAGTTTTTGTTAACTCTGCAGTTCTTTTTAACACATTATAGCCTTTGGAATAGATAAACTACTGGTAGCCTAATTTCATTCATTATTTACCCTAGGTATTTCTGAAGTCCGTTAATTACTTTTCATCAAAATGCAAAGCCAGGAATAGTTGAAGTGGGGGGCAGGCACTCGTGTACATGCTGCGTTCACGCTCGTAACTCTCACCAGCTCGACTTATGCGATAAACACGGACTACAGGAAAGATTTTATGCATCTGTCACTAACATGTGTCAAAGCCATCAAAAACGGAGTTTGGAGAAGCCTCACTCATAACAGAACAGATATTACTTATATCAGAGAAGTCAACTGCATTGTCTGTGCCATGGGCACAAAACAGCTGCCACCAGACTTCATGGCTGCAAAATAGCATTGTCTAAAAGATGCCTTAGAAGGAGACTAAATGTAAACATCAGAGAAAACTGTCCTCAAATGTGCCACATCTCCATCCACTGCTGGCATCAAGCAATCAGTATTTTATTTCCCTCACACGTCAAAATACTGCACAGAATACAAAGTAATATGCATGGAAATACACCCAAATGTTTACAGTCTAAATCCTCAGATATCTTAACAGTTAAATGAGGTACACACATAGCAGAGAACACGGAAGACTGATCAGCAGATTCTTATCTATCCTCATGTACTCTAGAGTAAAAGTAAATCAATGTATATTAGCTGGGAGCTACCAGCAGCAGCCAGACTCTTAGAGTCTCTCCAGGTGCGCTAGTAGGCATAAGTAAGAAATATGGGCATTTCTCAGTAAGGGATAAATGGCTCTAACTTGTCCTCAGAGAGCCCTCCTATGTATCAGCATTACTATTCTCCTGATAGATGCTCATTTCTTACAGTAGTGTCATAAATACGGACTAACTTTTATATCACAGCTCCTAAGTGACCATCCTTTTAAATTCTCAATCAAAACCTAGTGAAATTAATAGAAGGGAGAAACAAGGTGTTGTTTCAAATCCTTAAAACCTGTGGATCTGGAGTACTACAAATGTGCTTCCCCCACCCTGTCATGCTCTGTGTGTCTGCGGTGGCAAAAGATACTCATGTTATTTAAAAAGGGCTGAATCTTCAAACCAAGTTTATCCACCAGAAACTGGGCAGCGAGCAGCTGGACTGTGTTCACTTAGAACAGTTAATTTTTCTGAGACAGCAAAACAGGGCAGTAGTGGAGAAAAAGATTCATCTCCCATAAAATACTGTGCAGTCACCCAAAATCCTACGTCGCAGAGGAGAACACAGGGGCTCAGGGCTCAGCACACTGATGTTTCAGATCAGCTCATTTGGCGACCACAGTTCCAGACAAGCCTGTGTGGATTCTGCTTACCCCTTGTTAAAATAAAGATGATAATTACCCTCCTTTCATTTGATTCTCTTAAAATTCAGCTTTGCAATTGCTCCTGACAAAGACACCTGCTATGATTCTTGCAACCAAAGCAACAATTGATGCATTTGTATAATGATGTGCCACATAAAACATAGTGAAATGATAGCTTCACACCTCCAGCTATGGGTACTGTGTGTAAGTATTTCTAACAGGCAGCTATTCCATTTAACAGCTACTAAATCCTTGGATATATTTATTAAAAGGCACTGAGCAATTCATGTTTAATTACTTCATAAAAGAAACAGAAGTAGTAGTGGAGGAAGAGTTAAATACTGTACTAAAAGGAAGAAGTTATAACTAATCACAATTAAGAGGAAGTCCCAGGCTATTTAAATGCTACAATCCAATTATATCAGGTAAAATGAATTACTCCTTTAATGCTGACTTTATATGAAGATACCTTCTTATTGCTCTCATTAATAATCATCAGACATCATTTTAGCCCATATTGGCTGCAATAACATTTCTATTAGCATCATGGTGTAGCAGGGCTGACAATTAAAATAAAAAATAAATCAAACCCAGAACTGAATAAACGTAATTATAGTCCAGAAAAGAGCTTTTATGACTATTTGATTAGTCAACTGAACAGTGCTTATCTTTTAAATCTTAAACTTCAGTTAAATGAAGTTTTAGACTTCTTATGACAGTAGTCCCTGAAAAACTAAGATACAGGCAGCAGATGTTTTCAAGAGTTATTTGGCTGCCTTAGAACCAATATTTTACATGTTACTGGAGAGGCATCAAATAAAATGGACTTAAGAGGGCTGTGTACCATCAGAATATATGTGGAATTACAGGGGGCATTTACAAAAACAAAACAAAACAACACCCACACCAAAAAAACATGCTACTGAAGACATAAGCAATCAGGCTACCTTGGTTGTTCCCCCCCGGACTCCATGCACCTCTTTACGCCTAGAAAACTCACCATAGAAAAACATCAAGTTACACAAGACAAGAGCATGAATTGTTATCAAATAGTGCCACATCCCAGCCCATAAACAATGATGGGAGCAGAAAACTTCTTCTGGCTCAGGGGATTTTGATAGGATATAAATAGAGGCTACAGAATTGGACCCGGTAGTCATGGCACACAGCGACTAGCTAGTTCACAACAAATACCAACACGTTCTATGATAAAACCAACACCACTGAAAGAGCCAGAACTGGCTGTTCCAGAAAGGTGAGAGTTTATTTATGGGCAAAGAGCAAATAATTGTGGCAGCTTACCCACCCCAGCATATGGAACACTGCCAGCCCCAGTCAGCTCAAAGGGATGTCTGAACGTTTGGAAACTTATAAAACAAATATTTGATCAAATATGTATCACTATCAAATTTTCTCCAGGAACATGCAGAATTTTTACTTCCAGCCTTGAACGTTTGATGCTGAGAATTTGTACCTCATTTACACAACAAAAACATGCAGAACTATTCTTTTGTTTTCCCCTTTTTTTGAAGGGAGGGGAATGGTATTTTGGTAAGAGCTCCTATATATTCAAGTTTTCTATCCTGCACTGAAAACTCCTGTTTTAAACTCCTTCTAAATTTCAAGAGTTTAAACTAGGAATGTAGTCCCCATGGCTGAAGAGGACCACTGCAACCACTATATTCTCATCTTTTATACCCAGACACCTTTACTAAAAATCACATTTCTAAGTAAAGCTTCACTCTCCCCCAGGGATAAAAATAACTTCAGCTGTAGAAGCATTTACAGTTCTCTTTTCTGAAAATGTACCAGGCAAAAAAAAATAATCCAAAACCCAATCACAAAAGTTTTCCTGCAAATTCATTATAAGTAGATGTTATATTATCATAAAAATTTACCATCAAGAGATAGAAAAGAAATTTTTGAGAGAAATGGCTAACAGGCCATATTGTCCCCCAACTCCCACAGATCTTTCAATGAAAACTGGGTGTCACAAGCCCCCCTTTTTACAGCTCCAGCAGCCTTCCTTCGGTCACAAGACCCAGCAACAAGATGTATTTATTTGTCATACTATGTTATTCATCTCATTCAAACAAAGCTGTTTTATAATGAAGACTCAAGTGGAAGCAGCTGTGTTGCAAAAGGATGACAGGTGTACCCAAACTGAAAATGTTGGATCCACATCTGCCTCTGGATAGGATTTCCTTTAAATTCAGATGTTTTCAGATTAAAGCTTCAAAGCCACATTTCTACCTTACATGCACCAGTGTAGGTGAACGACAGCTTGGACATCAACATTACTGAACCTGGGTACTTCAAACACCACTCACTGGATAAAAGCGCACTAAAGCAGTTACACAGTTTAGCCTTGGGTAGACTGGCTACTTTGGGGAGCAAACTTAAAGACATGTATCCAACTGCTAATACCCAGCACACTTCTTACAGGTATTCTGCCATAGAATTGCATAGTATATGACCTACAGCAGAACTGTATGTTGAGAACGGTATTGTAATACATTAGCCCTTCCTGCAATGGAGCAAAAAAAGTGACCACCACATCCTCCATCCTTAGCCTCAAGTCCACAGCAATGATGTGCAATTGCTCTGTAATCTCCTAGGGGCAAGGGCTCCTTTCTGCTCTGTGTCTACACAAGCTTAGTGGTATCTTTGGTTCAATGATTTCTTGGTCCACTGCAGTGTAAATTACCCGTGACAAGAAAATGTAGGGTTTAGTTCTGGGGAAGAGAGGAAGGCATGCAAAAATCACTGGTCTCATCTGGATGTGTTGCTCTGAGTTTATATCTGGCAGTCACTTAAGTAGTCAGAGAAAGACCAGGAAGAGATTGGCCCAAGTCTTCCAAGTCTAATCACTATGTAGTCTTCCCTTGTGTGAAGAATAATTATGCAATTAGGGATTTTCAGGTTCCAGGTCTAAATATTGAAGGCAAACCAACTTTTTGAGAAGGTGGAGAGATATCACTTGTAGTATTACCTATAGCAGTGAAAGAAAATACAATAGGTCATGCAAGGAGGACGCTTTCTATCCCAAATGAACCAAAAACTTCCATCAAGCAAGCTTGAAATACCATCACTTCTGGTGCTGCTGTGGGCATGCAGGAAGCCATGTATCTACATCTGCATATACAGAAGGAGGAACAGGGAGGCAGAGGTGGTCCTCGCCTTCCTTTCTCCTCTCTGGGACAAATTCAGCACTGAATAGGAATACTGAGAAAAAAAAAAAAAAAAGTCTGCTGAAGAAGCTTAAGCCCCAATAGATTCATTTGAGCTTCACTTTGAATCTATCACTTTCTATATAGCTTTTGGAATCTTATTTATTTAATAAAATAATAAAGATAATAAAATTATTTTTAAAAGCAGCAATTTCCTTTTCTCTTCTACTCATCACTAGCCCTAGAAGGAAGGGCCTTGCTCTGAACACAGTGCTACATTTCAGTGGCTGTGCATGCCCTGGCTCACTGAGCTCAACTAAAGCAGCTCAGTTTTAATCTAGACTTGATGTTCCAAGGTGACCGTACACAAATCAGGCATGCCGAGAAAGGGATTTACCAAATGCAGAGTGAATGGAGATCTGGCAACTCTCACCTTCCTGAGTTCGAAGCACTACAGACAAATTGCATGCCTTCAAAGAAATAAACAGCTATTCAGTAAACTCCAAGCTGTTGGCATAGTGTAATCCTTTCCCAGTTTTAGTAGAGTTTGTTACTCACAAAGTAGGATAAACTGCAAGTGAAAAATCTATTCCAGCTGAGAAAGGACTTTGATCCAATCCAATTGCTTCAGAGAGAAAATGAAAACTATGCTACAGGTATAGTGCTGTTTAAAGCCCAACAAAATTTATGTCTTCCAAAAAGTTGCAAAGACAGATGGACCAGACAAAGGGAGCTCTCTCTGCAAGGGCAGAGCTTCAAAATTCTTTTCAAGCATCAGAAGATAACTTTGGATTGTTCCCACTCAACCAACCTGGTTCCCTTTTCCTGCCTTTGTGATCCAAGTGTTTATCAACCCCTGAATTACCAAAATATTCCTTCAGCTGGTCAGCTGTCACCAGGCATTTCAACTGTTACCGTCAAATCTAACTGACTTGGGAAGCCTGAACCATCCAGGTCGAGTTTTCATGTGCCTGTTTTACAACCAGACAACAGTGAAAGTTGTGCTGCTGTCTGGAGGGAGCTTTGTATCAAGTTCAAAATAAATGTAATAACTTGTGCTTTAAAAGCAAAACATCACTTCTAGAACTGCCTGTTTCTAGCTTATTAGCACTGCACTTTACCTTCTTCATTAAAACAAAAAAAGCACTTTATCACTAAGTCAAAAAACAACTCAAAGCCCTGAGATACCCAGCTCAGCCACCCACTCTCCCCCAGATTACAGCATAGAAAAATCACTAATTGCCATTTCACAACAACCATCTCTTCAGGACCAAGAACTGAACAACCTGTTGGAAGTTTCAGTTTACAGTAGCTCAAGATTTGCTTTCGACACTAGGGCTGTTGTGAAACCACAGTGCTGCCCCCTTACTCCTTCAGGTCCCTTTGAACATTCCAGGGTGGACCTATTTCTTTTGGTCCATAAGACACTATTATATGGTAGTGCTTTTGTTTTCAAAACTCTGCTACCTTGGTTGCTAAAACATTTTACTGTTTCTTTTTAAAATGTCCAAATTCCCATGAAAAGCCCTGATCCCTCTACAATACAAATACGAGTTATAAATATCCAATATGGTTATTTCTGGACTACTCATGCATTGACTTGAAACATCTCTAGACAATTTGCTTTGTATTCTACTCTTCTCCAGTGTCTTTTAGAGAAAAAACAGGTTTTAGTTTCAATATAGAGAATTCTTTAAATCCTTGAAGCTTTGACTGTTGATTATTTTATAAAGCCACAGAGAACAGTTTACAAGGAGCCAAATGGGTAATCATTATTCCCCATCAGCAATGAGCTGTGACTTGTGTAAATTGCATAATAAATTAGGTATTTTGAGATAAATGAATTTACAATAAACAATCATGGACTGAAAAGCTCTACTTCTTGTCTCCAAAGGCACAAGCTCTGGTTAAAATCAGCCACAGGTAGTTAAGTGATTATAAACTGTAAAAATAAATCAACCTGATATAATTGCTCCAAGGAAAAAATTACCAACATATTTAAAATTTCAGCAGTGCACCTTTTCCCATATCCATTTGGCATTATCTAATTACCTTCACATTTCATTTCCATCAATGATATGACCTGTATTTTCCTTTTATAACTGTCAGGGAGGGGGTTGGAGGGTGGAGTGGAGGACCACAGTGATAAATCAACCTCACCATTAGGACCGAAATGGCTCATCGCTGCAGCTCTAAATCCAGGATTTATAAAGATGTCTAGGCCATATAGCACACTTGTGGACACCATAATAAATTCATGAGCACATTGCCAAGGCAAACTACTTCATTATGTGGCAGGCTGCTAGCCATTAATCTAGCAGAGAGAGATTCCTGGGAAACTGAGACCGCTTGGAAATTTATGCAGGCCTAAAGTTACCCATTTCATTATGGATTTAATCTGCTCTTTCTGCCAGAGTGCATGAAAGGTTTTTACAGTTTAGATCAAGTGCTTGTAACTCCCTATTTTATATTATTTCTTCAACAATAATGTCCTAATTTTCCTCTCAAAAACTATTCAAACTGAATGCCTTCACGCTTGCCTTCCTCTAATATTACACTAGATAAAATATTTATACAATCAATTGACAAAGAGCAATTTTTTTCCCTTAAATGTTCCATTAACATGTAAATTTTCATATGATCTTTATCTCATAGGCAAAATGTGCTTCGAAATGCCCACCTTCTTCCAGGCAGTTAACCCTTTTGTCGGCTGTAAAGAATCCAGATTAAAACAGATTCAGTGGCCTCATTTCTAAAGCCCCTAAAGAGGTCTTGTATTTAAATTACTATTCATTGAAAGAAGACGTAGCTCCTAAAGTAATTTGCTTTCCTTTTTTTGATGGCTCATTTTCTCCTCTCACACACATGCACAAAGACAGACATGCATGCATTTTAAGCCTAATTCCTATAAATAAGGTATTTCAAATTACTATTTTCAACTTTATAATCGAGTTTAATAAAATGTCACTAGCAATGCAGAATATTCCAGATGATACTGTGACTCTGACATATGAAATTAGATTAATGAGACCAACTATAAAAATAAAACTTATTTATGTTGAACTGAGTAATTGCAGATTACCATCTTCTGTAAAGATTTCTTCACATTCCAGGTGGCCCTGTTAATTTATGGTCATTGTACTTTTGTTACTAAGTGAGAAACTTAGGCCAAAATGTTTTCAGTGATTTGACTCTTATAATGACATATAATGGGAGGATGAAAACCAGAAGCTGGAATAATAAATATGTGCAAAAAATCTCCTAACTGTTCCATTTTCTTTTATGTTCAATATTTTTTTGTGTTATCATCTCACTAGAACTCCCAGCCATGCATTTGGGAAAACACTCCAATGCCTTGCTGGAAATGGGTCTAAAAGGTTACATTTGCATGTTAGGGTGGTTCTCATTAAATGCCTGAAGCTAATTTTGACGGACAAGTGCTTCATGTGGACACCTTTGAAACTGTGACAGCAAAAACCCTCTGCGTCCTTCTTCTTACTAGTCCTAGTAACCTACTCTGTGAGCGTGCACACAAGATGTACCGATTAATAAATCCATCACCAGCTGAGGGTCAGCCTAGAGCCATGATTTTAATAACACAATTTTATCTTTCACATCAATCTTAAAAAATGATTATGAAACCAGAAAACACATGAGAACAAGTCATGTATGTAATGTCTTCCTTTTAAAACTCTTCATTTTTCCCTTGTGTTAGATGAAAAAGTGGCAGGTTGTCTTGCTCACTTCAGTAGAACAGTTTTTTCTCCACCAGAAGCATCTGGGTTATAGGCCAATTGCATCTCCAATACCAAACAGGTGCATTTTGGTGATAACTCACCGCTTAATCTTTCAGATATGCAAACTTCATGAATAAAACTTCCACCCGCACTAAAGTATCTCTCTGATAAGATTTAGCATCTTTGGGATAAAACTTACACTCTGAATATAAAACCTGAGCACCACCCATTTGAAAAAAAGCAAAACCAAAGGCCTTCCATTTCCTTAGCAGCTGAAGCCTATACTGCAGAAGGCAGCCTGGATCCAATATTTTTTTTTTCTTTTCACACCTAATAAAGGGAAAGTACCTTTTATATAATTCATTATTCTACTACCAAAGAGAATACTGAACTTGGGAAGTGCATGATCTCCATATCACAGTGGGAAAAAGATTCATGTGCAGAGACAGAGGTTCAGATTCAATAGCTCTTTACATCTCTCTGCCTTGCAGAGACATCACAGTCCACCTGAGCTTTGTGCTCATGCTAATCTGCATATTCCTATTTCCCCTTCTTTCCCCAAGATATCGCCTACTTGCCTCTAACAACGAAGGAGACAATGTCAACATGGGGACCAACTCTGTTGACCTGTGATATGAAACACTTATATGGAATTAAACTGATCATAAAAATGTTATAAAATCAGCATTAGTCAGTCATGTAATTATTACACTTAGAATTACATAACAGATGTTGTAGAAAGTTGTTGATCTGAACACAGGAAACAGGAACATGCAAGGGACTAAACAATGAATTTGAACAGGTTCAGCAGAATTCCAGCTTCTTCCAGCAGAAAGGGAGATTCTGCATCAACCCAGGGGTTAGGCATAAAATTATTTTTAGTAATATTTTTAGTTTGCTAAGAGTGAAGGAAGTAAGACATCTTTCATACAGCTAGCCTCAATCTGAACCAAAACCAATTTAGGAATTGGCTGCACAGTCCTTAACTATGGTCTATTACATTCATAATCCCCAAATCACCGCATTAGTGTTTCACAGACCTTTGCAGTTTCAGTTTCAATTTGGACACTTCAGATCTTTGAGAATAGCCATGACCATCTCCAAGTGTTACTAGAGGTACTCTCAGTACTGCTGACGTATTTTAGGAATGAACAATAATGACATCTTTCTAAGATAAGAAAATTACTTTTTGTACTGCGGTCAGATCTTTCTCCAACTAATCAATCTATCTTGTACCTTGGGAAACAGTTCATATAAGCAACCGGGATGCATCAAACCTGAAGGAAATGACTCCTCAGAACTTCACGGCCAGTGAAAACAAAGCTACAACAAACACACACCTCAGCCACATGCAGGAGAATTCCCTCCTGGAGACAACCACTTGGAAAACAAGAAGTTGAAAAAAGTTAAATTTAGTGCATCTAGTAAGTTCTACATAATTGGATGATGTAACTCTTCTCAAATAGGTCCTAACACAAAGACAAGAGTTTGCAAAATATGAAGGAAGGCACTTTACCTCTTCAAGAAAAAAACCTTAAAAAAAAATCCCCAAACAACTTTTAAAAATATATATATTAAAAAAATAAAATAAAATCACACTTCACTTAGAAGTCACTGAAGATCATCTCTGGCATCACTAAGTTTCCAGGTATCCACATCTTTCACCACTTATTTAAATTTTCTCTTGTTTTTTCTTTTTTAAATATGATTTTTCTAATATGCCTTTTCTTATCTTTCTCTTGTTCATTTTTTTTTTTTTAATAGAATTTCTTTTATTAAAGCTGGCACTAAGACCCAGACTCTCAAACATTTTGAGGGCCTTGGCCTGAGATCCACCTCAAATCCAGGAGTCTCCCAATTAATTTCAGTAACATTTGACTGTTTCTCTGAAACACATAGCAAGTCCATCCGTCAGACTTCTGAAACACCTATAGGAGTCTGTGCTCTGGTGGGATTTGCAGTCACAGATGCCAGGATCCCCCCAGAACGCATTGACGTGCCTTTACAGCCATGACCCATTGAATTCACCCTGGTTTGGCACTTGTTATGCAAATGGCAAACATTTCAGAGGTTCTCAGAAACTTCAAGCCCAAGTTAAGTGGAAAGGCTTCCTTACAACACTTGTAATTCTCATCTTCAGCACTTTCATGGCTTTGGGACTAAGCCATTACAAAGCCCTGTAACATTGTGTTCTTCCTGGGATACTCTAAGCAAACAAATAACCGATTCTCCACACCCTCTGTTTTTTCAAGACTTTGTATATATCTGGCTATACAATAAAAATAAATTTCCACCAGCAAGCTGAATCAAATCCAAGGTTTTAGTTAAATTCAATCCATTTAGGCCAATGCAAATACAGGAAATATAATACAGCTTAGCAGTGCAAAAGCATGTAAAACCTACAAAATGTTTCTAGAGGCAGTGATCCATGCTAAAATGCCAAGAATAATATGTCCAATAATACACATACAATTTTTTTTTGTAGACAACACAACCCACAAGAGTCACATTTGTATATCTAAATTGCTATCACCAGCACTGCCTATTCCAAAGTACAAAAGAGATTAGTTAGATGCTCTAACAAATATATACATCACTGAATTACATCGGAGTACAGTGAAGTGCTTGGCAAAAAGATATGCTTTAAGACAGCCAACTTGATAAAGTAAATGGATGTCTGAATTATTTTAACATTTTGCCTTGTGCCTACATTGTTCCTTGCTTGCTTGCTGGCTAGTACCATACGCCTGGACTGTGCTGGGCAGTAAGCGGGTGCCTGTGACAGAAGAGCAACCTCGCTGGGAACAGCGGTGCTCAGTGCTTGCCTGCAACACGCTGAGTGTGCTCATAACTCCTGTGATCAGGGGTAGGGTTCCTTCAACCAATGCTTTATGGAGGAAGCGTAACCCAACCTCTCCGACAGACTGAGATGGACTGAACCACAAGCCCAGCCGTTTTGAGAGTTGCAGGTCTTGGCTGAGTCCTCAGCAGAGCTGTGTGCTCAAACCCATGTAGTACCTGCATGTAGAACATGAGCTCAGTTGATGCTGACTGGTACCATTAGTTCCCTTGTTAAATATTGAATTCCAATAGATCGTGGCCAAAAGAATTGCAAAAAGCATGGAATTTTAAAACAAATAAGCAAAGTCAACTTAAAGTAGCTTTCTGACAGCAGTGTCTTAATTGCAGTTATCCCATCTAAACTGCTCCAGACTGCCAGAAAGCTGTTTACAGAGATTGACTACACAAAAAAAAAAAAAAATCAAGTGATAAAGCTCCCCTTTCCAGAAGTCCTATCATCTGGCAAGAAGCAACTCTTGCATCTCCACAAAAGCAGCATGTCAGGCACTGCTAGCTTAGCCTGCACAAACTTTGGGGAGGGCAGGGGGGGGGACCAACCAGAAAGAGTAGATGATCAGAGCTCTAAGGTGAAAGCTGCCAACACTTTCTTACCAGAGGGTAGAAAGCCATATGAGTTTAAATACTTCATGTTCAATGAAAGCTATGCCTTTAAACTGTTGGCACCACCGGTCCTTCAGGTTGCTGAAGTTAAACTACATTGGCATTGCCAGAAAGCAGCAGCAGCACGTGCCAACCAGTCAGTCCCCGAGTAAGCTGATGAAATCTGGCACATGCAGACAGCAACACCGGCAAGAGTGAGGCTACTGAATGGGTGCAACACTACAACGAGTAATAAGGCTAGAAAGGATGATTTCTCCTGTAATTTTAGGTAAATCCTGGAACAGAAGAAACAACCGAGCATATGAAATAGATGTATGTAATGTGATTGAATAGCATTACTGAGCTACAAAGCTTGCGTGCCAAAGGGATTTGAAATTTGCACCAGATTCTGGGCTGGTACAAGCCAGCATGACTCCACAACCACAAATCCTACTGTCTGTTTGGCCCCTTACATTTACTTCTGAATGGTTACTGCATTATCGTCTGCTTTCTCTTGATCATATTAATGTTAGGGATAAATATTTTCACAAAATATCTTTTAAAATGAAAAAAAATCCAATTTAAAAGTCAGAATTTAGCCTGCAAATATCTTCAGTTGGCTCTCATCTAAGTCATGGAACCAAACAATGAGCAAGAAACACACCAAATGGACTGCCACCCTAACTTTACAATACATGCTATATTTATTTTTGTCTATTACATTTGTCTTTGGTTACCTTTACAAGATAATTTACTTGATAAATGTAAGATTATCCAATTTTGATCATGCATTTTGATTGGAAAGACTCCACGCTTGCAAACCTGCCTCTGAAATAATCCTATATTTTGCTTTCAGCGCAGAAGTTCATTGCAGGGCAGAACTCTTCCAGCAGAGAAAACAAGATATCAACATACTCAGCTGAAGATCTGGATACTCAGGGCTGGTTTCCCAACAGAACTATAGCACACGACCCAAAATATTTAGCCATATTGTAGTAAGGGCAGGATCCTGGAGTAACAAATATATTAACCCTGAAGGAATGCTCCTCCATGAACTTCATCGGGGAAGGGAAAAGGAAGGCACAGAAAAAAAAAAAAATCACTGAGTTCATCAGAATAAAGATATATGTGGAAACAGACTAAGTTCAAAAAACTGAGTAAATAAAGCCTATCTATATTTTAACGTATTTATAGTATTAAGTATACAAAATATATATCCCCTTTTTTATCCGAGGTTTAAAGAAGTCTTCTGTCCTGCCATAGTCAAAGACTTATTTTACATCTTATCTAGAAGGCAGTAAGGCTACCATATGTATTCGTGTACCGTACTGTAGACTCAGCTCACAAGGGGAATCCTTAAATTTACTTACTGGAGCACCACTGGGAATCTTTTAACAACCATAGCATAAAATTAACTCTATTCAGATATATCCTTGCAATACCCTGAAAAATTTTTCCAGAGAATATGAGAGTCCAATCCTTAATCATGGAAGATTTTTAGTGCGGAAATGGCGTTTAAATTCACCCTGGTACCACTTCCTAATTGCATCAGAGGCCCTGAAGAGCATTCCCTGTGATACAGGGAAAACTGCCGGGAATTCACCAGCCCACAAACAGTCATTTTTTCCCCAATAAATGTTTCCGTGTCAAACAAATCAAAGCATTGTTATCAGCATGGTCTGTGGATTGTGTTTATTGTTACTAAATCCCATTCTCCTTGACTGGAAAGAGACTGACCCCCCAAAGGATCTTCCTCTCCCAGCCTTCATCACTGTTTTTTTCTGGATTTCTACTCTGTTGAACTTGAATACCAGGGATGGTGCGATGGCTGCATTTTCTTTTCCAAGGCCATGGTGCCAGGAACTAACGATATGTGAAATGTTCCATCCCTGCAGGTTTTCCTGCTCAAACATTTTCTAAATAAATAAATAATTAAAAACAATGGCATGCACCACGTTCCAGCCCTGAATTCCCGGAGCAGCTCAGGTCCTTAAACTGAATAATTTGCCTC
This sequence comes from Strix uralensis, assembly GCF_047716275.1. Taxonomy (NCBI): domain Eukaryota; kingdom Metazoa; phylum Chordata; class Aves; order Strigiformes; family Strigidae; genus Strix; species Strix uralensis. The sequence continues at coordinate 5,831,465 of NC_133983.1, read as the reverse complement.
AGCTTGCGTATTGCAAAACCCATTCAGCAAAAGATTATGGGCCTTTAAGTGCCATCCAGGCCTGAAATATGACTCTAGGGCTTTAAGATGTCAGAATTGAGAATTGCTAGTGAATATTCTGTTCTGGCAATACTAAAACTACCGTTATTTAGCAATACCGGAGCAGGCAAATGGGGGCAGGGAAGAGAAACAATCTGACAGAAGGGAAAGACTATAACTTAGCAGAAACAGAGGTGCAGTTTTCTTATGTGGCTGCATGAATTCTTTATGGAATAAAATGCATTTGTGAATCAAAAAGCGGATGCAGATTTATATTCCCACTTAAATCTGCCAAAAGCAAGTAAATGAATACTGAGAGCTCATTTTAGTTCAGGAAACAATTTATGAGGATACGTGGGTGGGTGCAGGTACTCTACATGAACAGTCTCAAGGGGAATTAGCAGCTGCTTCTACTCCTCATAACGAAGAATAAATAGACTAAACTGAAAATTAGCAGCACCTCATTAAATGTAAAACCATCCACATATAAAGCAGCTAGGACTCAATCCTTAAAAAATTCAGAAGGTGCACTGTAACATGAAAGCCGAAGGAGCTTCTGTCATTCCATCACAAATTATTTAGGCTTAGATTGTGGCTTCAAGCCAAAGCTCAGGGACGGAACAGTTGTGAGCCACTTTCCCTGGTGAAAGTTGCCTTCTGACCTCAGGTTTTTTAGCCCTCTTCAGCACTTCATAACCTCTATCTCACATCCCCCAAGTCCCCACCTCCCTTCCCTGGTGCAAGTTCACATCTGTACTGAGGAGAACCAGTCCTGCGGACTGTGTCCAGTCAGTGCTCAGGGATTACTGGTAACTGCAGTTATCTCCAAGAAAGCGTGGATGCTCCCGGGAAAGTCTGGGCAATGCCTTTGAGGCTCCTGCTGTAACTAATCCTCACTGGAGCTCAGCTCAGGACCTGTAAATGCATCTATGTGCTTAACTCAAACCAATTTCCATGGGTGTTGCATGCATAAATGGAAATTTGGTACCGAGAATTCCGTGAGCATCTGCAGCTTCCATTCTTCTAGATCCACCTGATCTTCTCTCTTCTTTCTACACATTAACACGGGCAGAATTACACACAAGCTACGTAGACTCATATGACTATTCGCAAGCAGCACTGGTGAAGCAGCTCAAGTTGAGCCATGCAGTAACAGCATTAGCACATATGCAGTTTGAATGGTATGGAGTCTGAACTTCTACTTGAGCTCCCTCCCACTCCTTTTCAGATCATAGAATGGTTTGGGTTGGAAGGAACCTTTAAAGGTCAGCTAGTCCAACCCCCCTGCAATGAGCAGGGACACCTTCCACTAGACCAGGTTGCTCAAAGCCCCGTCCAACCTGGCCTTGAACACTGCCAGGGAGGGGGCAGCCACAGCTTCTCTGGGCAACCTGTACTAGTGTTTCACCACCCTCATTGTAAAAAATTTCTTCCTGATATCTAGTCTGAATCTATCCTCTTAGTTTAAAACCATTACCCCTTGTCCTATTGCAACAGACCCTGCTAAAAAGTCTGTCCTCATCTTTCTCATAAGCCCTCTTTATGCACATTCTCCTCATTTTATCTCTAAACTCCTTTAGGCACTAGATTAAAGTTTCCATAAAGGAGTGGGGCAATCTTCATTGCCCCCATTTCAGAGTCTCCAGCCTAAGGGATACTCTTGGGTCTGACTTCCAGTAATCTTTAAACACATACTTCTACGATCAGACCTTTCAGGGATGTCTCAGTTTGGGCTTGTGAACTAAAACAGTCAGATTACAGTCATGTTTGAAACTCCAGGCCCCCTCCAGCTGTTTTCTGTGTTCCAATCACAGTGGTTTTATCACAGGGGAGATTAAAGAGTGATGACCCAGTTCAGAGTTAGATGTAACAACCAGGACCACATATTCGTTTTACAAAAAACCAACCCTTCTTAAATCCTTGCCACAGCAGAGATTACTCTCTAGTCTGAAAGAGCTCTGCCAATAAATTGTTTGCTAAGAACAAGCTCTGATCTATGGTTAGTGCCAGAGGAAGGGCGGTGCCAGGTGAGTCATCTTTAGTACTGTGCCATTTAGGTTTCCTTTGAAGAACCAATATCCAATCACTCTGCTTAGTTTATGAGATTGGATGGGAATTATAAAACAAAGCGACTCTTGATCTACTCACAGTTAAGAGACTTATTCAGAAAAGGCTGAAACACATACAACTATCAAGAAAAGCTAAAATAGAGAATACGTTAGGGTTTACATCTGATATTAAATAAATCTTCATGAGAGAACCAATAACTCTTAATTTTATATGCTTATAAACAAGAAAGTAATTTAATTGGCTCAGTTCTGACTGCATATTAAATTTAAAAAGAAAAGATAAGATCTTTTACTCAGCTTTTCTGTATTACTGTTGTTTTGAGTTTTCTTTCAACTCCCTACAACAGGCTTTTAAGAAGATTGGTTTTTGACATTATTTCCTGACACTGATGCATCAAAGAAGTTAATAACCTAGAAGAGGCATCAAGGGGAAGGTGCGCTTTACAACCGCCAAGTCATTAGCAGCATCCTGAGGTGACAAAGAAAGCTAAAATAGTGTCAGCTCCCTTATGGAGCAGATCCAAGATATGAGAGTAAAATGTCCTTACCAGTGCAAGTCTCATGGTTTTATTGGGATGGGAGCAGCAGAGGATTAGATGTGAAAAATATGAGCTACTATCAAAACCACCTTTCCCTTTAGTGACTCTTGGAAGTTGTAGATACAACAGTGTGAGATGACAGAGTTGGAATGCATCTGCTAATGGGCCCTATAGCAAAGATGAGAGCTGGTGATTGACATTGTAGCAGAAGGAAAGTTTCTCCCTAGTCTAAAGACATCTTCATTACATAGATTCATGCTGCATTAACCACACATATCTAAACAGACATGATCAGAATTAAGGAGTAACTTAAAACCATCCCTTACATAAAACATGTAAAAAATTCTGTAGCTTTGTATTTTAACAGTAAATATTTTGGTTTAAGGAAATAGTGATACTTAGGGTTTAAGTTTCCAAATATTTAGAGATATAAATTTAGTGAGCCCTGTGGTTAATGTTATTGAAGTCACCTACTGTATGCTAATATACTCAGCTGCCTGAGTTTTTGCAGGATGAGACCCTTTACTCATTACATTCATAAATACGAGGGCCAGCAGGGACCATTACAGTCTGGGCTGACCTCCTGCATAAAACAGGCCATCAAATTTCAAATGTAATATAATTAGGGTTCTCAGGTTTAACTGATAACAGCAGCAAATACCCCACGGAGACTTTAAAAATGTGTCAGGCAAATTTACACATAGAAGGTATGCTTTGATGTGTGTCACTGAAACATCTCCAGAGCTAAGCTCATTCATGCCCAGAAGTTCCTGGATATTTTTTTTTTAAAAAAAGCTATTCCTGACAGTCTTCCTGCTTCGGGGAAAGCTGCAAGGACTGTTTATTGTTCTTGTCTTCTTCCTTAATATTTTTAAGCTCCTCTCCAGGCAATGGCCTAAGATATCTTTCTCTTTTTGTTATTTACTTGCCTGAAATGACTGTGAATATGGTGCCTGAGGGTTCTGCAGGCTCTCCAAGGACAGAAACTGACAGCATTTTTTATTTTTTAACCCTCACCAATATCAATAGCCTCAATTACGTTGGTTTTTCTCTCCTTTTTAATTACTTTTAGCTAAGTGGGCTTGGAAAAAAGCCCTCCAATTAACCCTTGCTAAGATATTTCAATTTTTATTAGTATTTAAACCACTGAATCACTTACGCCATCACCCAAATTGGCTGTGCTACAATTTTTTCCCCAGTGAAAAAAATTATTCCTCGATAATCATTAGTGTCATCAAATTACAATTCCACGGAGAGCCAGATCATAGGAATATGCCACTGAACATGAACACATAATTGTAAAAGATGAATGGCAAGCTACCCCAGACTTGCTGGAGTTTTGAGTTTCTTACCTATTTTGGTATATTTGCCTGTTTTGAGGCTTTTGGTAACATTTTGTGGTTATTCACAGGAAGGTTGAAACTTCTTTAAGCAATCAATAACAGGAAAAAAAGTCTCACTTTTTTGGAACAAGTTCATTCTTCCACAGCGATACTAGTGAAGTGCAACTGTGAGTAACAGAATTCTTCAGCCATGTACTAGCAGGGGCCAAACCACAGTCTGAGCTCAGCCTAACCCATATCCTGCATCAGTGAGCAGATACCGACAACCATTTTTCAGGGTAATCATAAGTTTAAGTAATACTGAGCGGTAAGTGTGATATTTAGGTAAGCGATGTATGCGATAGCATCATGAGACACGAGATACATGATATTTCCCCTGTGGAGGCTCTGATGCTTTGGGCAAGAATGTGGAAGCTGGTATAGAGAGTTAAAAGCAGCAAAGCCATGTGAATTACATTAGTTCCCATCCATTAAATATTCATGAACATGGGCTGATATTCACGAATTTGGCTCAGATCAAGCTACCCTGACTGACTGGCTTCGGACTTCTGGCCAAACAATTCTTACAGCTAAACATTTTCCTAAATGTGACGTGATTTATTTAAGGAGATGTTTTCAAAATGATCCAGTTACTGTGACTTTATGTATCCTATTGCAGCTTTAAAAACTTGGTGCCCTCCCTTCCCCCCTCCAAATTTGCCCTAGTTATGAACTCTAGGAAGTGTGGTTTATGGTGGCACTGCTGAGACACAGCTTCAATTAGGCTACAGTGGTGCTGTCAGGTGCTGCAGCCAATTACCTAAAATGTAAATGTTTTAAGAAAGGCAGCACTTTTTGTCAGGACCAAAATGATTTCCAGCCTCCAGTTCATTGTTTTAGAACCAGAAGCGCATAACTCAGAAACGTTAAGCATCCAGTAAAAACATCACATGTTGATTTACACATATATATTGGCTACTGCTAACAGTGGAGTGTTTACCTTAATCAATATTAAAAGATGCTACTAGTGATTTAAATGTTGAGTTGTCTCAAACTAGTCAATAAATGTTTTCATTCATAAGCATAATGCTTATCTGTTAGCTGCTCATTTCCTCTGCCTCAGTGAATTAATTTGATAGGAACATTTTGCTACCAAATATCTTCTTGTCTCCATTTATATTCAAGAGACCATTTATCAAATTAATGCCATAAATATTTTATAATCCATGTGTACAGTCACATGTGCAAGTTTTACATAAAAAACTTTTTTGGGGAATTACCACATTTACCAAAGTTCCTCTCCTAACCAGCAGTGGGTGGGGATTTCTGTTACACACCAGTTCATCCCATCTCCAGAACCCACTGCAATAAGCCACATCTCCAAAGTTGCAGTAACTAATTTCAAGCGTACCTTTTCCTTTCCTTCATGACAAACTCCCTGCAATTCACTACTTTATATCATTTCTACTGCTGTAACGTTGTTTTCCTTTCATCATGTTATCCGAGGCATCAGCCACTATATTATTTGAAACACTTTGTAAGAGAAGGAATAGATCTAGGTTTATGTAGGCTGTACCATCTAGTCAGCAAAAATATTTTTTAATTCTAAATCCAAACAGCATTTAGGAGATTGCAGCCTCAACTGCTGCACTGGACTATGAAAGTTACAGGCAGACTATTTCACCTCCAATGCTTTCCCAGGCGACTTGCATTGCTATTATTTGCAAGTGCCTAATTGAGAAGTTACGGTATTGCTAGAGAGAAGTATCTGATTACTTTATGCATCTTCCTAACTCAAACATAACCACAGTCTAAAGGCAAACAATACCAAACTGAGCAAACTCACCTCACTGTTTTAATAGAATTCTTTGTATTGTTGCAGACTTGGCCAAAGCTTTGACTTTGGGTGCCCCGATGAGCCGTACACATACACACTCCCATGGCTAACAGATGTAGCTTTTACAGTCAGTGTGTAGTAACACAGGCGACTTACCACAGGAATCTAAAGTCATATTGCTAAACCCCATCACTAAAAAATGCCTGTGCTTTGCTCAGACACCTATAGAAAACTAATTTTGCTTTTGCACAACCTCATGCAAGTCAGACATGAATTGAATAGGCTACTCCCCTCAACACAAGCGTGTAGTTTCTTCCACTGGTAAGAAGCACAGAGATTAACAACATATCTACCTTATGCCTAATTTTTAAGCATATTGAATCATGTTACTCCCACTGATGTTCCCATGAAAAATTAATTTAGTCTGTCTAGCAACAAAACATTCCCAAATAATTAGCAGCCCATACATTTCAGTCTCTCAGTAGTTTCAGGCTCTCATCAGGCAATAGCTGTGTACTCCTGCCTCCCTTTCACAGGCAAACATTCTGGTCCTTGACCTTGTGCCACAAGGGCTCTCCATGCCTTCAAGCTAACACTTCTCACTGGAGTTTTGTGGCCTTGGCAACTGCCCTATTTTAGAAGGGCTCAGAAAAATTAAGTCTCCTTGGTCTTTTCTCCCTAACCTGGCCTTGTTGGTGAGAATTCTTCATAGCCTCATTTTTGTCATATTCCAGGCTCTCAACCTGACCAGGAATGTCTTGCCAGGCACTGCCAGGGAAATTGCTCTATCAGTATTCAAGAAAAAGAAAACAAGGAATACTTAATGTTCCGATGTCATGCCCAAGACACCATCTTGAAATTACGGTCCCTCTTGGAGCTCTACCCAGACAGGGAGCCACTGCCTCTGCAAGCATTTCCTCTATGAATGTGACCTGCGAGTTCTGTGACAAGACCCAGCCAGGAAACTGAAGCTTAAGCAAAACTATATGGGACCATAAACTGACTGCCCCAGCTTCACCAGAAACGGGCTGAGCACACTTCCCAACGCTGGCCCGGCAGACAGGGCAGTGCCAAGAGCTCAAAGTTCTTCCTATAACTGGAGCTCTTGGAAGCAGCGAGGACACTGACGTGAGTAGTGGTTTGTGGAACTGCCCCCTTCAACTTCTTCTTAATCTACTTTAACAAACCTCCTTATTTTCCCTTGATTTAAGGGACTGTTATGCACTGTAGCTCTCAGCTACATTAGCCTGCAAGCAAGGGTAGAAAGGATTGATAAATCACAAAAATGGATTTCACAAGGGATAATTTACATGGGTGGATGAAGCACGTTCCTTGTGTGTCCTGAGGAAAAACACAAAAGGAGTGCTTCATAAATCTTCAAAACGTTTGTTTATGAATTAGGTTCTAGCTTCAACTGATTTTACAACTGTAAAATGAAAACTACTTATAAATAATAGAATTAACTCTTGTAAAAGCAAGATTTACTTATTCATAAATTAGAGTATCCTTTCACTTCACATCGCATTACTTACAAATAAAAACAATTTCCTGCTCAACTACTGTGTAGCAGCAGTGCCTGAAAATATTGTGTATTTATTATATGTAGAAGTTGTGTATATTATATAGCATACACAGCAACACAAATATTCTGGCCCAAATCTTGGCAAGACCTTCAGCTTAGTTTTGGTAGAAAAAATCATATTTTTGCAGTTTTTAATGAGTAAACTTCAGTCGGATCTCCTTGCCAGAGACTTGTCACTTGAGTATCTTTGGATCTTTCCTCACTTTTGAGCTAAAAGCAGGAAAATCATCCAGATTTAGCAAAGCACAAACCAAGAAAAACTAAATTACAGTTTAATTGGGTGCCTATGCTAGACACTTGGCAACACATCGACAAATCTGAAGTCTGAACCTTCAACATCTATACACATTGTGAAATCATTCTGCCAGCAGTATGGAGTGAAAAGTGGCTATAAAATGCTCCCATATCACAAAGGTAATAGCTCACAGCACAGCAGGTACTAAACCCAGTATTAACTACTTATTGCACAGGGGGAAATGGGCTAAAAATACCTTTTAAAGAGGAACAGCAAGTTCCAAATCCCTTATTGGAGCTTGACTACAAGCCTGCTCATAGTCACAGTTCAGAAGACAACCAGGAAGGAATGGGGCAAGAAACTAAGCTTACTCTGATCATAAAGATTAGCCCCAGAAATAATTTTGAGGAAGGAAACCTAAGGTAGTCTTCCAGGTGACTGGGAATAGCATCTCTTCCCTTTCAGCATAGAGGTGGACTTGTCATGCAGCGCAGGCACCTAAACTAGGTGAAAGGATATATTCTCATAAATCCCTCCAGGTACTACTACTATACACCTACAAGTGTGGATATACAGGGATACTCTCTCCTTTATTTGGAACCTGGCCCCACACAGACTCTGACACATGCTTGCTATTAGACATTGGAAACAATCCTTTCTGACCTCAGTGAAGCTATGCCGTATGTAAACCTTTGGGGCTAGGCTGTCATCTGCTTGCTCATTCTCATTCCTGGGCATGTGGGAGTCGGAACTAGAAGACTTGGAAAGGACAATTAAAATTCTCAATAGTCAAGAGGTCCACTCTGTTGTTTTCAGTTTCCATAATTACTGTGGAAACATATTTGATAAATAACAGCCGGATCCACAGCAACTGGTTTTCTCATGCAATGAAGTTATGAAGACCATGGCATCTTCTGGAGCACCAAGCACAGCTTTGCCAGAGCGCCGCTGAGCCACAGGCTGTGGCTGCTATTGCACATACCCTCCTACTTCTGCCCCAAGTCAAGTTAAGGCAACATTTGCCCCAGATATCAGAAAATGCCTCAAATTAAAGGAGATGGATTTGTTCTCTAGACAGAAGACTCTTTAATACAAAATAATATATGTGCACCCATTTATAACAGGTGTTTAATCTGTGACAGCTTTTCTGGCCAGTGGAAATTCTACAGCGTTCTTTCTTCCTTGTCACCGTTATAATACTTTTAAATGTTGTTTTCTTTCCCCCATTAAAAGGAAAACATTTCTCAGAAGCAGTAGTGGGCTGTTAGGGCTATAAAACAAGTTTGCACAGACATGTAACACGTTGAGCCGCAAGACACGACAGAGCGTGTTTTATGGGGCAATTAATACTTGCCTTGGGAGCACTGTGAGGTATGAAGCACAGTCAAACACACCCTGGTATATCCGAATTCAACTCGTAAAGCTGCATTTTGCTTCTTGAAAAATAATTATGGAATTAGCTTGCTGATTTTTAACTTGCACCAGTTAAAGAACAGAACCTTCCCACCAGGAGCCAAGCTCACTGTGGAAGAACAGCAGGAAGGAGTACTAACAGTGGAAGACACCAATTTCTAACCCACAATCGCATTCTGTGGTCTTGATTTTTGGGTTAACATTGCTGTGTTTTTGCTAGTACACCCTTGTTTCCCTAACCTCTCCTGTTATGGATCTTATTCCACAGTTTGTTCTGGGTTGTTACAGGTGTTTCCCAGAGCATTTCCTATGTGCATCCCAGTGCCAGCATTCATACAAGTTCAGGGCACAGGGATGTCACGTTATCTGCAGTAGTTACAGCCCTGTTAAAGTAGCTGGCCATGGTGCACATTCATGTTTTATAGCCCTTATTTGAACATTGGCTTTAGCTGTTTCAGGGTTTGGAGCAGGCAGTTCCAGTCTGGCGGTGGGTAATCCTACAGAGCCTTCCCCTCTCCATGAGAAAGGGAGCCACACTGTCAGATTTCTAAACCACTGCAGGTCACAGTGTGCACAGGCACAGCAGTTTCCACAACTGCTTCAAGTTTCCAGCAACAGTCTGACTCCCACCATGCTGCACAATGCCGGCTCTTACCACTCCTGTGGTATTTTGGGAGAGTTCAGCAGGGCTAAAGAGACCTGGAGCAACTGCAGCCAGCATCACCCCCCCACTCTACCGCTGCCCTGCAAGAGTGATACGCAAGCAGCAGGTGGAATCACAGGGATAGATTCATTGCACTTCTAAATCGCACACACAGCTAATAAAAGGAAAACACACATCTCAAGCTGTCTCTGCTCTTTTCTAATTTTTGCTTTGTTTACAGTAAGTTTTATCTTTAATTAGCACACAGAACCTTCGGGCCCCCCTTGAACCGTGTGTCTGTAGTGGTCAGGCTAATGGGGCAGTGCACGCTCACGGAAGCACGAGAGGCTCCCGCTGAACAGCACCGACAGCTCAGTCCATCTGATCCCACGTTGTGCCAAACCCCCACCCCAGGAGAGGGGTGAGCACTGCCGAACCCAGCCTTCTGGCCAAGACCAGGACACGGCTGCCAGGGCTGGGAGGGGAAGCCCAGTCACAAAGCTGGCCAGATGGCACTGTGCATGTGAGCATCTTGTCTCCCTCTATACACACACGTAACTGGAGCTTGCACACATTTCCTCCAAGTACCATTTTCTGACAGAAGAACTGACAAGCTCCATGCAATTCCATGTACAACTGCTGCCACACCAAAAAACAACCCAAAAAACCCAAAACAAATTAGACACACTATGCTGAAGACGGTACAATAGGAAAATTGGAAGGAGGACTTCATGAAGTACAAGGGGAAATGAAAAATATTCCTATACATAAATGTACTCTGAAAGCACTTCACTGCAGGGCAATATCCACCAGTTAAAAGCTCAGACACTCAAAGTAAACACTGCAACGCAAAAACCGCTAGAGTGTAACAGAGCACTACTAGGCAGAGCACAAGTAGTTTGTTCCTCGTTGCGTGTATTATAATAGGAGTGAGAAGGAAGAATGAAGTTCTAAAGTCACAAGGGATGCCAGGTCTCCCCAAGCAGTTCAGATCCAGATCCTCAACTGCTATAAATCAGCCCTGCTCCATGAAGTTTACAATTGTATCAAAACCAAGGCCCTGGGCTCTCATGCCTCCAGTCACAATCCTCACTCACATGCTGCTGCTTTGCAGATTAAACCTCTAAAGCTGTGAAAAGTGCTGTTTTCTCTGGGATGTCATGTAGATTCGTTAATCTTATTGTTTGAGATCAAAAATTTTTTTAAAAAGCACTTTTTAAATACAAGGTTCTTTTAAAGGCATTAGAAATAAATGTTAGAAGAAATAGCCTTTGATATGAGGAAACAAGCTTTGTATCCAACATTTCATTAACTACAAATAATTTTTTCATATGAAAGATGATTTGATGGGCATGAGAGAGAAGGCAAAAGTGTTAGAGTATCAATTGTAGCCATGTCTCCTGGATTTTAAGTTTAACAAATTCCTCACTAATTTACCATTTTAGCAGAGATCTTGTATTTGAAGTTTGCAACGTGGGTCTGTCACATCCTTTCCAGTTCTAATTGCTGGGCTGGTTTTAAGAATCTCCTACAGCATATACTAGTGTAGGTGCTCTTATGTCAAATACAGAAACAGAGGTGCAAAGGTAAAGGACCTACATATAAGAATGCACTGTTTTGCTTCTCTCTGAAAATGGAGATTAATCAATATAGGTATGAGCATCTTTACATATATATCTCAGTGATCCTCCAAGTAATATTTAAATGTCATGTTATAAACTAAAGCAGTGGAGAAAGCAAATATTCCAGTGAAGGAATCAGAGATTTAACATATTAAAACTTTTTTTTGCAGTGTGTTCCACTCTCCTGCAAAGCAGATAACACTGACCCTACATTCAAAAGGGATGTTTGGAAAAAGTAGCTAATAAAACTTCTTACTGTTTTTCTTGGTGAAAAAAGCTTTAAAAATAGGGACCATTGAATTTCTTTATAGTTGAACTCACAATTCAGTTTGTGAAGTACCACGTGTGTTGGCTGGTGGTACCATTCACTCTTTACTGGCACGTACTTAGGAAAACTTTCCAAAGAGCTGCTCGCAGCTCTGGCCTGCTGGGGTACACTGCTCTGTGCTTTAGCAAGTGAGACTCTTCCATCCCAATTACCTTTCTGCTTTCAGGACAGCCCTAGCATTGGTAGTAAAAAAGCCAAGTACCATGCTTGCACAGTCTGGGACCGCTGGAGATGTTTGCTTTCAGTCACTTAAGTTGATTTAACCAATCTCCAACTTTATATTATCTGGGGCTTCCATATATACAGGAGCCTGTACACCAACCTCTACTGGTAATAGCGAGGTTACGAAGATAGTGCAAATTTCCAGATATAGGTATTTGTCTCCATTAATCTGCCACCACTGCTCACTAATCACAGTCACATTAAATAAATGTCAAGGAATATCAATTTCTTTGATTTCTGAGGTCCAATTAAAACATAAGATGTAGACATACCAATTCCAGTACTTTTTCATAACAAGTTAGCATCTACATTCCTCCTGCATCCCATTAGACATTCTCACACATATTAGACATGACACACTGTGTACTAAGGAGGTCAAAAACTTAAAGAAAACTGTCCAAGAGTCCAAGAATAGTGAAAACACTGGTGGCATTTGACATAATTTATAGCACTAAAGAGCTGGGGAAACAGGAAAAGGTTGATGTAGTAATAACATTAGCAGGAACTATAGTCCATGCAAGCCAGTGCTAAATAAAGTGCCAATCAATAGCTCTTTTATTAGTAGGTACAATCAATGTACAGCAGGCAGGCCTGGCCAATTAAGCTTATCGACTGACCAAAGAGTAGCAGGAAACATTCTTTCCTCGGTTTTGTTTTCCTTTCTGTAAGTGAGAAATGAGCTCCAGTTTTATCACTGGATTCCCACCAAGGCATCTCCAGGAGTTCCTGTAGAGTGGAAACACTGACAAAAAGCAGGCTTGAGCTATCCTGGTATCCTTTAACCTAGGGTCAGCCACAAGAGCCAATATAGTCAAGGGTCACTTACAAAGTAACTTTTTTTTCCTAGTGACTGTATGAAGCAAAAATGTTGTTCTTCTAGATGAAGGAAAGAACTGGCAAAGGAAAAAAGCACAATCCCTTAGCAAGGCTTAACCATTAACAGTCCTGTAAGACCTTAGGAAATTAAGCCTATTTGTTTCCAATTCATGTATGCACTGCCTGAACTCAGTAAACCTCCCGGTGTGGAGCAACTCTAGTACCTTTCTTTGGAGGAAAAAAGCCAAAACTACAGCTCCGGTAAAAATTAAACAGAATTTCAGTCCCACGTTGTGAAAGCTGCTGAAAATAACAGAAGCTTTAATATTCAACTGTGACTAACTGTGCAGATGCAAATAGGATATTTACCCACTCTACCACTCTCCCTCCCTGCTCTGATTCCCCCCTTCCTCTGTTATCTCTTTCAAAAGGAAAAAAGTTAGAAGACCAGATAAGATGTGGGTTCTCAGCATGATCAAATAAACACTGTGTGGTGGACACAAGGAAGGAAAACACATTGTAGGAATGAACAGTAAAGATTACATTTTACAAAGAATCACATACAAAATCAGCAGCCCAGATGCCGATTTCCCATTGATGTAAGCTAGGCAGGATTTCTGTGGCCTGGCTTCTCAGCAGGCAGAGTGCTGCATCCATCGCGGCAGCCAATCCGGCTACATCATTGGAATTTAGTGAATACAGCATATTTCACCAGGTCTATATCCCCTCCAGGTCTGGCACATTCAGAGCTTTACAGGTATTTGACACCTCAAAATATTGGGGGAGGAAGGGGAGATTCTCAGCATGTTTGACTACTGGCGTACAGGCACTATGGGATGGGCCAGTTTTCAGCTTCCTATCAGACAGTTCCCCAGTTGTATCCAATTTAGAAAATATTTAGCAATCTACAGAAGTCACCTTAAGTGTCAGTCAGACAATCCATTGCTTAAGCTGCAGGCAAGCATCTCATTTCTTGTATTTATGTTGTTTGCCGTTTTCTTTTGCTTGCATGTGGTAATTTAATCTAGAAGACTAAAAAGAGCAAATCAAATAACTTTGCATCCTATCTAAATGTCACAAGGTTCAGTCTTCTCTACTGCAGCTCAGAAGAGCTCTAACTGCACAGACTGCAACTCCACTGGGTGTTGCGTGATCCTACTTCTAGCACCATGGCATCTGCTGAAATTCATCATAGGTTACACGTGCACAACTTGCTTTAATTCACTAGAGAAAAATCAGCCTAACACAAAAACCCATTTACTCACAGTTTTGCTTGCCTGCGTTCATGAGACATTAAATACCGTAACTCCAGGCCCACTATATTATGACAGTTTAAGCAGGGAAACAATGCAACGAACAAAAGCAGGGGATAAAAATATGAAGAAGACATTTCCATTCGGCTTTTTTACATGACAGTTCACAGGAGTTTACAGAAGACAAGACAGGAGCTTAGCTTGGACAACAGTAGCAACCTTAAGGAGTAGTATGAAATAACCCAATTCTTCAGAAGTGTTTATCAATCAACCCCTCTGCTTCAGCTTTCCAGGAGCTCAGAGGTTTCAGAGCTTCTAAAAAAAGACAGACCTTCAACCAAAAGCAAGAGGAAAATGGTTTACTCCCTGGCTTCTCAGGCTGAGAAGCAGCCTCAGCTATTTTGTCCAAAAGAAAATTTTGTCCGGGTTTTCCCAATTTTGTCCAGAATCTCTTTCTTGAATCAGATCTGGCTACCAGTCTCAGGGAGAGGTTGAGGTGTCTTTTGGATAAAAGTGTTTTGATCTCTCATGTCCTTAAACAGTTGACAAGTCAGACCCATACCTTCAGTCCCAAAATATAAAAAGAATTAATGACCTGGGCTAACTGCTTTACATCAAGCACAGGCCATTTCCAGGGGAAGGTGTGTAATCCCTATTCAGCATATTATTCCAGCACAGCTTTATTTCAACACCATGCTGTGCACAGCTAAGTGTCACAATAAGAATCCAGGTATAGACAAACGTCTCTGGAAAGCCACAGGCACGTGGGACAGTCAGTCCCAAGCTTTACCCACCTTTCAGAGTTGCTCAGTACCTCTCCCTTAACACATGCATCACCTCTCTCATGGAGATCATGCAGCAAGGCCAGTTCCTGGCTTGCTTTGTCACTGCTGGTCACTCCTGTCCCCAGGAGGGGCTCATTCTTCTGCAAGGGGCTCTGTAATGCAAAAGATTACATCCTTATCTTGGGTTGACTATCTAAACTGAGCTAAATAACAGGTCAAAAGTCTTTATCAAAATAAGCTTCACATGAGATGAATGGGGACTTCTGTCTTCAAGTTTTTGTAAAGTTAACCCCAGGCCTGGTGTACTGCTCTTCTTCTGAGACTTAAAGGGAAAGATATCTTTAACTCAAAACCAGGACCTTTAACTCAAAACCCTGTAATTCTCAGGTCAGCCGGGGCCCTCACACATTTGTGTCTTAGTTTTTTTAGGTTAAAAACTCCAGCCTAAACCTTGAGGTCTGACTAGAGGAGCTAACCGTGTCACAGCCTGGGAGAAGTCAGCTTTGCTAACAAACACAAGGCTCATTAGTATTGCTGAGCAAGCTCAAGATGAAAATGCACTTCAGGTTTGGGGGTGGTTTTTCTGAATTGGTGAGAGGGACCTCAAATACACCCCACATCATGGCCAGAAACATCTTCTGGACTTCCATTTAGATATCTGCCCTTTTGTCAAGGAGCAACATGTTCTAAGATGCAGGATTACATCTTCACACTCAACACATTCTCAACTAGAGTCTGTAAAGATACAGCTGGACATGTGCTACAAATCCCACTCAGTTGTTCAGAAAAATCCTTGTTGAAATTTCCTCTTTGTGAATCTATTTTAGTGTAAAAAAACAGAGACAGATCTTCAAGAATCAAGAACTTCACATGGAGGCACTTCTGTGAGCGTAGAAGGTGGAGCCTGTGAAGCAGCTCATCACTCCTCCTACTACTGTTTTCCATGCTCTGTGCCTCTTCCACTGTTATGTTCCCTTCTGAACTGCACAACAGATGGGAGCAGTTGGTTTTTAAAAGGTTTTTATTTTCTGATTTCAATTTTTCATGTGTCATTTGAATCTGGCACAATACCATTCTCTAGTGAAGAGGAGACATTGTGTTAAGCTTAATTATCAAAGGCTGAAACCCAGCAAGCAATCAATCATTTAGTGACACACTCATGCTTTCACTGATTTGAAAAAATATTTTTTTGTGGCTATTGAAAAAAGAAAAACTGTCAGAGACAAAAACAGAATCACTCACTTTGCAGCATATCAAAATATCAAGACTGTGGGGAGATGAGTGAAGAATGTTCATTTGTTTTTTCTGAAACTAAATCCAACTCTTTTTGGCATGAGAGCCCGGAAGTCACGTAAAATGTCTTTTAGTGTAAACATGATCTTTCTGCCGAGCTTTGTCTTATAATTAAGGCTGATTGGAACAGTCACAAAACTTGTTTCTAAACAGCTTTCCTGAAGAGCCAAGGTTGTTTTGTTCTTTAATTTTCTTTAGTTTTTCTCCTCCGCCCCCCCCTTTTTTTTTTTACTGCCAGATAAGTGCTCCAGCAGCTGCATTCCTGGGGAACACTGACATCCAGTGGAGAGCTGGGGTCATCCCCAGAGCCAAGGCAATGGCCCCCCAGTCAGCATCTCTGGCGAGAGGAACGCCCCAGAAGTCTAACGGCTGTAGGAGATGCCTTGAATTACAAACACAGAGCCTCACAGCGCAGACTGTGGCACACTTCAGTAAGAGCCTGCATGACCTTGAGCTGTAATAGTTATTTTGTCTTCTAAATTCTCATTAAGATGATCACATTTCTAGCAGTGTTATTTCTAGTGGTTTACTTGTGAAGCTTGGATGTGGGGTTTTTTCAGTTGAGGAAATGTTGAAAGAAAAACCGCTTGTATCCACTGATCAGCAGATACACCATGCTTGCTTCTGTTTTTTCAGTGATACAGAATGACATGTCCCATGTGTTTAGACAGCACTGTATTTCAAATGATAGTGTACAGTCAACAATTAACATTGTTTCTCCAAAGAAAAACAGAGTCTCTGTAAGGTCACTCTGGTGTTATCACCCAGTATAAAGGCATCTGATATCACTAGCCTAACTCCAACCAGCACATAGATGCTTTTTCAAGCTTACTCAGTAAAAATCTACCCAAATACAAACATCAGACCAAACCTGGTCTGCAAAACAGGTTCATGAAACCTACATAAAAGTGTGATTGTGTTCTTGCTCCTTTGCAATAGCACCCTAGATCAACTCTTTGCAGTTCTCATTTTAATACACTGTGCTGTTTAGGAACATAATAGATACTCAACAGCAGATGACTACAAGAATTATGATGCTGGTAACATCGCCTCAAACCCAGGGTAAACTAAAGTTTGAAGAAAGAAAACACAGTTGTACTGCAAGCTACAAACAAGAATCCTGTTTCAGAAGGAAATGTTTGAGGTTTCTAAGCTGGTTTTCTCTCTGCATTGCATTCCAGTACAAAGCTTCAAAACATTTCATCCTTCCATCCTCAAATGTGTCACATTCACCCCATTATAACCGCAAGGCTAACCACAAACCTGAGTCGTGAGAGACTAGATTTTTCTGAATCCCACAGAGGGAACTTGAACCTGGGACACCCATAGCCCACAGGACATCCTTGCAGCTATTTTGGGTGAACAGACCCATCTTGCTCCCTCCCTTTGTCTTAGACCATGGATACTCTCACACAGATCCATTTTCACTAAAAGTTTATTTCATCCCATCAGCATTTCCAAAGAAATCTTTCATCAGAAGTTCCCAACCAGCTCCAACCAACTGTTTTTACCTTCTGGCCAAGAAACAAGCCACACTGTGCTCTGTTTCACAATGTGCACTTCTAAACCAACTCCAAGAGATTGTTGTAAAGATCCTCCAGATTTACACTGATAAAAATGAGATCAAGTTGTGACGCATGTTTCCTAGCTTGCTATAATACAAAACAACAGTGCAGTAATATCCTTTACATCCCACTCTGAGAAGCATATGCTCTGAACTGTGTCCTTCAGTGCTTTCCTATCAAGAGCAATACTTCAGGACAGCCTAACCACTATCACATTTGCTTCAGAAGGACTTGAGCATGTACTTAAAAATAGCAGCAGGGAGTGGAGACACTTTGGAAGGATGTACTAAAACCAATGTTAAGCCAAGCCTGTACTCAAGTGCTTTCCACAGCTGGGACCAGAGAACATGCCAAATAATCAACCTCCTTCTTCCAAAAGGAAGAGTCCCTGCTCCAAAGGTGAATAAGAGACACCTGTTCACTCCTGAAGGTATGACAATAAGATTATAAATCCCACCAAAGCTTATACTATTTTAACTTATTTTTCAAATGAATACATAAAGATTTTAGTGCTATGACAAAGTGTTGCTTTTCTCCCTGTAGCAAGCCAGGCTAGTTCTGTCTTATTAAGGCAGGATATCTCCTTACTGCCTGACTTTTGATACACAAGTTAAGTAATGAAGAAATACCTTTTTTTTAAAAAAAAAAAAAAGGTTCTTAGTGTATCCTTCCAAAGGAAATAATAAGGGATAGCTCTTGTTTCTACAGCTAGCAAACTATGTGGTTTCTTTTATGAGCTAAATGAAAGGAACATACAAAATAATCATTATGGATTTGTATGAAATTACTGGGTATGGAATGCAGTAAATCCCCAAACAAGTTTTAACTATAGCTTGTAAGATATAATAATCAGGTAAAACTGCAGACTATCCTTTTGTAAGATGCAGCAGAAACCTAATATTTTATTGGAAACCTTGATTTATGTTTAATAGCTCTGCTACCTACTAAAAAAGATCTTGTATTAGCAAATGGGTACAGATCCAGTCCATTAGCTTAGGACAACTGAAAAACTCAAGGGTTTTGTGAACTAATGCAATAAAATATCATTAAACACTGTAGCATGACAAGACAGACAGAAGGTTTGAGTTGAAAGTCAGGAGAAGTGTTTGAAATGAAGTAAAATGTACAATAGATATGTTTAGGTACATCTGGCTTACATTTGCAGTAGGTCGTCAGAGGACCTTAGTGTCTGTGATGTAAATGAATAACAGAGCCCTCAACAATTTAACTGTCATCAGTATAAATGCTTTAACTGGCACAGTAAAGCAAAGCTCTGGGCCTCTTTCTAAATCTCCATAAGCTCCTGGTCTGAATTATAAACTGGAGCTGCATTACCTGAAGATGAAAGCAGCCAGGTCAATTCACTTAAAACCAGAGAATTACCACTGCGAAGCTGTGATGAGCAGCAAAGGAGCATGTATGTGTGTGTATGTGCGGTTGTGTTTTCAGTGTACAGTTTCGTAGAGACAAGAGGAACATCTGACTGCTCCGTCACTCAAAAATCCAGATTCAAAGGTCTGATGGGAAAGAAGGCAACCGTTTGATTTTCAACTAGTCGAAGTTCCTAAAGAGCAAGGCTAAAGATAAACCACCAGAATTAAATCTCTGCTAAGAGGGGGTACATAACTGCAAGGAAAGAGTTGCTTCTGTATAACCTGCGCCAAGGCCACTGCTTGCAAACATTTCCCTATCAGGCAGCGCCATCATGTATACAAGGCCAGGATGAAGTAGTCTGGCTACATAAGCTCTGCCGCTGACTTAGATGGCTTTAATCAAATCCTTTCTCTCTCCTTATGCACATTTCCTCCCTCATCTTCTGTTAGCCTTCAGATCACCAGGTTTGGGGAGCAGGAATTATCCCCCCTCCACGTGCTACAGCATACATGGCACAACACTGCCGCAGATCCCCAGTCACAGTACACCATACGATCAGCAGCAGCCAAGTATAACCCCTCTCCACTCACCTCACTTATCTTTGTCACTCATTTCAAGGCCACTGATCCCACACAACTGTCCAATATCCAAACGGTTGAAAAAAATTTTTCTAAGACTCCTCAGGCAGACAAAACCCAAACAGATTTCACTTCTTTGAAATGTTGTGAGTTGGATATACTGAATAGAGCTTGTTTGGGTAAGTAAAGGCAACTAAGCTTAGAAAGATATGAAGACAGATTGATCACATTTACTGCGATGTGGCCAAGTTAGTGTATTGTCACCATAACTTTCTGGCTCAAGATGAAATTGCTTCCTCCCCCCCCCCCTTGGACAAACGCATAGGATGTTCACTTTTATAATAAATCTCAAACAAATTAATGGATTCCAACATGCATCATGAAATTTATATTTCCTCCTCCACATAGTCTTACCCCTGTAAGTAATCCTTAAAATACGTCATGAAGCTTTCAAAACAATTTATGCAAACAAACATCAAGCAGAGCTATTTGTATTGGCAGCACATTTCACTTAACAACCTACAACAAGGAACAGATGGTCTGAGCTCTGGAAACAGCTACAAAGAAAACAGTAGGAGCAAGTCCATCAGAAGCGCTTTTTTCCCCCAATTTTGTGAAGATTACAGACTTGTTCTTGTTTATTTCTTTGATTAGGCTGTTATTTTATGTACTCATGGATTCTTCCCTTGCATTTCATGGAATAAATCCACCAGAAGCACATTCCCCAACTGTGTATAGTTTACAGAAGCACTGCTTTATGAACTGAGCTATCTGTTCCTCACTGATCCAGCGCTCTCTAAAGTGGTGGGGAAGGAAGCAAAACAACATGCAGATGTTGTACAAGGGATTGACAAATTTAAGGCAAACCTCTTAACAGTTCATAGTTCTCTCTATCCCTTCACCCATCTCTTGGTCTCCAATATTAAAACAGGCAAAATATTATTCACACAGTTCCATCCATTACACATCACTTAGTGCTATTCTTGGTCTTGTAAGATGTGATGGTCTCCCTCTTCCGCTTTTCTGAGGGGACCTTCATCTTGTGAAGATGAGGCTCAGCCCAAGCAGGATGCTATGGCACAAGCAAAGGAGAAGCAGAAAGACTAATACCTACAGGCTATTAGGAGGCTGTGCTAGCTGGTTAGAAGCCTGATCAAATGGTTTACACTCAGATCAGGGCCAGAGGACTCTTCAAGGAAAGAGGAGGCCACACTGCTCAGTATGGTGCAGGAAGCAATCTAACAAGCAAACATTAGTAATAGTATTTTGAAGTAACTGAGAGGAATAACATGGAAATTAAGCAAAAACCACCACAGTGACGTTAATGGAAATCTGTCTTCCCTGTATCAAAACAAGTAATAGGAAAAGTTTTTATAAAAAGTAAAAACAATACTCACCTGTACAGACCTTTTAAAGAGGTCTATCCCTGATCATCAGTAACCATGCATTTCTTGTCACTACCACCATCATTAAATACACTGTCAAGTCCACTAGTATCTGTGCTTTCCTCACAAGGATTCATATGAATTCATCTGCACAAAGACTCTCACTCAGCCCTGGATTTAATTTGAATAACATTAGGGACAACTAACATGCTGCACAGCTATCAGCCCACCAGCCACAAACACACACCCCCTCTTTATTATCAGAAGTCAGAGGCAAATTAGCCCCCTAGAGTTACACAGGGATGAATATGGACCACGATGTTAAAAAAAGATAATAAACAAGCAATGAAGGACTCCTGACCGGAGACACAATCGTGATATCTTGAAGTAACAAAAATCTTTCTGAAGGGCATTAACCTGGGTGGAGACAGAGGTCAGTTTGGAAGGGTTTGGCTTTGAGAACTGAAACCATGTTAAATTTTGGGGGAGCCAAATCAAGGACAAAGCAGACCAAACTGACAGCTTAATAGGACCTTTGAGCATCACAGTTGAATAAACTTTGTTCCACATGACACTATGTAATTTCTGTTTTTATACTCGTTAGTGGTACAGTTTCACATCAGGATGACTGCAAAGCTGTTTTCACTGCCTGCCTTGGCGAGCCATGATTGCCAGTCCTTACATACTGTACAGATCTTCTGCTAGACCACTTAACAGAGCAAGATGACTAAAATACTGCTGAGGAACAAAACCAAACACATCAGAACCACTTTCTGCCTTATGCAGCATCACAGATCCAAGTTTTTTTGGGGGTGAAACACAACTAGATACAGCAGCAAAAGCCCAGGCAGCCAGCACGTATATTTTCAATGCAGCTTTTCCCATTACTCATCTAGCTGCAGGAACAGGAAAGCAAACTCAAGCAGATGATAAAGCTAAGCTAACAGGGCTGTTGAGCAAAAGGTGTCTCAGGGAAAACAGCTGGAGAAGAGTATCTGGACAAGCTTTGTTGTGTAAGCATTGCTCCTCGGTTTTACTTGTAAATACAAAGCAAAGAAAATGTGAAAGTTGATTTTTCAGGACTTGAACTGTCTGACTGCAGTTTAAACCAATTTGAGAGTAGGTACAACTCTGAGTTCACGGTCTGACCCTGTAACATGATACCCAAACTGAGCAAACAGTTTGAAGTTCACTTCAGATTTCTTCATTTGGAGGATTACGATGAAGCATTTCCTGAGATGTCACGCTTTAAACAGCTAATGGCATGTGACAACTAAGAGCTTTTACGTTTTACGTTCTAAAGTTGCAAACACTTGGCCTCTCCCCCAAGCAGAGAAATATGTAGCAGCCCTAAGAGCTTTGACATGCGGGGCCCCATTGGACTCTTATTTTAGCAGGCACTGGATGCAACCAGGAGTCTGCTCACTGCAAGTAGGAAAAAACTCCTCTACAAATGCCTCTCAGCAAGGGGCCACAGTAGCTGCAGTGGGACGATGGCACTGGAGGAAGCAGAGAGACTGCCGGTCACCCCAGCCTCCCAAAACAAGCTGGTTTATGTCTTTTCCCAGTAACTTTGTTCATAAGGTGCATGAGGAGTGATACAAAAAAAAAAAAAAAAAAAAAAACACCAACACCAACACCAAACAAACAATAAAACAGATAGACAAGACAAGGAAGAGTTTCAAAGGCACAAGTGGAAGTACATGCATGATCCCTCTGGTGATTTCCAAGTGTGTCTTAAGGTTTTTGGGGTAGATCAAATCAAATGGCATCATCAGGCAAAAAGCTGCAGTTTCACACAGTACCTGCCCAGGTTTCCCTAGCACATCCGCAGGCTGGAGCTCAACGGGGCCACTGCGTTTTATGGAGGACAAGTGTTAATGGATCAGAGTCCTTTCTAGGGAAGGCTGCAAGTTATGGAGACATTAAAAAGTGTATGCTTATGTTATATATACATACGTACAAAAATAAAAATCAAACTTAATTGAGAACCAGTAAATTTTTAGGTTTGGTTTAATCTCTATTTTAGTTTGCAAACTTGCCTGTGTACTTTTTAAATCAGCAATATCATTTCTGAACTACTCCAAGCCAAAGAATCACCCTTAATTATTACATGATACCAAGCAAGAGGCATCACAACACATAGGAAGCATCTGGACCCAGCTGCTGAGCACCAGCACTAACCAATGCCCTGACACTGCTTCTGGGTTTTGCTCTGAATACCAGAGCCAAAACTGTTCTCAAGCACAGTTAAAAAAAAAAAAAAAAAAAAACAGGATGCTTGCTATTAAGCTTCAAGTTTCCTTCTACTGAGAAATGCTGTTTCAGCTGAATTTGGTGGAATTACAGGAGCCGATTAGGTTAACCACTGTGTTTCCTGGAGGGCATCTGAGACTATGCCCTGACCCAAATTATTTAATCTTGATCCAGATTTGAACTGTTTAATTTTAAGCTCCACATCTCTGGGAAACGAAAAAGGTAATACAAACTTCAGAGCAGCTTTTAAATTTGAGAGGTAGCAAGGGACAGGGCACAAACGCGATTGCTCCCAGACATGCGGGGAAGCAGGAAACAAAGCCTTCCTGCTCTGAGTGGAAAACTTTGCCAGAGCAGGTTGTGGAGGGAGGGGACAGAGTGTTGATGCCACCTGGGAACAAGCTGACAGTTTTGCTCCTCCCAGCCCAGGAGAGGGAGCAGACTGATGGTCCCTGCCACGTCCCACATTATTTATACCTAGTAGAGTTTAAACATCTCCTCTGCAGCTTCAACCATAAGCTTCAGCCTGTCCCCGAGATATTTCCCAATGAAAGCATAATTAAAATATCTCAATTACTTTTGTTTGGGATGTTTCAGACTGAAGGAAGCCAGTCACACTGTGTCAATAACAATGAACTTGTTCGCCCGGAAAAGATAAAATACTGATCAACTTGCTCACACCTTTCAACAGCTTGCTCACTAACAGCATCAGGAGATGAAAATGCTTCAATCTTTGCATGAAAGGGATTTTTAAATAGCACATGAAGTGTGCAAGAGTGTTCCTAAACTGCACGATGCAACAGCATGCAAAACTATGTACTGTACCTTGTAAGACATTCAGTGAGATACTAGAAGCTGCATAGCTGTGTTAGTGAGATACCCCATACAGCTAATTAGCCCAGGAGAGAGGCAACATTTATTAATTCAGGTCAAATAGCCCTATACCTTGGCTGTAACCACAGGGATGTAGTCACAGCAATTTTAGATGTCTTTCAACAGCACAACATTGTGCCACATACCTTAAAACCTGAATGACTTAATTTATCTCAGGACTCAGTTCAGCATAGGACGATTTAGCCCAGGTATTTTACTACCAACCACACATGAGAAAAGTCCAGTTAAAGTATTACATTGAGGATAGTATAAGCCTACCAGCAACACAGAAAAAAGGGGCTTTCAATGGGGTGCTACAGCACATCCCCAACAAGCTTTAGACATGTCTTCTCCTCTGCTCCCAGACAGAGGGGTAACATTTACTACCTCTGGCTGCAGTCAGTGAATGGTGAGAGGGTTCACCTGGGCAACATCATCCCATCCCAGCCTCCCCTCCCTGGTAGGATGGCAAAGCACCCCAAAGCTGAGAACATGTGCACAGCCCCCCCCCCCCCCAGCTCCGGTGAGATTACAGCCTGCTTTTAATTATACCCAGGGCAACACAGCATAAATCCCAAATACACTGAATCTATTTCAGTAAGGGACAGTAATTTTTCAGCCTTCCCTCCATAGCCTATAAGCTCAGCTGAGCAATTCTGAAAAAGCCATGTCCTGGTGAAGCAGCCAAGCCCTCTCCCATACACTCCTGACCTACAGATATGCTTAATATGTTAATTTTTGTTTTGGTTTCAGAACAAAACCTGCCTTTTAAAGAAAAATTTAACAGATTCTAAACCAGAAACACTGCACTCCCCTGAGGCATTAAAAAATGCAAACTGAAGACTTCCCATGTGTCGGGGTTATTACTTATTTCCTTCTAAAAACAGAAAAAGTGTTGCAACAGTTGTAATGCTCCAGCTCACTAGGCCAAGAAGATGTTTTCTTTCTGCACACTCATTAACCATAGTGTGGAACTCAATAACTGTTCTAATTTCCTACCTTAAATGTTTTTCTTCCCCCCAGTTTTCATTTTATGCTTTACATTTACATAGGGCTACACTCCACCACTTACCTTGAGAGGCTAGTTGCTGTCAAACACAATAAAAGGAAAGGAAAAGTGTCTGGAATCACAGAAGCTTTAGTGTTGAAAATTGTAATTTAATTTCTAGAAATGAATTTAAGCACTCAAAGCTTTCTTTGTCAGCCACAGATGAGAAATTGATAGGCTCTGAATGCAAGCAAATGTTTTTTTAGTCAAATCTCTCAAGTAAATATTTATGTTAGATATAATAAGAGATGTTATTTCACACCACAAATTAAATACCAGCTAGTTATTAAATCTGGTGCAACGCTATGAAACTCTCAGGTACTGTTGCCCACAATAGGTGCACTGTAATTAGGCTGGCTGAGCTCCAGGAGGGTTCCTGAGCCTCACCTCCAAACCCAGAGCATCGGTCAAGCTGCTGCCATGGCCTTGGGAGCCCTCAGTACCAAGCCTGGCTCAAGGACAGATTTGCTCTGTGATACAGGAAAAAAAGTCACTGAACGGTGTCACACTTCTGCTGCTTTTGTAAAATGCTTCTGTCTTCAGCAGCAAAACAGTTTCTTCTCTAGTTTTCAAGGACACAGAGTCTGTGAAGGGAGAAGAGGGCCTAGCCTGGGAAAGGGAGGGGAAGGCCCCTCCATGCTCTGGGTGGCCCAGCAGCCTCCCCGGCCAGAAAGATGTTGTATTACACGTACCCCCTCCACAGAGCAACCTTATCTGTGTGTGAGCACACAGAGCCCCAACCTGTTCTTTAAAGTCTTAAAGGCGCAAAACACGTAACACATTGAATTTGATTTATAAGAATAAATACACTAATATTTACACGCCTGAGGCATAACAGAGACAAAAACTGCATTGTGCAAAATCGTCTTGAATCCAGCCCAGGCAAGTCATGCCAGGAGTGCAGACACAAGCTTCCAAGAGCAAGCGGTGTGCTCCGCGGGGGCTCTAGCAGAGGAGACACCCCCTCTCCGGCACCGCTCAGGGCCAGGCAGGCTGGGGCTGCTCTGCCCGCCAGCCCACACCACTGCAGCACGGGCACCGCACCAGCTTCACCTGCACCCCGACGCCTGCGCAACGTGATAGAGCAGAAGCAGATGTAAATGCTGCTTTTTTCCCCCCCAAGTATCTTGTTTGGCTAACGGCACAAGCAGGCTTCAAAGCATGCCAAAAATTGGGATGACTCTTCATGGGTGAAAAGGCCTTTCATTTCTCCTTTTCCTCTAATAACTACTGATAATGAACCATTATCCTACTGTGTTGCCCTGCCTTGTTGTGTCTTAATGGATATATTTAACAAGATTACTGATGAGTATAGCACAGTGGATGTCTAATAAGGCAAGATCATTAATTTTGAAAGTTCCACTTTATCTCTTATTACTACAGTATTTTTGCCCGCTGCCTTGGCAGAGCATGAGGGCTGTAAACCAGCAGGGCTGGGCAGTGGGATTCCTGTACTCCGCCTGGAGCTGCTTCACTGAGTGTAATTACAATACTCTGGTTATGGCATGTTGTAAAGACTGTTTTGGATAGGACACTCATAAGTCATTCCAAAATGTCAGAATCTAAAGGGAAAGAAGTTTTGGCTGCAGTAGCTGAAGGGGGAGAGGGAAGGGATGAAGGAAACGCACTCGGGTACCATCCATAACCCTAGTGCAATGCAAAGACCCAGGCTGGTAAATGGAACTGGGGTTCATATCCTAACTGGTGCAGTGGGACCCAGATAGCCAGCAAGGCTGGAGACAGACAGAAGTCAACAGGAACCAGTCAGTACATAGCAACACCTTGGCCCAGACTTGTAGTTCGATGCCCACGAGCAACACCACTAAACTCAAAGGTAACACCACGTGCTCAAAATCAGGACAACAGCTTTCAAACACACAGTTAATAGGACAGGATGACTACATCCATCTGTCCTTTCCAAACAGGAGGGCAAGTAGCAGCCTTGCTGCTGTTCCTGCTGGAGAGGAGCAACATTCCACCAGCAAGCAACACTGCAGCATATAGTCACACAGACAGGTTATTTAAATAAGAGATGCTCACACAATCTCCTCTCACTCCTGAAAGGTCATCAAGTTGGGAGAACTTTTCAGCAAGATGACAATTCCCAAAATACATGAGATTACGGCACCAAGGTGCAAAAAAACGCACGTTCTTACTACTGGCAGACCATCATGGTATTTTCCTCTGTTCATCAGGATAATACAACAGTGGGTAAAGCTCTGCAAACACAAAATTAGGCTAGAATTCTAGCAAAAAGGAGCTAGGAATAGTGCTGCATTTCACTATCTCCCAATGAAGAATACAAGCATACACTTTCAAAAGAAAGAACACATGCATAGTATGCTAAATACAGTAAGTATTAATTAAATCATTATTAGCAATCAAAATCTAACTTTTTTCTGTCATTTTCTGATATCTTAACTAAAGGCATATTTGCAATACTATTATAACGAGTTACAGTTTGAGCAATAGAGCTGCTTGCAATAATTCAGAAACATGTACACTTTCATATGAATATATCATGCCTAACTAATGAGATTGCTCATTTCATAACTTCAGTTCCATTTTTATTATTTCATAAAACTGGAAGTCCTTATCCATTTTATGAAAAACACCAAACCTTTGTGAAATTCATTAAATAAGCATAAAAAATTCATTAAACAAGTGAATTGCATTCATGGCTGCTTTGATGCAAATGCCCTTTAAGCAATGTAAAACTCCATATTGATTTAACCTTTCATGTTCTGATATTTCCATGTGGAGATATATATATATATAAAAAAAAAATCTTTATTCAAGGAATGAAATTAAGTGCTGATCCCTTGATCTCCAGCCAGGGTGAGGTAGATTGGTCAATTTAAATAGTCACTGCTGATCAGCAAACAGCTGACTTTGTATTAAAACAGAGCACTAGTATTTCTGTACATCTTTGCTGGCAAATAAATACACATATAATATCTTAGGCCAAATCAATATGATGCCTGAAGTTTCCTCTGTAGCAGAAAGTCAACCAAATATTGGTTAAGTCCTGCGGGACTAGTTACAAAAAGGCTATGCTGGTCAAGCAAAAGGTTGAAGAGCTTCTCCTGAGTACCTGGTGAAGTTTAGCTGCTCATTTCCACTGCAAGCTGCTGCAAACAGCACAGTCAAGGAGCCAGGGTCTGCCTGAACCCATCACCATGTACCACCCGCACCAGGGAGCTGCCAGGCTGAAGAATCAACTCCATTTTCTTGGGGTTACTCTGCATCCCTTCAGCAGTTGCAATACTCACTTGTCTCACTTCCTGCCTTTAAACTCCACTGAAACCACAATCCTCTCCTAGTACTTATGGCAGTGTGAAGAGTTAAAGAAATCACTAATCTCTAGTCCAGTAGAGTAATTCTCTTCTTTGTGTTTCCAATGTATTGTACTACAGAGGAGATAATGTGAAAAAAGATGTACCCGCAATAAATATATGTGCCTGCTACCCAAGATGTGCATCTAAAGACCTGCAATTGTCATGGAATAAAGTACTTGTACTTCTCCAATCATCCAAAAACACTTGTTGATGAGAAGCAATCATTTCTTCAAAGGCTTATAACAGTCTAATTGCAGCAAGCTAAGAAAAAGACATCCCCTGTATTCTAAAATAACCATGCCCATGGCTGGGGTTCATGCTGGATGTCAGTAAAGTAAGGCACAGACTATCCATCCCACCACAAATACCATTCTTGTAAGTACCAGTTCAGAGGCTACTACACAGACCTGCCACTCTGAGTCCCAGGAGGTCAGTGACTGCAATAGGATTCCAAGACACTCATTGTTGAACCAGCCTGAGGCGTGACAGAGCGAGATGAGCAGACCTTGGTGCCATCTCTCGGTTTACACCTGCATACTGCCGTACTGTTCGTTTCTGCTGTGCTTCCTATCTAACAGTTTTAAGTAAGAAAATGTCATCAAACAGTGCATACATGAAGGAGAGAAAGAGATATGCCAACCTTATGGCTTCTCAAGGTCCATGTTTCAATGATGCCATTCCTGAACCACCTCCTCTACAGCCCTTCCATGCCTCATTTTCCTTCCCAGGTGCCTCTCCTGCACAGTTCCTTCTCCCTCAGTTCATTTGGCTCCAGCAAACTGAGCCAGAAACAACTCTATTTCCATTTCTAACCATTTAAATTATAAACAATAATTTTTACACACCAAAACAGGTTTTACCTCATATTTCCCTCCAAAATACTCCCAGACATCCTTATTCTCAGTAAGTCCAGCCAAACAAAACAAATCTTGTTTCTGGGCCAAGCTTTCCAGGAGTTAAAAATAAGACCAAAAGTATTAAAATAAATTTCAAAAAGAAAAATCACAGCCAACATATTTAAAATATCATCATTTTTAAACTCTCCCCAATTTTTACCCAATGTCCCAGAAGACACTGATTTGAAAGGAACGATATGCCTTTTTTTTTTTTCCCCCCAGAGAAAAGGAATCACCCTGAAAATAACCTTTATAATAAAGGAGTTTCAACCTTAATCACAGGACTGTGTAAGCCAGCATAGCAGAAGGCTGCTCCCAGTTCTGTCATCACAACAGTGAACAAAAAGACACAAAAACATCATCACTTCCCACCTTTGTGCCTCCCGACCCCCCTACACTCACTACTCCTCAGCTGGCTGAAAACTGCACCACTGCACCCCCACCCCCCCACAAGGGCATCTGTGATTGAACAAGCCCAAAACAGTATTTGAAGCCATTTAACTGAATCATTATTAGGTTTTAGTTTAGACCTCCCTTGACACTGTTGGCCAACAATAAGTCCCTCAGGTACCCTGCAGATCCTTAAGCATCTACAGCCTTAGGAGGGCACACTTCCACCTACGGCAAGATTTAAAACTGGCTTTGTAATAATTAAAAAAAAAAAAGGAGGGGGGGGTAAAAACCTTGGGAGCTTTTTTTCACGATTACTAATTTAACAGATAAACCATGTTTTATTGATAGTTCAAATAGTAAATTTGCCTTCCGTACACACTGCTGATGATGCCTAAAATAAGATGTGCAAGACGAGATAATCTTGTGCCTAAGGCTTTTTTAGGATAATTCACAATGCAAGCTTGCAACAATTCAACCAAGAGATACTCAATAGAGTACCACTCTGCAAGGGCTGCTCCTTGCCTTTCTGGATCAGAAGAGGATCTTATTTCTGCATGTGTGCTGCTATCAGCCTCCCTGCTCAGGCAGGCGCAAACTCACACAAGTGTCAGTCCTGCAGGTTTATTCAGAAATTAGAATTCCATTTAAGAAAACCCTTGGTGTGACAGCACTGTGGCTTTTAAAATTTTGTCTATGTGCTATTGGAAATGGAGGTATAGACTCCCGAGAGCCTGCAGCACAAACACTACTCATTCATCTGGAGCAATATTACTTGGTAGGGATATAAAATTACTTCTGCATATTTTGGGAAGAAATATTATCCTTAAATTTTGCAGGTGAATGAGCAGATCTGGAGTGCCTTGATGTCAATGGGACTATTCCAGCTGAAAGTCTGACCTGGGATCTTCCAAGACTCCTGACCTGTGCCATCGCTGTGCGGAAACATCATACCTCAAACAGGGACGTTGCCCCAGATGCCAGTAACTCTCCCTCATTGTACACACAACTGCACCCGCTCTCGCCCTCCTTCGTTCCCAAGTGCACACTCCTAGCTCAGCTGTCAGTGGAGAAGTTATTGCAGCTGCAAATAACCAGGGTGCTGTTAATCTGCAAACACAGCTTTCTGCAGCCTTTTCCTTGAGTTTAAATCAGTTTCACTTGAGGAAAAAAAAAATCCGTTTGTTTTAGCTAGGCTAACTAGTCAGTGATGTGTTTGGCTGGAAACCTGTTATGTTTTGCTACTTTATCATGTTGCTATTTCCATGTTCAAAGGCTAGTTAAATTATTTACGCTACACTTCATATATTGTGTACAACACTTGCCTTGACACCACCAGCAGCAACTGCAAAGCCACTTTCCTTGAGCCAGTGCTTCAGAATAACAGAATGCTGTGCTTTGCAGGGAATGACCCATCCAAAGCCTCAGCTCTCATCCCTCCCACCCCCACCCCCCCCAAAAAAAAAAAAAAAAGAGCCACGCAGACACGAATTGGCTTCAAAGTTTCAAACAGCAATGTTGATTTAATTCTGCAGGATATTACAAAATACAGAGTATAAAAGGAATAAGCTGAGCATTAGCTCAGTGCAAGAGTCTAGCTACATCTAAAATTCACTGTGAATGATAAATTGCTTTCAGCCAATAACACCCAACGCTATTTTAAAATGTATATTATAGAACATGTACTTCAAGAGGCTCTGTGAATATTTTACTATACCATCCCAATCATTTACACTGTGTGATATAAGTCTCATTGTAGTTGCACTCCCTTTTAAGGTACAGTTTGACTTCCTCCCTGTCTTTTTATTTATTTAGTCACAACTCAGTTGAATTACCATTTCTTTGCTCATCAGCAACCAAATTGGGCATAAGAGTTAAGAAGCTCCAAAAACTCTGGAAAGTACTTCCATGGCCAGAAAAACAAACCTCCTCGTGTATCTCAGAAGCCTGAAATCACACCCTAGTGACCATCACACCTCCAATCTCACTGTTCTGCAGTATCACCCAGCAGCATTTAAAGAAAACACATGATTTCTTTAAATGTGAGAGGGCAGTGTTGTGGTAGGACAACTTTCCTACAGCTCTGCCACTACAAAAGCCAACACCCTATTTTTCCAAGATCCACTATAGACGATCTAGTACAGAGCAAGCCCTTACTGCTGCTGGTCCCTTGCCAAACAGCACCAACCACCCCCACAAACCAGAGGATGTTTTTTCAGTGCCACCTCATTTTCTGCTGCATTCCAGCTGGCTCTGGCATTCCCCCACTAAAGCAAGGGCCACATACAGGCCATAAATTCAGCACAAACTCCAAGTGATGGTTATCTGCAGCGGACCCGATGGTGCCTCCCTGGGAAGCCAGCAGAGATCAGCACGGTGCCGTAGACACACACTGCAACACAGTTGTTGCCTAAGGAGTTCTCAGCTTCATTTATCTTCTCTGTACTTCAGTATATTGAAAACAATAACTGTACATAAAGCAGAATGGGGGTCAAAGGCTGGGGAAGGAGATTATAAACAAAATCTTTTGGTTTAAAATATTACTGAACTTTCCATATTGATCGGTATGCCCAGGTGCTGCTATGTGCCTTACTGTATATTATTATTAAAATTCAGTTAAGAGGCATTTTACTGAATCAGGTCAGGGCCTAAGTGTTCCCTCCAGTTCAAGCCTTGATATTGCACAGGTCTTGTGAATTGAGTCATAGATATAAAGAAACATTACAAGTCAAATCAATATTTTATAGCCTTTGCACAGATTGTAGTCTGAAACTCTATCAGCACGGTGCTCTGAACAGAAGGATTTGCAGGAGCTAAAATAATTTACACTAATAAGGCACTGACCCATGCAGTCCTTAATGATCATTTAGCTTTGGCAATACTTTTTACTGCTATTGAGCTGCTTGGAGTTGTGTTTTTTTCCGGCAGAAAACTCCTACATCAGATTAAGGACATAAGCAGTAACCTAACCACAAAGCTCAGTTTTGTTCCATGTAAATTCATTTCAATTATATAAACTGCTAAATTAAGAAATGAGGTATTTAAAACAAAGGGGTTTTAACAGAGCCACAAATACACAAACAAGCATCACAGAAATTCTTAATTCCATCTCCTGCCTTGTTTGCTTATTGAAGTGCCATATGTTGCTGCAAGTGCTATGAAAATATCATAAGATCGTAATTATAAGGTTTGTTGAATTATAGAGTAAAGAAGCCACTTATTTACATTTAAATATGAACAGCAGTAATTGAAATGTCACATGCTTCTCTGTTCTTGACTCCAGAAAAATATTTATCTACCAACAGCTTGATGTGCTTTCAACAATAGCCTGGATTCATGAAAGGGACTGTTACTCACATCACTCTCCGCTTTTATTTATTTCTCCTTTCTGATTTACGAACTCAGATGGGGGCTCCTGAAGTGCTCAGGCACTGACATAGCAATGAAGACACTGCAGCGCAAACAGGATTGTTACAAAGTTGGTGTTCAATAACTCTTTGACCTGTCAATATGGGAAGCCCTGCAATAGCTTTAGGAAATCAATTTTAAATTGACCTCATTGAACTGATGCAAAATCCAACTGCTGATGCATTTAAATTGATTAGCTCTTGTTAAAGTCCAATAGCAAGCAAACCCAAGTCAGGCTGATGTTGAGTACACACACAGAGGGTTTACAAGAGTCTAAAATGAAAACTGCATTAGTTGAACCAGAATCTCTTTAAGGGGAAAAAACACCTAGTCGGCCCCAGTGAAGGCACTGCAGTCCTGGACAGATTCTGCTACACCAAACTTGCTTATGAATGAGACTTGAAGCTTGACCCTCCTTACAACACTACCAGTGTCAGCAGAAAGTCTCCGAGAGGTTCAATTCCACTAAGAAAGCTGAAGAGAAGAACAAAAGCCCAAAGCAGAGGAAACCAGCTCCTGTGAGCTGCACATTGCTCAGACCCACATAGGGAGCAATAAGCGGTTGGCCCTGGGAAGGCAGAAACCAGCCTCTCTGCATGCTTGCTTCTTAAAAGTTTTACCATCACCTATTCCAGGGAAGGCTCTCCAGAAAAATCCCTAAACCAGCAAAACTTGAGTCTGAGCCTTCTCCAAGGAAGTTTAATGTCTCA
Source organism: Strix uralensis (assembly GCF_047716275.1). Lineage (NCBI taxonomy): Eukaryota > Metazoa > Chordata > Aves > Strigiformes > Strigidae > Strix > Strix uralensis. Next base: position 5,797,646 of record NC_133983.1, on the reverse strand, counting down.
TTGTAGAGAGCTGGAAACCCTGCTCCCCCTGTGGCATGCCCCAAACCCAGTGGCTGTGGCTATCATGGCGGGCAGGGAGAAGCTTGCAGGACTAAGAGGGACAACAAATAAAAGGAACTCCCAGATATTATTTTCTTCATCTAAAAAAGAAAAAAAAAAATCATAATTCTTTTTGCATAACCTCAAAATACACAAAGATTTTGCAAGTGATTTTTTTCTGTCAAGCTTTGGGGGTTTTTTGTTAGATGTTAATAGTTATCATGGAAGGACTGAAGTCTCTGCCTGCCTTTTGTTGGTCTTTCTCAAAGAGGGCTATTCCACTGCACCATGTGAAAACCCAGGGGATTTTACCACCTCTGTTTAATGGCCACATGCTTCACCACTGAGTTAATGGTAAAACTGTCAATTAACAAGAAGCAGTTTTAGTCTAATGCTAAACCAATGAATTTCAGTCACCTGGTCTGCTTCCCTCTCTACCTTTCCCAAAACACTCCTTGTTTTCTGGTTTAATAATTAAATGTACCAAGGCCTTTTTTGAAGACTGAAAAGAAACTAGGCTGACTGAAGTTTAGTGAGAACAGGTAACATTTGCAAGGAAACACTCAGAAGAGGAGAAAGAAAAACGTTTGGGGGCAGTCACAACTTGTATTGAACGCTAACAGAACTCTTCAAAGTCATCACATCAAACACCAGCCGAGATGAGTCTCTGCTGGGTTGTGTCAGTCTGTGGGAGAGCACACACACGGCGGTGGCAGGAGCGGCTGATACCCGAGAGCGAGAACACCATCTCCAAAGCAATGGGTCAGTAAACAGCATAATGAAATGTGACAGTAACTTCATTTGTAAAATACACGCTAAAACTATCAGGGCAAAAGTGCTAATAGCAAGGGCAACATTTGCATAATTACACTGACTTTAAGGTTCTGGTTTTAAATTGACCTAACAACATCTCTCATTGATGCAAACCGCAGTCAGCTCTGCTGTTCCCAGACAGCACACTGCCCGGGGCCTTGGCTACTCACCACACCAGCTCACACGGCCTTCGACTGTGACACAGCAAAGAGGTTTCCACTGCTGGGGCTTTAGGAACACGCTAGTGTAACACTGTGCATTAATGACCACATCTGGCTTATGAAGGATACTGGATTTTATTTTTTCTGCATTTCTTTGATGTTAGAGATCTGCCAGATAACCCTCACTGGTACACCTCATTCTCTAAACTACAATAATACAGCTCTGCTTCATCACTACACCACACAGATTAGGCTGGAAGAACAAATAAGTGGCAAATTAGCAGCACAAAAGGAATACAAGAGCAGACTAAACTGATGCAATCTTAAAAAAAACAAAAAAAACAAAAAAACACACAACAAAAAACTACTCCACCATCCTTATGCACAGTGAGGACATTCTTCCCAGTTTGAACTTCCTTATGCAGTGAGGACATTCTTCCCAGACATTCAAACACCAGTTTGAACCATTCCCTGTGGGGTTCACTAACTATGCCTACAAACAATATGTTTTTTACCAGCTTTGGATACTGCTCCAGCAGATATCATATGTATTAATACTACAGAGACTGACTGCATACAGTCTGTATGTGGCATTTAGTCATTCATCAGGGAATTAATTTAATATTTATTAATTAAAACAATATTCATATCATGGTACATGCTCAACTTCGTTTACTACTGCCCAGGGCTTATTTGGCACACATGATCAAACCAAAGGCACAGAAGTGACAAAAGAAAGCCTCTGTGGTAATGGTGCTACCCAGCCCCCAAGCAGAGACCCTCTTCCAGGGAGACCCACACACACGACCCTGCACACACAAGTTGTTTGCAGGCAGGAGCTGCCTGGCTAGGGCTGTGGGGGCAGATTTAATGGGGCTGTTTCCCTCCTGTTCCCCCAGCTGTGATGCTCAGCGCCTCTTGGAGGCTGGCGTGCAGCCCTGCCTGCTCAGCCCCTTCCTAGCACAGCGTGCAAGGGAAGCAATCAGTTACTTCCACAGTGAAACCCGTTACAGTCAGACTACAAGAAATGGAAGGAGGTTGAATAAATATTTAGGCTCAACAAAAGAGTACAGATAAAACAATCTATGGGGCAACATTTTTATTGAGTAATTTTACACAGTAAAGCTACACAGAAAGCAATGAGGAGCACAAGCAAGCTAGGCAAGGAACTCGCAGCAAGGCTATTCCAGCGCTGCTGACTGCCCGCTGCACACTTACCCAGGCTTCTTCTAGCTCTGCATAATCAAAGAAGCACTGGGAGCTGATGCATGAGGAACAAACTGAGCAGAGGAACAAGCCTTTGTCCATCATTTGAGATGCATGCAGAGAGCTGGGGATGAGCCTCTTTAACCAAGTAGTAAGCGATAGGACAAGAGGTAATGGCCTCAGGTTGCACCAGGGAAGGTTTAGACTAGATATTAGGAAGCATTTCTTTACAGAACGGATTGTTATGCATTGGAATGGGCAGCCCAGGGAGGTGGTGGAGTCCCCATCCCTGGAGGTGTTCAAGAGGTGGGTTGACATGGCACTTGGGGATATGGTATAGTTGGGATCTGTCAGTGCTAGGTTAACGGTTGGATTAGATGATCTTCAAGGTCCTTTTCAACCCAGATGATTCTGTGATTCATTTAGGGTTCAGCCTTGTGGGAGCCTGTGCTGTTATGTGCAATTGAAATTTCAGAGAAGCAGCACCTCCCAGGGTCACCCCACTGCCCCCAGCAAGGCACCTGGGCAGACCCACCACTTGCTGCATCAGTAGTTAGTACAACTAACTCATCTTTCACTCTCAACAACAGCCAGTGAAATATATACAAATGTCTCCTCCACCACTACCACCAGTACAGATCTCCAGTGCTAAACCCATCCACCCAAAAACCAGTACCTATTTCAGAAAGATGAGAAGACAAAAAAATACAAAATAGCCATGGTAGCTATAGCATCTCCCTGGTAGATATTAAAATATCACACAACATCTTCATATTAAACTCTTCCTTGAAAATAATAAACACTGCAGATCCCTATTCCATCTTTGTTACATTTTAGTATTCTTTGCTTCATCGCCCATTTACAAATCATGAAGAATTCATAGATGAATAATGGACTGAGAATAATATGTGTGTGTATATAAAAAAACATAAAACCCAGGACAAGCTAAGAGAATAAACTCTTCCTAGGCACAGTAAATTAATGACTAAAATAATAAAATTAAAATTTAAAAAAATCAAACCAATATTGTTAAGTGTCTAAAAATCCCTTCCAGTGGCTCTGATGAGCAGTCATTATTCTATTCCACAATAAACCATGTCCTTTCATTGCCCCTAGAGCCTCCCCACGATATATAAATGAGTTATTTTCTGGAGGTTTCCCCACTGTCTCTAGAAAATTTAAAACACATTCAATTTAGCTCCTGTACCTCCTCCAAGAGGATATGCTTCTTCAGCTATGCACTGCTGTGTGCCTTAACCAAGGAGGGAGGTAACTCCTACCTCTGCTACTGAGCTATTCTGCAGCCTCCAGAAACCACCTCCCCTCCTTGCAGCCCCTTTGCCCACCCACCTCCCCCATGGCCCAGGAGGACCCTTGGCCAGCACTGCCTCTCCTAGGGCACTCCCCAGGCCCAGCACCAGTACAGCTAGAAGACACAAGCACAGTGGGGACACCACCACATTTCTCACCCACCTCAGGCAGTCCCAGTCCTGCAGCCACACAGCTTATGCTCCTGCTTCTAGCCACGTTTCATCCCAAGTCACAACCCAAGTCCTACCTCCACCCACTCCTGCTCCAGGTTAACAAATCCACTTAATCAAAGCTTTACAGGAACAGCTGTTCCCAATCATTAAATTGAGCTGCAATTGGTGGGCAATCTCCAATTAAACTGGCAGGGAGCAGCGCTGGCTCCTAGATCCACCTGTGGCTGCAATCACCCACATCATAACTGCATTTTAATATTATTTATAAAATCCACATTATTTATGAAACGTGATGAATCCTCAAAAACATATATCTGAGGTTTTTACTCAACCCCATTTGAGAGACCAGTTACTGACCCTCCTCCTTCGGTCCTCTCCTTTTTTTAACAGCGCATTTGAAGAGATGATCTCCACCTGAGAGGTGTATATGACCCAGGAACCTAAATCCCATTTTCAAAAGTAAAGTAGGATCCTGGCATGCAAATTCAATAGACCTCTAGCAAATCTCACGCCCGTAAATCACCGATGGAAGAAAGCCATCTCCACAGGCTTGCTGAAAAATGTTATCCACAGGTTTTTTTACAAAAACTTCACTGCTGATTATTACTTCCTAGTGCAAATAATGGGGCCTCCTCATTTTGAAAGACCATCAGTGAAAAAATATACCCTTTTATGAGTTAAACTGTTTGGAATAACTTTTAAACAATTACTCAATTCCTCTGAAATTTCTTTCATGGGATTGAAGGTTTTTCCTGTATCAAATTATCTGGATTTCTCATGGATTATGCATTTCTCAAAAACTCACTGTTTGCAGATTAAAGAGAGAAAGGAAAGTTAGAAAGAACACCATAGAAAAAAGATCAGTAAAGAAAAATATTTTAAATATTAATGACCAAGGGGGAAATGGAAACACATTAAAGGCAAATGTGAGAGCTTTTAAATATGTTATTAAAATTGATTTATAAATGAGACTCTTCTTTAACCAAGTGCTTTAGCCTTCACTACTTATTTCCTTCTGCTGTCTCTCCAAGCATTGGTGTCACCACCCAAAGCCTGTGGCATTAAGGAAAGATCCAGAAAATAATTAGGCTGGCAATGACTATGGGCTATTCAAAGAGGAAAACATCATTATATCAAGAATCTCAGTGAATGAGATGAGATGAAGTTGGCTGTTTTCAACTGCTGCAAAACCCCAGGCACTCGCAGGACATCCGTCCCAGGTCAGGCTGGAGGCTGGGCGGCCTCGCTGGCTGGGACGCAGCCAGGGGGTGCTCTGCTCTCCCCACTGCGCCCCGAGCCACCCCGTGGGCCCTCACGGGAACTGAGCAGGGCAGCAGGCAGGCAGAGTTGGGAGGAAGGAGAGACCAGGCAAGTCCACAAATGCAGACACTAATTACTTACAAAGGCAGAAAAAGAAATTTCCCATGTCTATCCTCCTCCTCACCCTCCCTCTGCACAGAAGCCACGCTGATGGCCAGTGTGGCTGTGCCACGGCCCCAGCTGGGGTTTGAGAGCGGATCCACATGCAGCAGAAACCAAAGCAGCACCTCCACTGAAAAGTGTCTGCAGGCTGATGGAGAAGCCCATCCTGTGCAGCCGGGACATGAATCCATGCGCAGCGTACAACGTGCTGCAATCCCTCCCTTCCTTCCTTCCTTCCTCCCTTCCTTCCTTCCTTCCTTCCCTCCTTCCTTCCCTCCTTCCTTCCCTCCTTCCTTCCTTACCCGATCTCAAGTTCAAATAAATTACCCCAGGAGCATTTCCAGGATTATCTTCTAGAGTTTTTCAGCTTTGAAAACATTTCCAACAATGCATCACGCGACCAGGACAGCAGACTGCAGATTACTGCTGCTGGCATGTCAAAGCACAAGCCGCTGCAGCTTCCCAAGCAGCGCACGGCAGAGCGTGTATCACAAAACCAGCAAGGACCAGTATGTGAAGCTGTATGATTCCTGGGTCACATTTTATTAAAGGACACGGTAGCAGATGTGGATTGCACAAACAGCCCAATTAACATAGCCAAAATTGTGGAAATGATCCTTGAAAGGAACAAATTCTGTGCACAAATTTGTGTAAATGGACAAAAAGTGCTAGCATATGTTTAACAAATTAATCTCTATTTAATTTTAGTTTAGATATGCAAAATGTTTTATTTTAAAGCTGCTATCCATCATAAACCACAATAGCATTACAGATGGAACCTCCAAACAGAAATATAATACATCACTGAGAACTATAGATCTCCTACGTTGGATTTTGTGGCGAGAATGGTCCACAAAACTCATTCTGAATGTCCTCATAAGATCCTTTTTATAGCAGGTTATGAATCATCACATGATATCTTTAAATGGATGATCAATACTATATTTTCCCATAAAACGTTTGGTTTGAAATCCGATTTTAAGTGCATTAGAGTTTTTGTGCATTGAATGAGTGAGTGTCATAATAAATTGTCACCAAATATGAAAGAAATATAGCTTAGATTAATTGCCATATTTATTTATGAGTCTATAAAATACGTTGTGAAAGTCCTGGCACATTTTTGGGATACCAGCTTGAACTTTCAAGAAAGTTAAAAGCATTAAGCGAGACTGAAAGTAGATTTATTATTGGAATGTTTTTAATTGCAGTTTCAACCAGACACAGGTATTAGAATGGCTGTGCCCTTAATGGCCATGTCTCATGTGTTTTTTCTTTAAAAATGATATACTTTCCATATTTTTATTGATTTTATAAGATTTATTGTAGATTAGTGCTGCTCGTGTGTGAAATCACAAGTGGTCCCAGCTTCCCCAGAGTAGTGGGCTGCAGATGGCCCATCGCCACCACGGCTCCTCCCCAGTGCCCCCCCAGCACTGGGTACCGCCTGAAATACCAGTTCAAGGAAAGACCAGAGAAAAACCTGAATCACCTGAAGAAGATCGGCAGAAGCGCCCTCAGCAAACTACCCAGCAGGTCCTGTTCTGCACTCGTTTCTACAAACGCAAAATGGAGTTGATTTCAGACAAGATTTGGAGGGGGAGTCAAGCTGAGTCCCTTCTTTACTCAGACATTAACTAATGAAGAGGCTCAAGGCCAACTGATTTGATGGGGCCAGGACTTGCTGTCTTGGGCTAAGCATTTTCTGGTATTGGAATAAGTTACAAACTCTCTGTGTTTTTATGCACAACAAACACAGCTGGGTTTTTGTAAATTACAAATGAAAGTAAATAAGGAAGCAGTTCTGATATACATGTTTAACAGCACACATAACTTGGAAAATAAGGCACTGTTGCATGTAACCAGCACACTAATTAAAAAAATAGATCCTGGAAATTACAGCAAGCAGACTAGGTAATGGAATAAAAGTGCCATTCACTGCCACAGAACAAAAATGACAAACTATACCTAAGGTGATACTAAATTAAAAACCTTCAGCTTGGCAGCCAAATGACGCCTTCACACCAACTGCACATCAGCCAATACAAAGGCCACGAAAGCACAGATACAGCTCGGTGGTGAATGGTACCTGGTGAGCCCCATATCCTCCAGCTGTGTCAGAACAACAATTGCTTTGTCAAAAAAAAAAAAAAAAAATCAAAATTTTTCCTATTGATTTTACCAAAAACTGAATCCACAGAGGGGTCAGCTTGAACGAGAGCTGTGACACTGCCCTGACCCTCCCGCCGTAAGTCAGCCTGTATCTCAACAAAGCACAAACAAGTCCTCAGAGGTGAAGTCCTCACGAGTTTCGCATAGATGTATCTTCACTGGATGAACTCTTAGAGAATAATCTACAGATAACCCTAAGAAAGCTGGCACAGCAGCATTGGATTACCATGACAAGGAGTGCTCTTACAAAAGAAGTATTTCCTCATTAACCAAGTACAGTTTCAGAAGCCAGGTTTAGCGATGGCCCCAGATCCAAGGGAAAATCCCACCCAGGAGCACGGGGAAGATTCACACTCAGCTTCCACCCGCTTGGCTGCCTCCAGGCACAGAATGGTCCAGATGAAAGCCCTGGGTTCAACCATCTTCCAGCTCCAGGAACACTCAAGCCCAACTGTCAATTTTAGAGCCATATCCTAAAACTCAATCACAGCAAACAAGGTGATGATCTGAGATTCAGCAAATCCATGGGTCATTACAAAATTGATAATGGGAGCCAAGTGGAGCTGCTGGTCCTCGGAGAAGAAGCAGGAGGGTGAGGTGGCAGGGTCAGGCCAGTGCAGGGGACTGTTAGGAGGAAGCAGGTCACTGTCACGCGAAGGAGTCCAGGCAGAAGTGGTGCTTAGGGATTACCCTCATCTGCCTCTTACTTAATATCCAGATAAAATTTTAAATGGCTGGGTTTTAGCCATCCATCTAGATGAGAGGGTCTGGAAAAGCAAAGTAAAGGCCCACCCATGTATTTCACTTTGCACACACCAAAACCAGAGTGCAATTGTGCAGGTTCTTGGATGAACTAGCCTACATATATAACTCCCCGGAAATCCACTGTCATCTTTTTGGATGTTCCCTTTCAGAAACAAGTGTCCAAAGGCAATCAAAGCTATTCCTGACATATTTCAAAAGCGATCTAAAAAAAAAATCTTTCAGGTTTAGCCTTCAGCTGACAAGGTACCGTATGTTATCTCAGCAATTATACCTCGCCCCCTAAATCAGGGTATGTCCCATACTTCACTGTGCCAATTCTCCCCTCTGTCCTGAAGACAGTTCCTTCTATTTTCTGCTTGTATGTTAAGCAATTAAAATGCTTTATCTTCAACAAGATATTAATCTTAATATTGTCCTAATTTGTTTCGTCTTTTTCTGCCTCTCACGCAGAAATCAGTCTTGACAATAGCCACTGAGATAAGGACAGTAACCAGCAAGCTTCACAATAAACTATCATATACACTATTTTAGTTTGTCAAAACAATTAGTGTTCATTTTGGCTTTATTCAGTTAAATCTGCAGTGACTGATCAGTATAAATTATGTATTAGGCTGCCCAGCTGTACTTGTTTATTCATGCATGGACTTGAAGAATTTTCATTTTCTCAGTACAAAAAAGCAACAGCCAAAAAATCCCCCTGTATTCTAAAATATAAAGACACTTTCTTCTCAGCCGCATTTCTGCTACATGTTTTTGAAGCTCCTCTATTCTTAGCCCTCTTAGAACATTATTCTTCCTTTCCAGAAACAATGCTCCAATGCTTATTTCAATTAACCTATTATTTCATTCGCAGTTATCGGCAGCTGCATTTGCATCAGTAGGAAACATGTACTGTTACTTTCACCCCTTGCAATTGCCTCCTGAGCAAAGCAATACCAGAGCTAAAGCAAATGATGTTGATTTTAAAAGCATCAGAAATCACATTGTAGGCTGTATGTGAACTCCTGCCTTGCTTCAAGAGGAACTGCTCACAGAAATGTTTACAGTCAAGCCTCACACTCCTCTCTTTCAAGAACAAAAGTTTGTGAATTATGAGAGATCATTTTCCGGTTTTGCTCGTGTCTATAGTCACACTGTCCTCACTAGGACGATGGGCGAAGGCAATGTATGCCGGAGGGGGGTGGGGGGGTGGGATGATAGCCTGTACGCGGGGAGGGAGATGACACAGATTTAGATAAAGGAAAGAAAAATCTGCAGTGACCACATACAGCATCAGTTACGCTTCTCCGAGACGCGATGTATGAGCAGAATGGAAATCTGGCTGTTGAAGCTGTTTCCCTGCGATGAAAAGAATGGCAAATTGCACACTCCTTCCCCAAAGCTGCCCTCCACCGAGCCGAGTTCAAGAACCTGTAAACAGAAGGTTTATGCCAATATTTACAAATCGCAGAGAGACGATTCGGCAGCTCTGACACAGTGAGTCCAGTCGCTCAGTGACGGACTGACCGAGTGAATGGTGGCAGTGCTCAGAAGAACACAAAGAGCCAGAGTTTGTGTCCTCCTGAAGAGCTGGGGAGCAAGGTAGAACTTGTATTTGTTAACGGGAACACCATTTAATATCCCACCTTGTAAGGGCAATTAAAAGGGTCGCCTGGGTGGCTCTTGGGAACCAAGTATGCTACAGAAACATCTCCATAGGGCAGAGTGCGGTACGCGGAGAGAGGGCTGGGTTGCCAAGGGCCACCTCTCAAAGCCGGGCTCGGCTGCAGCGGTACCTGACAGGCGACACATTCGCTTTCACGTAGATTGCGCACGATGCAGCTTGGCAAACACAGCGTTGATGTGCGTTACGTCTGTTATAAAAGTGCTTTTGAGAAGTGAATTCTGCCCCGGTTTCGGCGGCCGCTGTGCTCGTCGCGTTGACGAGGAGGGAGAGAGCCCCGCCTGCAGCCCCGCGGGGCCGGCGCCAGCCGGGGGCCCTCAGCGCGGGCAGGATGAGTGCACGCCCCGCTGCGCTGCTGCTCTCATCGAACAACGGAAGAAACGTTCTGCTGAAAAGACTAAATTTTGCTGAATTAAGTGCTTTAGAACAAGTGGGTTTATTACTTTATAATTAGCATAATTTCCCCCACAGGGATTCTGGCAATTAAATAATTAGCAATAATGTTACCCAAAGGTGTTCTTTAATGAATTTTCTGAAGTTACTGCCCCCGTTAACAAGTGAAAGGGCTCAGCCTCCCACCGCCCGAGAGCTCCTCCCCGCCAGGCCACGAGCGATGCCGGGGGGTTGTCACACCCGACTCCGAGCCCCGGGCCAGCCTGCTCCCCCCGCCGGGGCGGGCCCGGCGCTCCCCTCCCTTCCGAGCCCCGGCCCCGGCCCCGGCCGGGCGCTTTGCTGCCCCGACGGCGCGGGCCGCCCGCTCCGCTCCCGGCGGCGGGACGGCGGAGGGGGAGAAGCCCCGCGAGTGCCCCGCTCCGGCACGGGCCGTTGCTTCCCCCCCCCCCCTCTCCCCGAGCCGCCCCCCGCCCGGGCCGGGCGCGGCGGCCGGTGGCAGCTCTGCCCGCTGGCTCCCGGGGCGAGGGACGGCGGCGGGGGGCAGCGCCCCGGGGGGCAGCGCCCGGGCCGGGCCTGGACGCTCCAGGCGGCCGCGCAGCGCTCGCGGCTCGGCAGCGCCACCCGTCGGGGAGCGGGCGCGGGCGGCGGAGCGGGGCAGCCCCGGCGGGGCCGGACACGGGCAGCGGCAGCGGCAGGGGCGCGGGGGCTGCCCGCCGCTCCCGCCCGCCTCCGCGGGGCGCGGCCCCGGCCTGCCCGGGACAAGCGCCGCCGGGCCGCTCGGGCCGGGGAAAGTTGAGGTTTTTCCTTTTTTTGTTTTTTCTTTTGCTCTTTTTTAATTGCCACTGGCAGGACATCGCGCCCGGCCGGGCCCGGGAGCGCGGCGACAGCCCCCGCCGCAGGAGGGGGAAATCCCCATTTACCCCCCAGGGATCTCGCCTCAAAGGCAGATTCCCAATATGTAAGGCGCTGGTTAAACAAGGGCATTTCCATTCGTTAATTGATGCAATTACGCCGGAGCGGTAGCGGCAGGCCGGGTTGCCGGCAGCCATCCATCACCTCCCCGCTGACCCGCCGCGGCCCCGCCCCCGCCCGGTAGGACCATTTCGGGTCTGAGAGAGAAGAATGGGTGCCCCGCTCAGCGCTCCTCGGGGGAGGGGGCTCCCTGCCCCTGCTCGCCGGTCTGACCTCGCTCCCGCGGCTCTAGGCCGCCGCGAAGGGTCGGGGAGCCAAGGCGGGGCGGAGCGGGGGGGGCACAACTAAGCGGCTCGACTGCAAAAGCGGTGCCTCTTGTACTGCCGAGCCCGGCCCCGAGGGCGGGAGCCGGGGGCAGCGGGAGGGCCGGGGGGCTGCGCCGGCCCCGAGCACTCCCGGCCCCGCAGCCCCTGCGCTCCGCTCCCCCCGCTGCTGCTCCGGGGCTCCGCGGGCCGGGGGGGGCACTGGCGGATGCTGCGATTTCCCCTTTTTATATTCTTCCCCCCCCCCCAAGACAAATTTGAATTGTGTTTAAAAGAGAGGGAGAGGGGGAAGGGGCAGAGCCCCCCGCACCTCCGGTCCCTGCCTTTGACGTGCACCACGGCGCAACATTAAAACAACATGAAACAAGTGCGGGGCGCGGGGCGCTGCCTGCTCCTGCCCGCCGCTGCCTGCTCCTGCCGGCAGGGCCGTGACGTCACCCCGCTCCTCGCCCACCGATGAACGCTAAAGACCTATAGAGCAGAAAATAATACAAGCAAGCTCCGTATCTTGCAAGCCCTACGTGATTTTTTCCCCCCCTCTTTGCAAAAGCCCCTTTGCACTTAAACTCTCCATACATGTGGGGTGGCTTTTTAAACTCTCTCTCTACAAACATATTTATTAAGAGCGATGGGAAGTGGGGGGTAGCCTATTTTTTTAATCCAGGCACCAACACCCCCCCCCCCCCCCCCCCGCCTCAGATGTCTGGCTGCTTTTCTTAAGTGCAATCATCTATAATTGAGAAAAAAAAAAAAAAAAAGCCATACGTGGAAATGTGTGTGTGAGAAGGTGCATCTTGAAGCAGGGTTTAGTTACAATCGATCTTGGGGGGAAAATATTGCCTATGGTCCAAAAATAAGGAGCAACTATGTCCTTCTCTCAGTTCGGATACCCCTACAGCACCACTTCACAGGTAAGGCGAGTGAGCAGCACTCACTTTTGTTCAGATTCTGCTGCTGCTGTCCAGATGTCTTGTTCCCCCTCCCTTTTTTTCTTCCCTTTCCCTTACTTAGAGTCTTTTTTTAAAAGGGCACATCTGGAGCCTTTTTTTAAAAAATGTGCGTGTGTGTTTATGTCTCGTTTGTGTTGTGTTAGGCTTAAACAAATAACTCGCAGTGTGCACAGCAAAGGCGTTTAGGAAACCGGTAATTCCCCCTCCCCCCCTCCTCCACCGTTCAGTTTTAAGTGCAACAAACAAATAAATACATAAATCCCGGTTGCGACCGATTTCCGAGCCCGCGGAGCTGCCCGCGGAGCGCCGGGCGCTGCCCCCGCGGCGGGCGGGAGGGGACAGCGGCTCCGCCGGCTCGGGGCTGCGCTACCGCTTCTGCGGAACCGGGCTGTGCCGCTTCCTCCACCCTTCCTCCCGGGTCGGTCCTTTTCCTGTGGTTTATTAGGATCTGTCGGGATTTCCCCCCCCCCATACGATTTCCGAAGGACACCCCCCACCCCCATCCCGGCACCCTGTATGAACTAAGTCGTCGCTATACCGTACCTCGAGTCACGATTTATTTGGGTAGAATTATTTATACACCGTAATCACTGCAAGATGTGCCTCCCTCGCTTGGGAAGTTAGCTGTCCCCTTGAACTTATTGAAATCAAATGCCTTCGATTGCGTTAGCTGACATATTTACTGCTTTGTCTATTGTCAAATTAACTGTAATCGCAACTTCTTGCCTTTAAATCAATGCAAACGGACCGAGCGGGGGGCGGGAAGGAAGGAGCCGTGCAGATCTTTTGCCGTTTTCGAGAACAATTATTTCCTTAAACTTTTGCCTGCTTGATTAATCGTGGCCCCCTTCCCAGGGGCTCCCGCTTCCCATTCCGTTTATTTCCCGGTTTCTATAATTAGTCACCTCAGCCCGGGTTTCCTATCCCCCTCCTCACCCCCCCGCCCCCCGCACACACACACACGCGCACACGCTCCTAGACTCCCCGCGATGGGGCTGCCCCGACAGTCACTCGGCGCCGTCCCGCTCTCCCCTCTCCTCTCCGCAGTTTTTCGTCCCCGCCAGCCCCAGCACGACCTGCTGCGAGGCCGCCCCCCGCTCCGGCCCGGATGCCGCCGCGGCGCCGGCCGCCGCCTCGCTGTGCTGCGGCCCGTACGAGGGCCGGCTGCTGCCGCCCGGCCGCGCCGAGCTCAATGCGGCGCTGGGCATGTACGGCGCCCCGTACGCCGCCGGCCAGGGCTACGGCAACTACTTGCCCTACAGCGCCGAGCCCGCCGCGCTCTACACCGCGCTGGTGAGTGCCCGCCCGGGCAGCGCGCCGGACGGGGGGCGGGGTGGGGGGGGTGCAACAGGCGGCAAACTCCGCGGTGAGCCGTCGGTGTCGGGGCCGGGGACCGCCGAAGGGCGCGGAACCGCCGCCGTCCCGTCGGGGTGGGGGGCGAAGGGACCTGGCTGCCGCCGGGACCCGAGGCGGCGGGGGGCCGGCGGGGGGGCGGCGGGGGGTCGGCGGGGTTCCCCTCCTGCTCGACGCCAACCGCTGCTGCTTCCCCCGCAGAACCCCCAGTATGAAATCAAGGAGGGCGCCGGCACGTTGCCCTCGGGGATCGCGCAGCCCGCCGCCTACTACTCCTACGAGCACTCCTTGGGGCAGTACCAGTACGACAGGTAAAACCCCGCTGACCACCAGCAGCAGCGTCCCCCTGCGAGGCAGCGGCCGACAGCAAACGGCGGGGGGCGGGGGGCTCCGACCTGGCAAACGTTGTACGACAGAAACGAGGCGCCCCGGGAGCACCGGTCCGCTAAAATCAAACTTGGGCAGCGATGGCAGGCGGGCAGGGGCCGGCAGGGGGGCGGGCAGGGCCACACCGGCCTGCGGCCGGGCCAGGGGGCTCATGCCGGGCTCCCGCCGCCCCCCCCTTCCTAACCATCTCCCAGCAGGTACGGGACGGTGGATTTCAGCGGTTCGGCCAGACGCAAAAATGCAACGCGAGAGACGACGAGCACCCTCAAGACCTGGTTGTACGAGCACCGCAAAAACCCCTACCCCACCAAAGGAGAGAAAATCATGCTGGCCATCATCACCAAAATGACCCTGACGCAAGTGTCCACTTGGTTTGCTAACGCCAGACGGAGGCTCAAGAAAGAAAACAAAATGACCTGGTCTCCCAAGAACAAAGCGGGGGAAGAGAGGAAAGAAGAAACCCCGCGGGAAGAGGAGGAATACGGCGCGGAGAGCGAAGGCAGAGGTAGGCGGGAGAGGCAGGACGGGCGCCTCGAAGTAGCTCGAAGTGGCGGCCGATTCGAGCCCCCCCCGCTCCCCCCCCCAACTTCCCCGCACCCGCACTAACGCCCCGCCGCCCCCTCCTCCCCGCTGTGTCCAAGTAGAGCAGAAGAGCTGCAAGGAGGACAAGGAGCTGCGGTTCAGCGACCTGGACGACCTGGAGGAGGAGGAGGAGGAGGAGGAGGAGGAGGCGGGGAAGCCGGAGAAGGGCCGGGCCAGCTCCCTGCAGGAAGCCCCCAGCCTCGGCGCGGCGCTGCCCGAGGCTCCGCGGAGCGACTGCAGCCTGCCCGGCCCCTTCCGCGCCTTTCCCTGCGCCAAGGTCCCCGCCGCGGACTTCGCCCCCGCCGCCCTGGCCGGCCCGCCGCCTCCCTACGCGCCCGCGGAGAAGCCGCGCATCTGGTCGCTGGCGCGCACGGCCGGGGCCAGCGCGGCGCGCAGGGGCAGCCCCGAGGGCCGCGGCGCGGAGGGAGGCGGCGGCGCGGCGGGGGAGCAGCCCCTGCTCGCCAAGGCCTTCCGGAGCGCCGCTTTCCACCTGCAGCCGCTCCCGCGGAGCTGCGCGTCCCACCGCGGCCTGGGGGAGCCGTGCCAGTACGCGGCGGCGGGCGAAGGTACCCGCGGCGGCGGGGCCGCGGGGACGGGGGGGACGGCGGGCCGGGCCGGGACCCAGGGCGCGGCGTGAGACCGCCTTCGCGCTGACACCCCCCCCCCGCCGCCGGGCCCAGGTGTCGGGCGGGGTGCGGCCGGGCCCCCCCCTCCCCCGGCGGTGCAGACGCCGAGGCTCCCCCGCTGGAGGCGAGCGGGCCGGGGAGGGCGGCGGGGCCGGGCTGTGCCCACGGCGAGCGCCTTGTGTCTGTGCAGGCTTCGGGCGGGGCGCCAAGGGCGGCCCGGGAGGCGCCGAGCGGGGCGGGCCCTGCCTGGACAGGCTGCGGACGGCGTTCCGGCCGGTGCTGCGGCGCTGAGGTAGGTGACGGGCCGGCGGCCGGGCCCACCTCGCACCGAGCCGCCCGCCCGGCCCCGGCCCACCGGAGCGGCCCCGGCCCGGCAGCGCAGCGCCAGGGCCACCGCTCGGCCCCGCTCCCGGAGCCCCCGTCGGGGCGGGGCAGCACCGCCCCGGCCCCGGGCGCGGCCCCGGGGAGGGCCGGCGGGGCTCCGGCAGGCACCGGAGCCCGCCCGGGAGCCACTCATCACCGCCTTCTGCCTCCCGCAGGGCCGCCCGCCCCTTCCTGGGGCTCCGGCTGCAGCGAGGCTCTGGGCTCCAACACCGACCGACACCCCTCCCCGGCCCGGCGGTGACCCCCCCCCAGCCCGCAGGTCCGGCCCTGCCCTCGCCGGGGAGGCGGCCCGCCGCCGCACAACGTGCTGCTCACATGGGGCCGAGGGGCGCGGCGGGCGGAGCGGCCGCGCCCGCGGACCGGCGACCCCCCCACCCGCCGCCCACTTTCCGTTTGTTCGACAACCCTCCTTAACGTCTTTGCCAAAAAAGAAAAGGAAAAAAGACTAATCTTCTCTTTCCCCACGTCGTGATTTGTTTTTCCTCCCAAACCTGCTTCTTCCAAGGCGCGTTTGTTGGCGGTTGCTCCGCGCCGTCCCGAGGCGGCGGGAGAGGAGCGGCGCAGGTCACGCCGGGCTGTTGATTTCCCGTCGCTGTACATAGATACCGCTGAAAGTATTTTTCAGAGTCTAATTAACACGGATGAGCTGAAGGCCGTGAAGCCGTCCTGTGACCCCGCAGCTCCTCGGCCAGGAGCCGGCCCCAGCCCCGGGCACCCGCCGCCCGCCCCGGGGCACGGCCGGGGCACCCCCGGGCAGCGGGGGGCGACCGGGCGGCGGAGGAGGACGTTGTTCGTGGGTCACCGCCGTCAGTCAGTGAAAAGAGCAGTGCTGCACTTCACAGGACAGACGGGAAAGGGAAACCGTATCTCTGCATTATTTCTGTTTAATTAAAAGTGTCATCAAACACTTTGTGTTCAGACTAATAAACCAAGCAGGGATGAGGAAAGAATGTTTCTTTGTTCCTGTCTGTAGAAGCAGTGGCAATAATTTAAATTAATAACTGTGGTAATTAAGAGGTCATCTATAGATCAACCCGATACCTGCTATTTCCAAGTTCACCGGGGTCAACATTTACATTAAGTCATTTGTGGTCAATAGAGTCCAATGAATTCTGCCTTAATAAATCAGGGAAATCAATCTTGAATATCGAGTAGACTTCTGTATGTTTACCAAAGGCTACCAAGACAAGTGGGGCTGCAGAGCTGGGACGACTCCGGGTTTGTGACCGGAGCAGCAGCTCGCAGGGGAAGGGAGAAGCTGCAGGTCAACGCGGGGAGAGGCGGCGGGGGCTGCCCCGGCTTCGGCCCCGCTTCGAGCCCCGGTCCCTCCCGGGCTGGGCAGGGAGCGGAGCAGCCCCGGTCTGCGGGGGCCCCTGTCACGGCAGGCAAACTTTGTCGGGCGGGAAAGGGGGGGCGGTGTAAGCGTACACGAGGTCCGGCAGGTAACGGAGCGGCTGGGAGCGGAGCAGGGGGCCGGCCGGGAGCGGAGCAGGGGCCCATCGGGAGCGAGGCAGGGGCCTATCGGGAGAGGGGCAGGGGCCGGCCCGGAGCCCCGCCGCAGAGGCCCGACCCCGGGGCTTTCGCGCGCTGCGGAGCAGCCCCGGGCGGGCGGCGGCGCCGAAGCCGCAGTCTGTTGCAATGACCCGCAGCTTAGAGTAGAGCAAATTAAACTGCGAAAAGATAAACATTATTTCAAGTCGGATTTGAAGGATTAGGGCTTGTAAATAGAGTATTAGGCCCTTTCGAAGGGTTCTTGCAAGGCGGCTTTTCCGCCCCTGCTCTCCCACCGGAGGGGACAGGTATTATCTGCCCTTGGGAACAAAGCGCAGGTTGCCCACGCGTGTCCGCAGCGGCCGGTCCCCGCTCCCCGCCGCGTCCCGGCCGCCTCCGCCCAGCGCGCAGGGGAGCGACCCGGCTCCCTCCGGTTCCGTTTGCTGGACGGCTTTGGGTCCCCGGGGAGGCAGCTCCGCAGTGGCCTCCCGAGCCGCCCACGGGAGACGAAACTTGCACGGCTCCCACGGCACGGGCCGGCCGGGAGCTCCCCCGAGCTGCCGGCGCTGCCCCCCGGCCGTGGCGTCCCCCGGCCTCCACGGGAGCGCCCGAAGGAGCCGCCAAGCCCCCGGGATGCTTCATGAGTCGGCTGAGGGCTTCGGGGTCTTTTTAAGGCAGGCACGAAGGTAACCTCGGGGAGTCTTAAGACTTTTATTTATTGTTTTTACTCCCCTTTTATTAAAGGTCAACCGAGCGAGATGCAGATTATCCCGCCCGCTCAGGACTCGCCTGCAATCTGTCACGCCGGCAAGATATGTATCTCAAATCTCTCAAAATATAATCTCTGAGAATCATATTCCGAATACTGTTTTGATTAAAAACCAGAGCAGGGATTGATGGAGAACTAATACCGGGAGCGGAGCCTGCGAGCGCCCAGGCACAGAGCTAAAATTATGGGCTCGCCCGGGTGTCACAGAAACAAATTCAGCGCCTCCAATGCCCCAATGAACAGATTTGAACCGGCTTGCGGCTGGGCTTCGCTACGAGCCGGGCTTTGCGATGCCGCTGCGCTCTGGGGGGTGAACCCGGGCTGTCCGCCGGCGCGGGGGCACACGGCTCCGCAGCCCGCCCTGCCCAGGCAGCGCGGAACGGGCTCCGCCGGGGCGGCGTGGACGGGGCCGGGGCAGCGCCGAGCCCCGCCCGGCCGGTGCGAGCCCCCGCGGCCCGGCCCGCCGCCAGCCCCCCTCGCCCTCAGCCCGCCCGGGCGAGGCGCAAGCCAGAGCCGCAAGGTGCAGAGCCCGCTTCCCCCGGGGAGGCGGGGCCGAGAAGAGACCGGACCGCAGCGCCCCCCCGCTCCCCCCCAGCCACCCCGTTTCGTTCTCAAGGGCCGGGTCTCCCCCTTTTCCGCAGCCCGCTGCGACGCGCCCGGCTCCGGCCGCACCAGCCCCCGGCTCCGCCTCGCCCCCCAATTAGCGGCGGGGGCGCTGATTGCTGCCTCCCCCGCTGGGCTGGGAAGTTTCTACAACAAAGTTGCCGGGCTAATGGCCCCGGGCGGGAGCGGCGGGGCCGCGCACACTCCACTGCGCCCGCTCAAAGGCAGCGCGACCGCGGGGCCGCCGCCGCGCTCGCTAATGAAGTTTTGTCAAAGACAATTACGGGCTCGGCGGGGGCAGGAGGCCGCGATGAAAAGGCGGCTTTGTGCGGCCGAGACGGCGCGGCTCCCCGTCCCGTCCCCCCCCCCCCCCGCCCCCCCGGCCCTTCCTGCGCCCCCGCGGTGACCCCCGCGCCCGGCCCCGCTCGGGCAGCGGCCCCGGTCCGCGGCCCCCTGGTAGATGCAGAGATGGGCCGGTGCCGGCAATAAGCCTCCCGGAGCCGGAGTTCGCCGGCCTGATGGAGCGCAGCAGCCCCGGCAAGCGGAGGGCAGAGGTACGGGCACCCCCAGCCCGCCGCGCAACACCCGCAGGCTTTCGGCCGAGGGCTCCCTGGCCCCCCTTCCCTCCCCAGCCGGGCTGCTGAGCGGATTCCGGCGTTAACGTTGTTGTATTCAGCAAAGGGGAGAATTAATCTGAAAACTGAGCGCCGAAATGGCTAAATCTGTTTAAATATACACCGGAGAGGCACGAAATGGGGGTCTCGGGCCGTGGCTGGCTGCAGCTGGGCGGGGAGGAGGTGTGGAAGAGGGGGACGATAACCATCTTCCCCACGCTCCCAGCACCGGTGCTGTCCTCCATCTCCGGTCCTCGGTCACCCGCTCCCAGCACATCACCTCCCTCTGGTCCCAGCCAACACAGGTGGCAGAAAACACCCTGGTGCTCTCCTGGAGAGTTCGGGAGTCAAGAGAAGCTCTGGACAACACAAGTAACCACCCAGATCGGCACTTCCCAGCCTTCTGAAGCACAGCCCTCCTTCCAGGAACACAGGAGAGAGGAAACCTTCCTCTAGTCCCACACCAGCACGTGAGGAGAGTGGCCTTGACACTGAATGGTCTGGGACCCGTCACCCCCAGCTGGCTGGTGCTTGACTGTCCCCTCAAACACATGTCCTGTCACCCTACAAGATTTCCCATCCCACAGTAAAGGGATGATTTTTACTGGCCTTGCAGCAGCAAAACCCGTGGATATCACTCTTCAAAGTTGGCTACAGCAGAAGTTTTAGCATTATGTGGCTATCGAGGTTATGGAGCAATGGATTGGAGCAATTAGTTCAAAATGATCTCAAAAGCTGCACAAGCAGCTCTGCAGGCCAGGTGTCATTTCAGGATCAAAGCATCTGTTAGGGGAAAATCATTTTTGCCATTGTACTGCCTTTTTTTTTTTTTTTTTTTACCTACTGTTCATCTGAAAATAAATTACAGGCCAGAACAGGTGGATAACATTCTGGAATGATTTAACGATTTATTTAATCTGGATTCTCTTTCAATCTACTTAGCAGGATGAATACTTTTTTTTTTTTTTAGCCTGAATCCAAAAGCTGGGCTTTTCATCTAAAGAAAAGAAAATACCCTAATACACTGCTCTGCTGCTGTCAAGGTGTACTCCCCACCACTGTTAGTAACCCAGCAGTAATGTTTGCCCTGTTGAAGGGCCTGAGGGGAAAAACCTCCAGAAAACCAAGCAGATTTTCATTTTCTTTTCTTCCTTGTCATCTTCCTAGTGCTTTAGATGTTATCTGCCCTTCCTGGGACAGTGTCTGGGTAATAACTGATTGTAGCATTCAGTCACTACCCCTTAAAACTTAATATGTGTGGGTGTAAGAACTAAGACGGCTGCTCTCGGGCCTTCCCTGCGGTTAGAACAGGTTTATGTCCCGCTGACTGGGAGAGTGAGCGGGGCAGGGGGCCTGAACGGACACACTGGAGACTTCTGCTGCAGACACCTGAGGCTGCACTGACACTGAAGGAGGCCAGGAGCAATGCCTTCAGGCACACTCACCCAAGGCTGGCACCTTGTTCCTCAAGAAGCAGACCCTAACCCGAGACTTTCCTTCTTGAGTAGACACGGTTTTGCTAAAGAGGGATTAGCAAAATCATTGCCTGCTTACTCAGATATGAATTTCCGATGTTTGGTTTCAGCCAGAATAAGATATTTCATGGGAAAGATACTCTCAGGACCTGTAACATGCTGAAATTCATGGGATAACTCCCCAGCTGGCTGGGTTTGGGTGCTCTGGTCCCACTGGAGTGGTAACGCAGACAGGCAGAGTGCAGCAGGAGCTGACAAAATGCTTTTAGACACAGGGGAAGGTTACAGCATATGGGGGGGGCTGTAGTTACCCCTACCAGGATGTTGCCAACTCACGTGCCTCTCTACTTCAGCCTAATGGGCTAGACTGAGGTAAACAGCTCTTAAACTTGCTTTACAGACTCAGTATGTGCACCAGAAAAATCATACTTTTTCTTTTTTTTTTTTCAACCCAGCACAGGTCTAAGTGCAAATTTGCTACTAGGCAAGTGCTGAGTTCATGACATGGCACCAGATCAATCATGGAGAGGTGTGTTTGGCAGAACTTCTGCATTTCCAGACAAGCCAGCCAGGTTGGTGAAGCTGCCAGCCCACCCCCCCAGACTACCTGGGGTGGCAGAGAAGGGACTTGGCGCAATCACCTGTCAGCCCTCCTGGGGATGGGCAGGTGCTCTCAGCCACGTGGGCTGTTCAAAAACCAGGCCCACACCAACTGGGTTCCAGAGTAAACGTGAAAGTCCATTTTTTAACTAAAAATACAATAGCACAGTCTTCTCCACCCGACTAGGGTGACTTGTTCAAGTGGATTCACTTCTGAATTTTAAATATACACATCATCAATGTACAACATCTAAAAGATGCCCTCCACGGCCATCTGCTTAATGGAATATCTTAAATTTACTGAACAGCTAAAAAACAAACAGCAACTGGAGCTTCCTGTTGCCACAACTGATCCCACTGTTGCTCACTACACATAACAGAAAAATCAAGCATCCCCATCACCATGCTCAGGCTTTCTCTACGCAAACCACATGAGGTGCAGTGGTAAGTAATGGACTAGGTGCACAAGGAATCGGACAGTGAGGAACTCAGTCAGCAGACTGCCAGGGATTCGTGCTTCCCAGTTAAATCTCGTTTATCTGACCATGTGCTTCACAGCTCCACAGCCGTCAGCTGCAATTTATTTTGGGGAGGTCTGACAACCTGGTCACCATGCTCAGCTGGTACGAGAACAATGCTCCACGTACTGCAGGAGGGTAACTCACTGCTAGCAGCACTCAGACCTTCCCGCCGAAGCTCTCTTGCAGTGTTCACAGCAGCAGACCTTTCCCGGAGCTCAGTACTGTGTGTGGAGCATGACTCTCCCTGACGGTGCAGCTGCGGAGCAGCTCTCCAGAGTGAAAAGTGGGTCATTTGTTACACCCGCAGGACAACAGGACAAACAAAGCTCTTTTGAGAAGTGTCGCTGGCAGCAGAGCTACGATCATATTAAGAATGGACAGTTTTGCTGCTGCGTTGTATCAGCAGCAAACCAGCCCCCTAGCCCACGATCCAAAACCAGCGGTGAGTAAGGCAGGACAGCTGATTTTCCCTTGAATAATAAGTACCCAAGAGGAACAGCAGCAGAAATAACTGCTCCTGTGAGACCTGTGGTATCTGCCCTGGCGGGGTACCACAGCCTGGCTGTTACCTAACCGACACCAGGGACACTGCTGTTTCAGGGCACTGCTTTATATTCATGAAATCTCTCCTTTGCACATACAGGAAGATAATTCTGAAGTGGCCCAAAGCCGCTTAGGGAGCGAGGAGATGAATGAAGGAGTCTCTGTGAATCACTGCAGCATGAAGACCCAAACCATGCCCATACTGCTAAGAAATTGTCAAATTTCTCCCAGAGCAGCAGCACTTCTGCTGTCCAGCCACCCCCTCAGCATTTATTTGCCTCTTGCCTCTGAAAGAAAGGCCAAAAGTGCTGCAGAGTAACCCCCCTGTCACAGGGGAAGGTGGTACCACTGATTCATATATTTTCAGCTTTTTCACGCTCCCATTACTACTCTGACCAGCAACTTCAGTATCAGCAGTAAGTGTTTCTGTGATGTTGCCATTTAAAAGAAGAAAAGCCATACAGCAACCACCCTGTGTATGTCACATCAGCAGGTTCCTGTTAAGCAGGTGCTTTTGCACTGCACCCCAACACACCATAACCTCCGTGACTACACAGAGCGAAGCAGTGGCACACAGCAGCAGCCACATCATCAGGGGCATGTAAAAAAGTGTGAAAATCTCTCCACTAACTTGCCTATAAAAACAAGCACCAGCACAACCGAAAGCAGCAGGTCTCTCATCCGCAAGGTCAGCCCCTTCTGCTCCTCTGACTGCTGCTGCTTCCTTCGAGGCCGCAGTGACCGCCCCCCTTGCTCACCCGGAGTCCCCCCAGCAGCGTGGGACAGGAGCCCCAGCCGCGGGACATCGTTGTTGCAGACAGAGCTGCTGCCTCCTCCAACTACCTGAGCTCATTCTTCTGGGGGCTGTGCAACCAGGGGTGTCCCGCAGACCTCTCCCCAAAGGCCTGTCAGCTCAAGAGCTCAGCAGCATTTACCAGTGCTGAACCTCCAGTATGATTTTTAAATCTTTAGCTGATATTGCACAGAGATACAGAAAGCTGAAGACTTACAAAAATATAGCACAATTAGGGAATGAGAGAAAACAACGGTAGGTAAAAGTTAACACAGACCAGGATAAAGTAGTGTCTACAAAGAGAAATAATTTCTTAAAACACATGTCAAATTACCGATTTTTTAATCAGATACTTGTATGCTAAATATTTCTGTGAACCTTCAGCATTTAGAGTAATGTAGATAATGCAGTAACAGCTGCCTTAGCTGAGGGAAAGGTGGTTTCTACAGGCAGGATTTCCAATTTTCAACTTCTCACTGCCTGTCAGAGCAGAGCTGATACACCTTCTGCTTCCATTTCATTGTACCCTCAGTGAGTGCAGCTCAGTGGAGGCACTATATTCAGGCGCACATCTGCCTATCAAGGATTACAATTTACCTGTAGAAAAATCAATTGCCAGTAAAACTCTTCAAGCATCCTCCGGAATTCAGAAATGTAACATATATTACTCTTCTCCCTGAACTTTCCCATAAAATATTGGCTTACTCAGTATTCTGTGGCAGGAAATTAATAAAACTTGTCCTAGTTCCTCTCAATTACAGCAATAATATAACCTCATTTTCTCTTCATACACATTTAAAACTCAGGCTACAAATATAACACACAGTATTCCATAAATGAAGCTTGATGTAATTACACTGTGGGACTGTAGTCTCTGAGACAATTGTACTTAGAGCACAACTCCAAAAGATAATAACAAAGATTCTCTCTAGGTCACTTTTCACCCCAAATCCTGAGGCTGATCAAGGGCTGCACCACCTCCAGCTCCACTCAGCATGGCATTAAGAGTGGTTTAACTTGCAAAGGCTCACAAATGACATTTTAAGGTCTGAGGAGAACGAGGACACGGCAGTGACCCAGTGATCCCCACTTCTTTGTAGAACTAGAGGCTCTCTCTGTACAAGTCCAGGCTCTCTTTGTACAGAGGTGCCCAAGCCTCAGCCTGAAGGCTCTCTGGAGCGTGATGCAGTGCTTGCCGCTCGCTGCCCCTTCCCTGCTAAACGTCAGGTCAGGCTGCCACAGCCGCTAAATCAAACCTGTAGGAGCGATCACAAAATTAGCATCGCTTGATTAGTTATGAAACTCGGTGCACTACAGTTTTATGCACTTTAGTTTTCTAAGCTTCACTGATAAGCAGTGTTTGTCCCTCCTGGGAAAATTGTGATGAAGTCTAGTGGGTTTTTTCTTGACTAGTGTATGGATGTCACCAGAGTTTCACTGAATAAACCTAAATTTCAGGTCTGTATTTT
Source organism: Strix uralensis (assembly GCF_047716275.1). Taxonomy (NCBI): domain Eukaryota; kingdom Metazoa; phylum Chordata; class Aves; order Strigiformes; family Strigidae; genus Strix; species Strix uralensis. The sequence goes on along the minus strand of NC_133983.1, from coordinate 5,773,136 downwards.
TGCTTATGGCAGCCCAAACAGCCTGGTCATGAGTGCAGCAGTCTGTGAAGGGATCTTGAACATCATCTGTCGCATGGTTAGTTCCCTCAGCCTCTCCCCAGAGGAAACTCTGTGCGCACTATTTGTTTTCAGAACGCACTGGGTTTTGTTCTCCAGAATAAAACTTTTGGCCTGATTTCTTATGGAAACAAAACTCCTGTAATCACTGTGGGAGAAAACAAACATCTGCCCACCACTGCATAATTTCTTAAATTGACTGGCACATCTCAGCCAATCCCTAGCATGAGGATGTATGCGCTCTGGCCTCCATCTCAAATAAATGGAGAAAAAGGTTTCTTCCATCGACAACCAGAACCGTTTCAGAGCCATCTTCCTCTCTAGAGGAACTCAGAGCAGCCACGCTCCCCAGTCAGGCAATTTGCTGAAATGCCTGAAGTCCAGCGGGATTAATCCCAGCCTCAGGGTTGTACTCATCCCCTGCGGTCACTCAAGCTGGTTAGGAATGGCATGTTTGGTTCTTTTTTCCCCTACACGCAATTGCTATGACTGATCATGCAAATCATGGCAGTGATGTGCACAACTGAAAACACAACCCAAAAGACATTTTTATACAAACCTGTGATGTACAATACCAGGGGGGGAAGTATACTTTAAAGGACTAAAATGATTTTTCAACAAGAATTATTTGAGATAGAAAGTAGGGGAAAGATAGAGGGGAGCAAGAAATGCAGTCCCCCCAAACCAGAAGGTATAATGAAATCTCTGCTAGAGCTCACTCATTTTCTTTCAGCCTTCCAGCCAGGTATACAAACATGTCTATAAAGCTCTACTAGTGACGGTTATTAGTCCAAAGCCTGGGTCACAATTTTACCCTATATAAAGTGGAGAGAAAATCTAGATATTTTCCTCCATAAGGTGTCAAGAGAAGCTAGCACACCCTGCAGAATTCCCTGCCATGGCTCACAGCAGGTTAAATTGCATGCTGGCAGCTCCGTGGCCAGTTGCCTGGAGAGTGCCACTATCTTAAAGCAAGAAGCACCACAGAGAGGTCCTACTTACTACATTACGAAGGATATGGGTTGTTTGCTCTGAGGTATGGTTTCAAGAGAGCTGTTCGGGTTTAGGAGCGATATACCTGTTTATTACATTGATAAATGACACATTTTTCCTACTTGATTTGTTGGGGACTGAGTGACCTGGCAGTAAAACTGACTTGATATTGCCACTTAGCTCTTACTGATGTCTTTTCCGGTTCACCTTTTATTTGCATAAATGAGAAACAGAAAGAAACCCCTGTTCTTTAACAGAATCACATGGGATTCCCTGGGCAGGGTTGATGGATGTTGCAGACACACATCTCCCCGGGTACCAAACCGGTAACAACTTTTGTCCCTGCGCTCTTACAACCCCCTGCGCAGTGACCCCTCGCCCCACGTTCAGCAAACGCAGAGCTGACAGGCCAGCAGTGTTTGCTCAGGCACAGCTTTGACACTTTAACACATGAAGTTTGTGAGGAGGAACAAGTGAGCAAACATTAGATTTTAATTTCTGTAATTAACCTTTCAAAAAATATGGACCTATAAATATATAACTATAAACCTAAATATATAACTATAAATGTAAACATATAGCTATAAATTTAAATATATACCTATGCCTATAAATAGGCATTTTTATAAATTCAAACAACTGTGAAGCTTTCTTATGATGGAAGGGACAAGAATAATTGTTTCTAAAAGAAAAAACAGAAAGACTGCAAGCACTCACACATCACAGGGTTGCAGCTTGGGGCTTGTCTTGCTGTTGCAAAGATTACAACAATATTCCACAGCTGCATTTCACTTTACCATGTCTTAAAATAAAATAATAGTTAAAACCAAAACATAACCGAGGACTGGTTTTGATGCTTAATTTCACAAGGAAAAACCCCAGTGAATATATTAACATGACCTTCACATAAGTGAGACTTCCACCGGGAGGGGACTTTGCCAGGGTCAAAACAAAACCTTCAGAGACTCTTTCTCAGAAACCTGATCACCACCATAAAACACTGGTAGTTGACCCTGAATACTCCAAAACTTAAGACATTTCAGATTCAGATCCATAGTACTCACTCACATCTTTGCAGAAAAATCTCATGGAATTAAACAGAGGATGAAGATAACAGATTAATTTCTGTTAATCTTTGAGATCCTTATTTTCCTGTTCTGTGCACTCCACAGTAGCGTTATATATATACTTCTGTTTAATTTTATCAGACAGTTCCAAAGTCTTAAAAGAAATTATAAGTGTCTTCATAATTCATAGGATTTTTCCCCATAAGGCATTTCTCTTCCTTTTGTTTATGTTTTGGGAGGAAACATCAGTAGTACAAAGAAATGGTGCTGCACAAAAAAAAAGAAAAAAATACCCCAAAAGAGATGCTGCAAAACAACAAAAGAAATGAACACAACCAGGAGGAGAAAGCTCTGCAAGGGGGTCCCTGTTGGAAAGAAGTGAATGGAGTTTTACACGCATGGACTCTTACATTTTTTGATAACCAGAAATCTACTCTTTTACTGCTTCTTTCCATTTGAGTCCTCTCATCTAGGAATCTTCTTTGTGTTTTGTACCAGCATTTGGAGCAAGCTTATTGTTTTTCTTTGCCAACTGCTGGAGCGTGACTCGGGGAAGGTGGGCTCTGCCAGTCCTGCACTCCTTGTGTTCAGAAGCTCACCTGGTTTAAAAATCAAATGAGGATTTGAAAAAATCACCAAAGAAAACAAACCCCAAAGTCTGTGCATGCCCTTCTGTAATGTTAGCTTTCTCCTGACCCATTTCTCTGTGTATGTGCGTCATGTACTTATGGGACAGATGAGTAATGAGCATTGTGACCTATAAAACCAGCAGAAGATGGGAGGAAAAAAACCCTGCATTTACTTTCAGGTTTATAAAAAATTAGTTTTTATGGATAAATCAGAATGGAAGGGACTGGGGCCAGTGCAGAAGTTCTGGCTGTTTGTAACTTCCATCCTTGGAAAGTTTGCAATGAGGTGAAAAAGATTTAGAAGACTTGAGCATTCCCCCCAGCCAGCTCACTGTACACAAGCAGAAGCTGTCTCACAGATGGCTTTGGGTGGCAGGATGACCAAATTTATCATTTTAACATTCTCTACCAATTTACTCAGTACCTTTTGATGACACCTAACCATGTCAGGCACTGACAAGGGGAATGAAGTCAGTGGACTCTTGCTCACCCCCACTTTTTTTCTTCTTTAGAAAATCCCCCAAACCCCACGAACCACTGGCTGACATGGAACATATTTCCCTCACATCACAGGCAGTCTGACACACACCTGAACACTCACAAACTGTGTCTGCCTGCTGGACCAGACCTTCCTGGGCTCAGAGGTATCTCCAGGAATGCCAGTGAGACAGTCTGTCCCACCATACTGAGACCCAGGAGCTGGTCTCCTCCACGGCAGCACAGTGTCCTGGCCACTAAATAACTGGCAACCCACCGACTCTCAGTTTCTCCAGCCTATAAATCTCCAGGTGTGAAAGAGCAGCCACCCAACAGCAGCGCACCACAACTAGGACACCAGCAGAATCCCAGGCTCCTATTTTGGAAGAAAGCTTGAAAGATTAAAGAACAGAAACACCCACCCTCACCAAAGAACCTGAGCGAAAAAAACGAGCTGGAGAATATGGCTCACTTCAGTCTGTGCTGCAGCAAGGAGGTAGGCTTTTGTCTAGTTTGGCTTGGTATCACCAAGAGAGATGTCACAGCTGCAGAAGGGTTCAGCATTAACTATATAAGCCCTCCCACCACGTGGTCAGCTTCATCCTGTAGTCGTCCTTTTGCTGTCTCCATCGCTTTTGTTACTAAGTGGACTGGATTAAAGCCATCACAGATGCACTGCGCGCCGCCGAGTGCCACACTGACGGCTCCTTGAAGGGCTGGATCAGTTTAGCTAAACTGACAAAGGAGACAGAGGTAGCACAGTGCATCGCAGCCAAGTACCAGAGAAAATCTTGACAGGCTGCAGGTAAAGCAGGAAAATATGAACAATAAGGAACACACTTGAACAGAAAAGTAATTAAGCACTAGATCAGATGATCAAAGGAGATGGTAAATACTCCATTTTTTGACACCTCTAAATCAAGACCAGGTGTTTTTCTAGAGGACGTATTCCAGCAGTTCCATGATGTATACCGGGAGCAGAAGCAGCAAATGTGACACTTCTTCCTTGCCTTGAGATATCTGTAAAGCAGCATTATCAGCCCTCTTTGGGAAATCAACTTTCCTTCATCCCAGGCTATATACTTTTTAGGACTTTTTTGGTTTGGTTGTGGGTTTTTTACCTGTCTTTCAGGGACCTGCATGCATATTACAAAAGAGCAGCACTCCACATTTATATGAGTTAAGATTACTCTAGAGGGCAAATATTGCAGAGTATTTTCCACTTTAACCTGTGCGTGCATTTTGATGGACATTTTTGCCAGTATTGTAACAGAAGCAAATAAATGGCAGGAATATCACAGAATCGTCGAGGTTGGAAAAGACCTTGAAGATCATCCAGTCCAACCTTTGACCCAACACTGACAGTTCACAACTACAGCATACCCCTACGCACTAAGTCGATTCTGCTCTTAAACACCTCCAGGGATGGGGACTCCACCACCTCCCTGGGCAGCCCATTCCAACACCTAACAACTCGTTCTGGAAAGAAATGCTTCCTAATATCCAGTCTAAACCTTCCCTGGTGCAACTTGAGGCCATTCCTTCTTGTCCTATCGCTTGTTACTTGGTTAAAGAGGCTCATCCCCAGCTCTCTGCAGCCTCCTTTCAATATAGAGTGAAATAGTGGTGCTCAAGTACATAATGAAAAACCTGAAGGAAAGCAAGTTTTGACTGTGTACTTTTGCCTACTAGCATCATATTTAGCCATGCAGAGAACAAAAAACCCCATCTAAACCGATTGTTTACTGCTCAGGCAACAGCCTATTAAAATCACCCTCATTACTACAGACTAGTACATGTTTACAGGGATTGTGGCTGATTTTGATCAGCCATACCAAGCCATGCCTCAACCCATTTCATACTGTTTAGAGTCTGGTCATATTTTAAGTGTCTATGAAATTATGCAAATGGAATCTGTACCAGAAAATCAGATTGCCAGATAATTGACCATTAATCTTTGATAAAAGTTTAAAAAAATTAAAGCAATCAGAAATCAGCTTAGCATACAGTCTCTTGGGCCTTATTTTGGTCTAGTAAGTCTGTACACTAAGCTGATTTCTGATTGCTTTAAGTTGTAAAAATTGCTTTTTAACCCACGGATATCAATGAGATTGCACCTGGTGTAAGTCGGGCCTGAATTTGATCCGCTGTGTGCCTTAATCACAGTATATTTTTGTTAAAACCCAGTATTTGTGTGGATCTGTGGATACTGATTTGTTCAAGCACACGATAATCTCCCCCTAAGCCCGTCAGAATACAGCAGGTTAATAATGCTGTAAGTAGAATCCAATTTATTCATAAAACACCGGAACGCTTTAACCAAACTGTTCTTTTGTGGCAAGCCCCCTCCTGCCTGGCTGCAGCAGACAAAGGCTCCTGCTGCAGCCGGTGGGAAAGGGGCAGGATAACAATAGCATGGCATCTGTCACACTGTCCATCCGTCTGTCTGTCCATCCATCGGGCAACTGGTTCCCTCTCCATCCTCCATTTTGCACAACCAAAGGCACCGTTGTGTCCCATCCTGCAGTCCGTGGTACCTGTTTTGGGAACTAACTATGGCTCCACGTCTGTAACTGTTATTTTGAGAAGTGCCCCAACGTTTTTGGTGGCAGCAGGAGAGCGTAATCCTGTGACAACATTCCAGCCCATTAACATTATCTCTTAATTAGCATATATAGCACTTGCTGGGTGTTCATCGGAATTCGATGAGCACACGCTGTAAAACTTCCTTTCCTCTGTGACCAACAAAGTAAATAAAATTCCCACGTGCTTTCATGGGAAGTTAGATTTGCTTTGCACAGACTAAAGAAAAGCACAGTAGTTTCCATTTAAGGACTCCCTGTGAAAACTGATACAGCCCATGAACTTTGGGAAACCCTCCACCTATTTGTGATCCATCCTCTGTCAGCATCAGGAGCCCTTGCCAGGAATCACAGCTGTATCACATTTGGTGTCACCTCAGCACAGGACAGAGATGATCTTACAGCCAAGGGCACTACAGTCTGGTAAGAAAAAGACGACAGACATCAGCCATAATGAGGAAAGAATAAAACCATACTGGCCAAAACAACAGAACCACCCAAACCACCACAAAGGGATTCTAGTCGAAGGGGACACCCAGGTTACCTCTGATTAAATTAGCAAGAGGGTGGTTTATTGTGGAACTTTGATTTTTCATTAAGCTGGATTTTAGGATATTAACCAAATGCGCATGTACAATCCTGTGCTGCTCATTCGTATGCAGGGCCAGAGAGCTGTTCACAAGCCAGGGGCACATCCTGCTCTCGTGCCTCCACCCTCCTCTCTTTTCTCACCAGGGCTGGCAGCAGCTGGAAATGGCCACACAACAGAGAGCGTTGTTGCTCACTTCAGGCCGTTTACTTTTGCCAGGCCCCAAGATAACTCCTCTTTCTAGAGCTCCTGTCTGCAATCCTGCTCATAAACACAATTTCACAGCTGGCAGGTACCACAGCTGTCTGTGCCCCCATGCTCAAAGGGCAGGTACCTGATCTGCACAAGTTATACTTCCAAAAATGCCTGCAAACTGCTGCATATGGCCCTTCCATGACCCCTGGGGAGGGGAAAACCAACCAACCTGCAACACAGGCTTCAAATTCATCCAAAATTAAAAGCTTTTGATAAAATTACTGGTTAAGATAATTAATAAATTGAACAGACTACTGGGAAGGAGGTCCATCATTCAATGTGCTCTAGGATTGCTAGAAAATAAACCACCTGGCAGGATTTAATTCATCTGAGAGCTCGCGGGTGCCACAGTGAAAACACAAACCCAAAATCTATGCCCTGCATTACACAGGTGGCCAATCTAGATGCTCATAACATTTTCTCCCAGGATAATAAAGTTACTTTGCTGATGTGATGAAATTTTTGCAAAAAACAGAAGTCCAATCACCTTCAACTCCCAGGGATGTTGCAGTAATGAAGTTTGCCACAAGCTGGTAGGGATCCAAATGTTATAATACTGTTGCTACAGCTGTACCCAACAACACCATCGCACCTAATCAGCAAGGGTAAACACAGTAGCTAGAGAGCAACAAAAACCCCATGAAGTTATATTTGGGACAAGCCATCGAAAATTCCTCTCAGGTTAAGATATGCTTGTGTAAACCATTTGAGCTACTGTACATCAGCAACAGCTTTGAGAAAGAATTTTTTTTCTGTGCTTGAAAGTAAAAAGAGAGAAGGGGCCCAATTACTTGTTATAGCAAAGCATCTCAGCGCTGATCCTGAAGAAAAGCCCCAGGGCAGGAATTACAACACTGCCATCGACCAAACACAGGAGTGGAAACACAAAGGAACACTGATCACTCTAGTGATAAGTACTGCAGTAGTGACCAGTACGGTCACGGGTGTCACGAAATGGGCCAACAAATGCACGGGTATCAAGAGTGAGCTGAAAATGTCAAAAGGTTCATTAGAGATCATGGCTGATTTCTGGAAATGCTACAAAATACAGACACTGAAGGATTAGTCTGCAACTCCAAAGCAGAGGAGTACTTATCACCTAGGAGTTGTTATTAGACTTCTGTCTATGTTTAAAACCATTTTTAAAAGAATTGTACTGTTGCAGGCATTTTCCACAGCATTTTCTCATGTGCACAACAAAGACTAACAGGGAAAACACTGTCAAATACTCCTGTGACCTCAATGCCTTAGGGAGGCAACTGATTTCAATCCACTTTCTCCATTCTCATCAATACAACAATCATATCCTACCTCTGGTGGATTTCTCCTTTCACCTTCTTTCATAAAATTGTCTGCTCAATTTTATAGCATTCAGTCTATGCACATAATAGGAAGTGTCTTGCTGATGATTTTCCAGTGCTTAGGTGACTAAAAGGCAATATAAACTAGTGCAAAATGAGATGATCCAGTGAGCAAGAAGGCAATTCAAAACTGAGGTAGAAGATGGAGAATGTCCATCTAGTTCAGCACAACTCACCAACAGCAGAACACCATTTTCAGTAATGGCAACAACCTTGGTGACTTTTGACCTGCTAGGCTACACGTAATACATTTGGGCAGGAGTCACCCATGGTATCTTGTTTTATTTTTGCAGACAAGCTTCTTTGTTTCATAAAAATTCAGAGGGACAAACCACCTTCATCCTCTGGCATGTAGCAAGGCTCTAATGGATAGTTCCTGCTGGACATTGAAGTTACGAGAATGCATGAGCCTCCATGCACAGAGCATAAAAAATCCATCTCCTAATGCTCAGACATGGCAAAAATAACTCTCCAAATGTGGATGGAAATGTTACCACAACCACAGACTCAAGGCTGTTTCTCCTTGGGCATCTCTCGTCCAGTTCCAGGGCTGAGTTTCAGCCGGGTGGATGCAGTGACTTACGCACGCTGCCCTCCGTGAACAGTGATTCTCTTCCAAGTGCTCTAATCAAGCAACTCACAATTCTGCTCTTCCAGATATTTTATCAGGGCAAAAAAAGCCTCATCTGAAACTACTCCCTACTGGTAAAGGACTGTAGGACCGCTGCAGTGAGACTTAAGACACTTCAAAATGTGCTCCAAGATTGCCAGGGAAGCATTCCTGAATTAGCAATGTGATTTGACCTGAATGTTTTAAACTTCCAAAATTTTCACAAGAAAGGTGTATGGGACTGGAATGTCTCCCCAGCTGCTACAGCAAGACGATGGAAGTAGCAGATCTGTTGGCAGAAAACTTTGTTAGAGGAGGGGGAAAACACAAGACTATAAAGCGAGATTTTACAGTTACAGGAAAAGGTTCTCTGGATTTGCATAAATCTACTTGGCAGTGAATATGTTAACAGTTGACCATAACTGTTTGGAGAGAAACAAGCTGCTTGGATGCTGGCAGCAGAAATGCCACTTTATCCAATACCATGCCAAGCTCCTCCACCCTCTCTCAGAGCAGCATTTAGACAAATGCCAACGTTTTAAAATTAAGTGGCCCCATCATTATTAATTCATTTGGTATTCATTGTAACAACATTAATCATAGTAAACTGCAGCAGCTTTATTACACGTGTAATGTGTACTTTCCTAGAATTTCCCTGTAAAATCTCTGACATTGCTAACAATGTAAAGACAATGAGACATTACAACCAAGCAAAACAATAATAAACACACAACTTAATAAATCATTATTCTGCCCACAAGTATGTTAAAAAATAAACTCATTTCAAAACTAGAGGAAAAAACAACATGCAATAAGCAACATCAGTGAATTTGAGGCTTTTGGTTGCAACAAAGAAACAAAACAGCATGCTAATATGACATTTACAAATAATACCTAACCGCAGCCTAATTAACTTATTGTGTGCTTACTAAACTAGCATACATATTATATTAGAAGAAAAACACTTATTTGTTCTGTTGCTAAGAAACTTCAGACATTTGCATATTTAACAAATTGTTAGAGTGTTTTTAACCAGAACCCATCACTATTTATAAAAGACAAATTTAAAACATGAGATCAAAGACCCAACATTAATTTTTCTTTTGTCAACTGTCTTTGTTCAATGGCTCAAAGAAGCAGTTTTATAGCCAGCTGATACATAATGAAACATCTGGTATTATTCTGAATTACAGCAGAACCCACTAATAGTCAAGGGCTTTTCTTTATTTCTCATACTCCAGTCAATGTACTATAGGGACTAAACCAGCAGCACTTGAAGAACGTGTCTTTGAAATTGCTGCAAGGCTTTTCTGAGTAAGGAGTTCAGGATCCATCTCTAGAACAGGAATACCACTAACTTTTCTTCTTTTCGAGGCTCCAGATGTCAGCTGATTTTAATTGGTCTCGTAAGTTGTGCAAGAGCAGGAAATGAAAGCACAATATTAGGGAGCGAGGCAGTGAATAAAGCCCAAGGGTTCTCCGCTCGTCGGGAGAGCAGGGTGGAAGCCAGTGCCGTGCCACTGCTGCTCGCCATGCCCATGGATCCCATCTGCAGCACAGCAACTCGTGGCTCCTTGGACATTACTCCAGAGCAGCGCTGGGTCACTATTTTACACACCGTGAGCAAGGTCACTTGCCAGCTCACCGGGGATCAGCATAATGATTAGCCAAGCTTGAATGCCCTTCTCCTATCCCCCCTCCCCTAGGCACGCACTCATGCAGCGGGAGGCCTGGGCCAGCACCCTGTGTGCGTGTGCTATCTCAGGCACGTCCGCAGGCCCCTGAGCACGCTGTGCCAACGTGGCCCCATCCAAAAATGCTCTTGGGGTGTCTCTGCCCTGCTCTGCCACCTCCAGCTCGGACATATTCTAGGAGGAGCAAGAGGAAAAAGGAAAGCCAAGAGACGCTGGAAGGAATTCTGAAAACTCAAGGAGCTGTAATAAAACCAAGGTAATCTTAAATTTGCTATCTATGGGCTACTTAAAGTGGAAAGGATGCCACACGGAGTTAAAGCTCTTTGAAAGCTACCACAGGGATTGTCATCCTAGAGCTGCTTTTTCCACCTACCAAAGGTAGTCAAGTGTCTCTTTTCTGCCCTACCCTCCCTGCTCTGCCTGTCTTGTTAAAAATCCAGGACCAAGGAATTCCTGTGGCAGGACAACATCCTGCTACACTCCTGGGAATAAGCTAATAAAATTTGTACTTCCTCCTCAGCTAAATACTTAGATTTATAATTTGAAACAAAGAACACCCAATGTAACAACAAAATTCATTATTTATGAGACTAAACACTGAAAAAATAATAACTCTGCTAAACTGTAGCATTAACCAAAAGAAAGTAATAGTTTACCTCAGTCACCAACAGTGGTTTCTGGAGGATTTTAAAGAGTTCCAAGACAAAAATCTCCTTGTAAGGGAAAAACAGTTTGTAGCAACTTCAGTAACAATCATGCACAAACTTTATTAAATGAAAGTAGCAGGTGAGCAGAGCGCAGGCAGCAGTTTAAGCTGTGCAAGGCTGAAGATGACTCTGCTCTCGACCCCAGCACCAACCCCAGGTTTGGATGCAACCAGCTGCAGGTCTTCCCTTCGCCCAAACTGCTCTCGCCTACGGCGTGTGGAAAAGGCTGCTGAAAAACACTGCATTTTCGGCAAGACAAGACTCGGCAGGTCCTGCCCGCTCTCTCCCTCGGGGAGGAGCAGCTTGTACCGGCAGCTCTCCCCAGCTCCCTGCCGCATCACACAAACTCCCTCACAGCAGGGAGTGCATTTTTTAGTGGTCTCCACCACAGGAATATGTTACTTCACAGTAAGGGGTAGAGTTGGAAGAACACGTACATGAAGAATGTGTGCATTTTAAAAGCCTTTGTGGGTTCAAAACGTACACACAAGTCTATGGCCCCAGTGACATTTGTCTGTTAAAATTTCAGGCAGAGGCTATGTATGACATGACTTCATCTGTGACTCTGCTGGCTGGTTAAAAGCTCAGTTTTTCCATGAGAACATCCTCTGTGCTTCCAGCCTGGCACCCATCTGTGTTCATTAAGACAAAGCAAACTTTGTCCCAAAAAGCTTACCGTGCTAGAAGGTGTCCCCACGGGACACTGATGTCAGGCTGTAGCCCAGCTGGGCACGTTCATGCTGGCTTTAATCTGCGCAGTCCATAGCTCCATGCCTTCACTGCTAATAACTCATCTCCCCTCTACCCATGCTGCCACATTTGCACTGCAGCAGTAGGTACCTTCCATCCCCTGCAGCCAACCCGTGTTATGAGTACCCCTGGATTTGTTGCACAGACATATGCTGAACAGGATGAGACTGCAATCACCAGCAAGGCAGGAGAGTGCTGCCCACAGTCTTCTAATTACAAGTAAACAGCTGAAGTTCAGCTATATTATAAACAATTGAAAATTGGGCATGAAATGGGAAGTGGGTAGCCTTAATAGAAAGCAGTGCCAACAGTCTCTGTACTTAGAAAACACACAAATACAAAGCTTTTGCTAACAGCACAGAGCACTGCAGTTTCTATTTGAGGCAGATCACTCCAGTTGTAGCCAAAACCATTTCTTACATTCTTCTGGGATGCAAAAGAGGGCTGATGGAGGAAAGATCATCTAGGGGAAGTTCTGCTGAAAGTCATAATAATAATAATAATAATAATAATAATAAAAAAATGTTGGTATGTAGACACTCCCAGAAGACAGTCCATAAACCACCAAAGCTCTTTTGGTGGGTAGTGCCAAAGCTCTGCAGTCATTTGTTACAGGATGGGCTGAAGCAAAGCCTGATTGAACACCAAAAAAAAAAGCGTTTGCCACTTCCCTCAGTTCTGCCTGGTCACAGGTATGGAGCTGCCTGCTTCTGCAGGTCTCAATTGCTCTCTCTGGCAGCGCAGCCCAAGAGGCGCACAGGGAGTTTCAGGCGACAGCCAAATTCCAGGCATGCGCTGGACACGCAGCCAAGTTCTACCAACCATCCTTAATGGGACTGCTACCCCCCTCAAAATGACTTAATCCAAGTTTTATGTTACAAACGTGCAATACCTCCCTGCTGGAGCACCGCAGCATTTCTAACCCAGCTGCTTGCTTCTTTGCTTTCTTCAGAAGAATAAAGCGAGTCAGAGGTACGCTTTGGGCTTGATGGACAGCTGTAGCTTGTAGTGACAACACTGCCAGCATCACAGTAACCAGAAGGGAACAGAGCACCAGAGAATAAATTCAAGAAGTTCCAAGCATTTAATTTTGCATTTTCAGTACACAGCATTCAACACTCAAACACGTTTTGAAAAAATAAAACAAAACTGATCTATTTCAAGCACGTAGATACAGAAGTAATCATCTCCCGATCTTTTCTTAGGGAAAGGAGGGTTTCATTTTTCAAAGAGCTCTAATTCCTACTAACTTCTGAGCGCTGTGATCTCGGGTACAGTTCTCTACCCATCAGTACCTTACCTGAGAGGATAAATTTCCCTTTTTAAAAACTTACTGGATCCTTATTACTACAAGAAAAACAAGTAACTACTGACTTGGAAGCAGCCTATGGCTTTACCTGTCAATAATCCACTTTATCAGACCTTGAATACAGAAATATTTCAGAGCTCAAAAATATACATTCCCTAAAATGACCATAATAGCACCTTGATGATAGTCCACCATGGGTTGTGTTACCTATTTTGTCAGGATTCCAACTTTCTGGTGAGATATTTTTTATAAAAAACCTTTTCTAAAGTTCCCATCCAGCTACAGGAATAAAGGTATAAAAGAGCTTTGTGGTATTTTTGGTTTTTCTCCCTCCCTTAAAGAATATTTCTATGATCCAACTTCATCTGCATACTGGATTTGCAGCTCTTTATGACAAACACAGTAAAACTTCTTCACGTAACCCATGTGAGGGCACGGCCTGGTCAAGGACACTGATACAAGGGTCAGGCAAATTGTCAGCCAAAGGTCTTGTCTGCTGCTTATGTCCCCCAGCCCCCTATATTCCCTCCCATCCTGTACTGGTTAAGCCACATCTCTCTTGCAAGCTTCTAATTATTATAGACTAATTTTTATTAGTAGTCTATAGGCTTCTAATTATTATTAGACTTTTTTTTTTTGCACTAGCTCTTGCACCCCTTTAGGTAGAACAAGCACTTGGGTACGATGTTGCCACAGCAGTGGAAGAAGCTCTGAGATATGTTGTCTTTGTGACAGCAGCACAGTTTATTGCTTCTTGAAAAAGGAGTGGGATGACAAGCAGCATTTAATCAACTTTCAAAGAAAGACAAAAATCAAATGTCTGTAAGATTAGTATCAAATACTTGAATCCTTTCCTCCTAGGGTAAGACAGTGTTCAATGGAGAAAATCTCACAGAGAAAACCAGAAACTCTGGAGCCAAATTCAGAGGATGATATTGAGTTGTACTCTGTCAATGTAGTGCTTCAGCAAGGAGTAGGCTGGGTCTGCAGAGGGTTTGTGTGCAGGGCAGAAAGGGGCTTTTCTCAGATGCCTCCAGAGGAGCTTTTTCCTTCACTGACCTTCACAGGAAGCAGCACAGAGGAGTCTTGCCATGACAGAAAATCATCACTGCACCCACTGACGGGTAAAGAGAGAAGTCCACAAGAAAGCAACATGAGAAACCCTCCCGCAGGATCCAGTTCAGATGGGGGGTACTGAACCTCCACTAAAGAGCAAGTGGGAAAAATTATTAGTGACCGTGACTGTGGGCACTAGGACAGTATTACATGGCTCTCAACATGTGTACTCACCGGCACGCCCAGCCTCAGCAAAAGCCCAGCTCTCCACCAGCTGGATTCAACACTCAAATGCATAACCTAAAGCTGTCTGGGTGGTTTTAGGTTTTAATTTATCCTCTCAGTGCTCGTGCGTAATGCGTTTTTAATGGGGGGCAGCGCTGCAGGGGCAGAGGAAAGTGGTGCTGCTGGGTTTTTCCTAGAACTCTCCTTCTTTCCTAGAACTCCGCCAGCTCAGGGGTAACAGCACTAAAGGCTGTGCACAGTATTACCAGAAAAATCACAAAATGCTACTTGAACTTTCACATTTTGATGCCACACAAAAATGGGTCACTGAAGTCTTTCTTGCATTCAGAGGGCAACATTTACAGTGGCACAGAGAGGTTTAAGGAGATGAGAACACTTTTATACTGCGCACAGATGTGCAAATTGAAGTAAAAAAATCCCATGGAGAGTGTGGAGAGAAGGAAAGGTGAAAAACAGTTAACATGAAATCGAGTTGGTAATTGCAGGAAAATCACTGGGCAATTTTACAGCGGTTCCCTCTCCCCGCATTTATAGCTATGTCAGTACACCTCCCCCAGAGGACACCTAACACAGCACTGCTCTGTCCCTATCACTCTCTCAGGCAGTTATCACTCGTGGGCCGTAGCCCATCTTTTAGACTGTAGGTACTTCCACATTGCCTTGCTTCCCTCAAAGATTAACCTTTTCCACACATGACCAATTCCACAGACAGTCCAGGGTTCCTGGCAGAACATTTTGGCTTGAAATCTTTTATGACAGGCTCCCTGCTACTCTCTGTCAACCCAACCGCATACTAGATTTGGCCAATATTAAAAATGGAGGTTATTAGACTTGCAGTCCATATATGAGGCACATCAAGTGTTGCTGCTCATCAATCATTATCATATGTAAACACTACAAGGTATTCTTATTGCAGTTGGGAAAAATCACTGTTATGGAGTGCATAAAGGGATCAAGTTCTTTGTTTTAATTATGAGTGGCTTCTAAACATTCTTTACTCAAACTTGCTTTCTGTGAGTGTTCAAGTCAGGACAATTTGATCACTTGGCTGTTTGTAGGCAGTGGGCAGCAGGGCATCAACAAGACAGAGGTAAGCCAGTTAAATCTTCTTGAATACTTGCAACCAAATGATCCCACTGATCATTTATCTCTAATCACCCTATCATTACCCCTCCCTATTTTTATTTATGCAGTTTATTATGTCATTCAGGTTTTCTGAAGCTTTTCGGTAAAACTGGAGCAAATATAACTTTATATTAAATCGATATATTCAGTGGTTATTTGATCATTTCCTTTGGCAATATCACATGTACTGGATCTAGGAGCTACAAGCAAGAGGATGGCACTTCTTGTTTGGAAATAAAGAGCCATGTTGCACATTAAAAAAAATTCATAATGAAACCTTCATTATAGAGACATATATCTCACCATCCATCATCTCCAAACATGCAGGCTTGGAAATGAAAACCTGACTGCGTTTAATTTGATGGACCGAGTGTACAGTGTTCCCCTTCTGTCAGGGGGAGGGGAACGGTACTTTATTTATTCACACGCCTGAAAATAGACAGGTAAATTTTGAAGCATCATCTTGCCTTGAAATCCCGGAACCACTTCTTTGAAAACAACCCCGAATCACATGTCCTTGTTTCCCGTTGCACCGAGGGCTCCATTGTTTGCTCCCATTAGCGCGGTGAGGGGGGGCTCTGCACTGCGCTCTCCTCCCAACCTGCGCAGCATCCGCTACAGGGGGTTTATTTCCTTTCTTATTTATTTATTTCCCTGATTTTGTTTCTAATCTCTGTTTCTTTGTGGTTTCCTGGAGTCGTCCTGACAAAGCCACATATTCTGTTCCTGTCCTTTATAGCACTGGAGGGCACTGCAGAACACATGAAATTTGTTTCTAATTTTACATCTGCCAAAAAGCATTCCTGGGTTACAAATACACGCCAGCAAAATTGGTAGGGCCTATCCCACTAATGCCACAAGACAAACAAAGCCAAGAGGAAATAAAAAGACTAAAATACAGCACAAATATTTTTGCACTTCTTTTAG
Source organism: Strix uralensis (assembly GCF_047716275.1). Lineage (NCBI taxonomy): Eukaryota > Metazoa > Chordata > Aves > Strigiformes > Strigidae > Strix > Strix uralensis. The sequence goes on along the minus strand of NC_133983.1, from coordinate 5,756,702 downwards.
CTTGTGGAGCCTTTCTTTTTTCCTCTCCTTCTCCCACATTTTGCCCAAGTTAAGCTTCCTGGTATTACATATTTATCTGTTTATGTTTAGAAAAAACTAACTACAATACAAGAAAATGAGAAGGAACAATTCAGTTTTTCTTCTTCTGCAAGTCCCATACATAAGGAGATGGCTGGAAATACCTTCAGCCAGAAGCTCGTGGAGGATGACTCCCTCCCCGACGTATCATTGAAACACTGAATGTCCCAAGCAACTGGCCAAAATCAGATTAAACTCCAAGATTGATCTCAGCTGCATTGCTGCCATTTACATATACAATGTGCTTTACAGCAGCTATTTCTTCTCATCATCACAGTTTCCTAAATAATATTTTAGCTAAATTATCCTAAACTTTGTAGCCACGACAGGGCGAGCCCTGAGGTAGCCTTGAGGCAGTAAGAGCAGCATCCCGGCTGGGACAAAGCCACTGGGGCTGCAAGGCCCTTTGGCAGGGCCAGCTGGGGGACGGGCAGCACCACAGCCACTGCTCTGCTCATTTCTGGTACAGGTTTGAAGTTCAGGTTGTGCTTTGGTGTCTCACTGTGGTCTGTATTTGCTGCACCAAAGATTCATCTATGCGTAAATGTAAGCAGCAGCTCCCAGCCTGGCTCAGATTTCATGACTGTAAATGTCAACAGACCAAGGAACACAACTCTGGGTTTATTTTCATTAGTAGTAGCACAGTGTCATGGTATTTCAATGCTCTGCAAGTGCTAATTAAAGACCTTGCCATAAGGAACTTGAAAGAACATTTCAGAGCTGGATCCAGCTCTGCAGCTCGGGTTTATCAGATAAAACGTAATAGCACAGATATTTCAGCACTTCCTACAAACCACAGCAGGGACTCTTGCATTTTCACACTTGCAGAATTTTGCACTCGATAAAAACATACAGCTCCTAATGAAGAACACCGGATCTTTCCTGGCCTGGCGGTGCCCACCAGCTGCCCACAGACCCGCTGGCTGTGCAGCGCTGCTGTCAGGGAGCCGGGGCTGCAATTGGAGGCACGTTTCCTCCGGCAGCCAGAGCAGGTCAGACGGTTACAGACGGGAGCAGGAGCAGTTGTCTCCATCTCATCCACAAAAGCCCATGTCACAAAGTTAAGACTCAGTTCCTTGTACTAAAACACACTGGGCAAAACTCAGCCTGAACTACACAAAATTCATCAGCTTGTGCATGACTCTCATTCAAAACTTCAACCATTCCCACAAAAGTTCCCCTGATACCAGTATATGTGATCCAACATCTCCATTTAGGACCAGATCTGTAGAGCGTGCTGCTTTTCAGATTGCATTATAGAAATTTTACAGGGCTGAACTGAAAAAACATTTTTTTTCAGTTGTGTTTGGCCCTTCATGTTCTAACTTCCCCAGTGATTGTTTTCAGTGAGAAATTTCAACTATGTAGACTTGCTAGAGACTAATCTGCCTGTGCCCGCACATGCACAGCATATCTTGTACTGTACAAATGTCTTTTCCAATATGGATTATGGGCTAATAAGCTATATGGTTCTGCAAATCTTCCTGGCCTTTACTTTTTAGCTGTTATATACGAGTCATATTTCCTAAAAGGAGAAACATACGGATTGTATCTATCTGGCACTAGATGATCACAGAGTCTGCTGCTGAAATGTATTTGGAAAAAAATAAAGCCATTTATAGGAGACCTGTGAGAAAAATTGATTTTTTTGGGGGGGGTTCTGCTGTCTGGAGTGAAAAATATTAAAAGGAAAAAATCAAAAAGTGTTTGTGTTGGAATAAACTGACCCTACAAATTCACTGTTTGTGGGTTTATATCCTTTTAAAAATATTTTCATTGAACTTGTCAGATTCTGAAGTGAAAATGTTATTTCAAAATTCCTTGTTTGAAAAATACTTCAGGATTTTGTGAAAAGGAACTTTTTGCTTGAAACCGTTCAATACATTTCACTCAAAGCATTTCTCTCTTTCCCTTCAGTCATCACTGCATTTTCAGTTATTTTACACGTTGTTTACTGTAAATGCTAGGGAAAAAAACCCCAAGCAACCCACAAGCAAGTCTAGTTCTAGTTTCCAAAAAGACAGATTTTAAAAAGACGCAAATACCAAGACTTTATATTAATTTTTATCAGTAACTACCCATTATATACAAAGCTTCACTGGTTTAAACTTTTTATCCTAACTTTGACATAAATATATACCCTTCTGCTAACTATTCATTTCAATTTTCTTATATGTAACACAGGGATAATAATACTGGCTATACTTGCCTCAGTGGAGGGGATTAGTTGGTATCTACATGGATCCTGCTCGTATAAAGCACAATGATTATTGCCTGAATGTCAATATCTCCTCTGCTAGCCTTGAAACTTATCATATGCTTTCTGGCCTCAAAATTAAAAAATAACATCAGTATTTAAAATATTTCATTTTTGCTACATCAGAAAGAAAATCTACAGCCAACTGGGAAGTTTGCAGAGTGGCCACTGCAGAAGCACACAGCATCCTAAAGACGTGATCACAAATTATAAGTCCAGATACGTAAGTTGCTTCATTTCTTAAGTGATCAGTGCCAGACCACCAGCACACAAAACAGTATGTTTGCCATATTTCAGTGATATCACAATATTCAGTCCTGTCTGTTAAAAAAAAGAAGTAAAAAATAAAACAAACAAAAAAATCACACATATCCCTCCATATGTGACTACTCATTCTACTTACTCTGTCTGTTCTCTAACAATTTGCTTACAAATTAGATCTATTTTTTTTTTTTACTAATATGCAAGTTATCACAGTCTGTATTTTTACATCTGCAGCTGGAGTTCCAGCCTTAATTCTTGACACCCAGCTTTTTGTCAATTTCTTGCAGGAATGAGATGTGAAATACATATATTTTTTATTGACAAAGATAAACATGATTTGTAAGATGAGTCAAATTAACAATCGATTACACGCTAATGGGCTCTAATCAATACATTAATTTAACTAAAAGGGAGGGAAGAGGAGAAAAGATGGAAGAGTAATTTAAAATAACAGGACTGTTCTGCTGGTATAAAAAACACAGTGTATAAAATAAAACTGAGCAGCCCTTTGTGGAAGAATGCAATATCCTCTCTCTCGTTCTCTCACCTTGTTTCTCTGTATGATGTGGAGTGTGTTTATTAAAGAATAAAAGAGCAATTATTACATTTCCAGCAGATTGCAGGGCCTCAGCGGCGCGGCAGCAGCGGTACAGCAGTGTCAGCCTGCTCTCTAGTGTTGCTGGAGGTGTGCGGCATCCAGCAGCCGCCACGCACCCCAGCTGAGCTTCCAGCTGCACCCGCTTAAAACACAGCCCAAACCCTAAAGAATTCCCTTGCTATCTTCTGGGTGGTAAGGAAATCTCAATTATGCACACAAGGGATGTGGTTAGGGGAAAAAAGGAGAAAGAATGTTTAAATTGTATACGTAAACTGTTTTGTTTTACAAGCTGGAGTAAATCAGCACATTTGTAGGCCATATTTATCTGATCCACTCAATAATAATCTCTCTCAATGAATGTCATTGATGTGGCATTTATGCCATTGCAAAACATAACCAATCCCTTAAATTCAATTAAAGCATTAGTGAAAAAATAAGAATTTTTGCTTCTGGGCAAGTCACTAGTGCAGAGTGGCACAAATCTCTGCCACGTTGCCATCAGGGGTCAAGATGAGAGAATACGATGGAAACGGAGGTAAACGCAGAATCCCCCCTGCTCTGTCTGCCCTCCAGATTCAGTCCTCGCTCACAGCCCCATAACATTAATAGAGGTGCCATGGCCTAAAAATAAACCAACTGACTCCCCTCACAAAGGTATCAAGAAAAGAATCCAGTCCTTTTAGCACCAATTTCCTAATGGGAGGCGCAATCCTGCAGGCTGATGCTAACGGAGCCTCGCACAGACCCTGGTGAGAATTTGGGTATAAAGAGGGGTCACAAGCAGACGAGCAGCTCCGTCACCCTTTTTAGCTTTGGATGATAGTTCAAGCCTTGTATGTTCAGCCCTTCTTAGCTCATGTAACACAAGGCCTTTGTGTTCTTAAGCCTTGTTACACATACAGAGAGTGAAAAGGGAGATGGTCCTGATTCATGCCAAGTAATTCCAAGAAAATTCAAATAGAAGCAAGGGAGCCGTTACAACAGCGCACAAAGTTGCCATCTCCTAGCAAAAACTTCAAGAGGAAAGGCAGCAAGTGCACATTGCACACTACGCTTTGGTAGAGAGAGCACTTTCAAGGCACAACTGGTCTTTGAAAAAGGGATACTGATCTCAGTTACACTTATGTAAATGAGGAGAAATGCAAGCGGAGCTACTCCTGGCTGCTAGCACTAAAACCTCATGTCCAAGACTTCAGCGCAATCACAAGAATACGGTGTATTCTCTGCAGGCTTGCAGATCAGTAAATGAGACCAGATCAGAAAAGCCCTCTTGGTCTCTTTGAAAACCATTCCACCGATTCACTCTGAAACGTCTTCTTTTGAATACAGTCACTAGCAGATTTAAAAAATATATATAATATTACGTCTTTAGAAAAAGCATTTTGTCAGCTCAGGCAAAGATGTGAGTGTGGGTTTCAGTGGAGGCCAGCAAAGCCCGCTTAGCGAGCTGGCGGCAGGGAATTCATCCTACTGACTAGGACATGCTCCGATGGGAAACTCCTCTCTCAGCAGCAGTCTGAGACCTACAGGGACCTATCAAAGATTATTGACACTGACAAGAATTACAGTTCCAGGACTGAAGGTGGGGGACCAAAAGGGAAAGGATGCTAGGATAGTACATCCATAACCAGTGGTACTTCTGCAAGTAACATTTGTCAGACCCTTCTCAAATACAAAGTTTTTTGTCAGTTGGAAACCACTGCAGAGATGCCCAAACACCAGTCTCCACTTGGAGAGCAGCTACCAAGTATGTACATGCTAGCTGGCAGTACAGATGAAATGGCTAAAACTGCCTGGGTTTCATTAGATGTAATGAAATATTCAGTTAATATCCAATGTATACCTAAAATCAGCTCAGTCTTAGGAAGCTTTCCCCAATATATATATGCACAGCTGCTGGAAATGGATGACTTCTTTCATTAATATTTGCTTCAGAAAATATCTAATTCACTTTGGCTGTGTTTATGTGCTTTCTACAACTACAGCAATAAATCAGTGTGCTGGGAAGACCTTTCACAGAAAAGGCAAAACTTAGGTAGGTATTAAACAGCACTCATTCAGAATGAACTCTGAACTTGTGAAATGAAAATCTGAAGATTATATGAAAAAATCTACTAATCTAGATGGTGAGAACAATATGATGTTAGAACTACACATATTGAAGATACTAGTTTTGATTAAGTGCAGCCAAAAACTGTTCAAAATATTTACAGCCAGTTTTCTTAGAACAACCTAAGATAATTTTGCTCTGTAGTAACAACTGTCCTGATATACAAATATGCCATTTTTATTTATCACTTCAATTGTTTGTTGACAACGGGTGATCAGATTCACAAATTAAATTTAGCAACTGGTGGTTTAGTTTAAATTCACTTCTCCTCTTAGTTAGTTTAAATTATTATAAAGAGTACTGAAAGCCACAGAGACTTAGAATCACAAAGGCAAACCAGTCTCTACCATCATCATGTTTACGGTAGATCGACCTCTGGCTGTGCTGGGTAATACTTGCTCCAGCTCTGCTCACTGGGCATATTTTACATAAGTTGTTTTCATAACTAAAAATATGAGGGTTTTATAAGCAGGGAGCAGAAGCCTCTTGTTTTGTTTGTTTTACTGCTAGACCTATGGGGCATTATTTTGATTTCTCTGACATTGGATAAACTTTATTGATGTCAGTCAACTCTGAACCTGTAGGTATGAGTATTTTCAAAATAATCTCTCTGTATGGAAAGTGAGACCAGTTAGGATCTAGCAGAACACTACAGCATAAATCTAATGTGTCTATTAAAAAACATCTCGAATTAGCAGGAGAAAACATTTACAATCTGCTGTTTGAAAACAATTTACCCATGTAAGCTTAAAGTGTATTAACTTTTTCTTGAATAGTATTTTAATTACTAAGGTACATTTACACTATTACTAAATTTATTAAGCTTTTTTGAGTTTATCCGAAAGTCGGGTGTTTGTAACAGCTCAAGTAGTTCAAACCGTAGCAGCAGCCATGGTTTTAAGAAAGCCCCCCAAGTGGTGCCAGTTTATTTTCAGGTAGAGAAGGTCAAGAACAGCCTTGTGTATATATATTACTTTCATGGCAGTACTGGAAAGTTAAATAATCAAATGCGATTGCTCCCTGCACACCTTAGCTAGGTACCTGGGATACACTGACTATTTTTCCCAAGTCAATTAGTACTGTGTGACACCACTTTAAGGCACTTTTCTTTTATCATTAATTCCTACTGGCTATGTCTTCTGACTTGTATACTCTGACCATCTCTGCCTTGCAAGTGTTATCTCAAGCCTGCTAGGCGTCTAAAATCTCAGGAGTATCTTTGGCTGCTATTTATGATGAAGAGTTCTCCAGTTTTATTTTATTAAGCAGAGCAGAGCTAAGCTTGGGGCCAGCAGCAAAGGAGGACTCCAGACCTCAGAGGAGTAACAGATCCCATGTACCAGGCTTCAGCTAAAGCAAAGCAGCTGCATTATTCTGCAGCTCCCTCTACTTGCTGCAAACCATCATGGCAGTGTGACAATTTGCCTCTGTAACATCCCAATCACTCTTTCATAGGTCAGATCATAAGATCAATATAAACAAGAAAAAAAGAGACATGTACTCCTGTAAGAAAAGCCAGGAAGTTCAAAGTTATAGCTGACAGTCTGGATTTAACTCTGACTGATCTGGGAAACAAAACAAAAGTAGAGTGGTGACATGAATGAAGGATGAAGTGTCAGACTGTAAAGCACTTGGTTTTTATCAATCTCAGTCAAGCTCTTACAATGATTAAACCCAAATTTCTCCCATTACATAGAAAAAACAAAAGGGAAGAAATAATGATTTCATAAATGTTTACACATGAGAGAGCCCCACAGCTCTCAGATGAATGCATTGGTAATTTAGCCGTTTAAAAAAATTAGAGCAGTGCATTCTGAATGAGAGACATTTCTCGAGTATGTGGAGATACCCGAACAACATTACTTACAGCAACAGAGCAACGCTTCCCTTCCAGTTCTGCGTTATTTGCCTACATGTACAGCAGCATACGGTGCATTTCAGAAGTATAAACAAAACAGTAAGTAACAGCTAGTCAAAAAGAGAAGCCCAAAAACCAAACTGCATAACAACCATAGCAGAGAAGGGCTAGCTCTTCAAATACCGAAATTAGCATCAGTGACAAATGGTCTCAGCAGGCGCATACTGCTTTCCCTGATCCCTGCCACCAAGCCCGATGAGCCTGCCAGAAGAAAACACTTCCCTTACTGTTGCTCTGAGAAAGGAGCAGATGATCAGAAGTTTAGGATTGAATTACTGCACTAGGATCTGGGGGAAAGCCTGGCTGAGATCACTGAGTTTAGAATCAGATCCCTTATTAATTGCCTGCACAAGTGCAGCAGCTCTGCCCACACAGTAACCCAGCGCTCGGGATGCCCAGCAGCCTCCGAGCACAGCTCTGGCACGCTGGGCTCTCTGCAGCTGCACCATCAGAGGTGAGGGATCCCACTGGGCTTACCGTTTCCAATTCTTTGTGTTCAGGTGGGGATTCCACCCAAAAACACATCCTCAAACTTTCTGAAATCACAGCCACAGATCCCTACAGCTGAATTTGTTATTTGGTTTTCCAGAGGTAGCTTCTGGGCATTTCACAAACCTTTGGATCATATATTCATTTCTTAGCAAATAAACTCCTTTACTATATTGATGGGAAGAGATAAAAATCATACAAGTTTTACTGCAGCTGCCTCAATTTCACATGGTTAAAGGAATCTCCTGAAAGACTCCATTGAGTTTCATGACTCAATGAATATTTATATAATTTTAAAGAAAAAGAAAACTTGAGAGCCTTGTTTTGCAAGATTAAGCAACAAATGTCTAATATTTCAAATGAACTGCTAAGACTTAATCCTGCAATTCTTTTCTAATCCGAGCAGTTCTAAGGACTACTATGAGATCAAGGACTCCTGACAGGAGCATGTTTGCAGGCTCAGAGCTTTCATCTGTGTAGAATGCATGCAGCCAGCCACCAGGTGAACTCCTTTTGCCAAATTTCTAATCCACTTGAGTATCGTGGGTTTGAAAGTTCAGATAAAAATAAACTCTAAAAAAACCATAATCGAACTTTATTGAATTTCCTTTCTGCTTAGACAATGAAATAGCAACGGAGAAGATGAAAAATGTATTCAATGGGAATGTGATGATACATGTAATAGGACCCAGAAATGGGGGTGCTGCTCTTGAGAATAATGCCAGTATGAATTGACGCCCTTATAATTCCCCCCTTAAACAGAACATACGTATCCATGTCCAGTCACACATACATATGTGAAATTCCACTGACCAACACAGGAACTGTCAGTAGGCTCCTTCCCTGACATCTTACCTGCCATGATACCAGTAATTCTTCTTCTCCTGCTGTTACAGAAAAGGAGCAATGTAGCGGTGAAGGACAGAGCTGCTCTGCCCTACACTTGGGTTTTCCTTACTGGCATCAGGGTGCAAGCAAGATGGGAGCAAAGGAAGAAACTAAGTAGCTGTACCTATTTCTACCTTTGTATCTACAACAAACAGCAATCATACAGCATTGATTTAAGGCCCTGGCCAGAGCCCACACCCAAGAGCCCTCCATAGAGGTCCAGAGCACCTCATGAGGAACTGGGAACACCTTCATTTACACACTAGACCCCTATGGAAGCAGGCACAACACCACCTCTGGCATCAGCCATCGAGGTCCCCCCAGTCAGCAGCTTAACAAAAGACTCTGCCACACCACCCCCCAAAAGGGGCTGTCCCCATTTCCCCCCACCCGCCCAGTGATCCCAGAGTGGGGCTTTTCCCCCACAGTGCTGACAGAAGCAGAGGGTAGCGCAAGCATCTCTGAAAACAGACTCATGCAGAAATAAGGGCATATAGTGATAGCATAAGGGGTAATGGATTTAAACTGAAAGAGGGTAGATTTAGATTAGCTGTAAGGAAGAAATTCCTCACTATCAAGGTGGTGAGACACTGGCACAGGTTGCCCAGAGAAGCTGTGGCTGCCCCCTCCCTGGAAGTGTTCAAGGTCAGGTTGGATGGGGCTTTGGGCAACCTGGGCTAGTGGAAGGTATCCCTGCCCATGGCAGGGGGGTTGGAACTTTAATCTTTAAGATTCCTTCCAACCCCAACCATTCTGTGATTCTGTGAAATAAAGATTTGTAACAAGGCTGCAAAGCCTCACCTAGGGAGGGTGGAGGCAGGGGCAGCACACAGGGGCACCTGTGGAGGGCTGATAGGGATGGCCCCTTGCAGCTCTACAAGTTGCTCCTGCTCCAGGTATGGAAGTTTACTGCAACTCAGCAGAATAATTTTTTTTCTTTTTGCCACTTCATACGAAATTTGCTGTCCCAGATACAATATTTCATTTTAAACCCAACATTGGTATATTCCTGTCAGTTCAGTTACTTGTTCGTAAACTGAAATAAAAAGTATGCTGTAATCAAATGTAAAAAAGAGGATTTTACAGATTTCTGTCATTGTTAGAAAACTTACTTGATTATATGAAAGGTTTGCTCTGAATTTAAATCATTAATACTCTTCCAAAATCAACAGAACCATGATACTTTCTGAGGTTTTTGTGTTCCTTGGTCTTTTGAAATGTAAGAAGAATTCATAGGCTGCTTAGTCTGAGCACAGCACCTGAATTTGTGAGTACTGCTCCTCTGTCCGCAGGCTTATACTGAACACACAGTTGTGATTGCAGCTGGGTCACAGGGTAAATTCATTAATTAGAGTACCCAATAAATTGTTATTTATATTGTTTCAGTTGTTTGTCACCACCCAAAATGGTCAATAATGTCAACAACAGAAAATAGAACATGTCAAAAGCCAAGCTAAGCTCACATAAATTAGCTGAGGAAAAAGCACAGAGGAAGATAGTGGCAACTGTGGAGTGGATGAGGGGGAAGCAAAGAGGTCATCAGGATTTTTGTGTCCTGAAACACTACATTTAGCTAATATCTCGAATGGCACTTCACGGGGTCCTGCTCAGCAGTAGCAGGAGGGAACAGACATTGGCTTTTCTCCTTAGCCGCCTGCATAAGAAGGCAATATTTACTGCGAGCTGAAGGAGAACTGGGCCTTCTCTGCAATACCCTGGGTAGGCTAGATTCATCTTTGCATGAGTAAAATGAAGAACCCAGTGTAGCTGGAAGACATTTTTCCATTTGATTTTGCAGATGTGGCTGGGGGAGAATGCTCCTTTGGAACATCAAAGCTTTTCATGAATATATGTTATTTTGGTAAAGATCCTTCTGTAGTCTAAAAAGTTTAAAACAATCATTTTAGGGAGGATTCATTTTTCTTTTGCTTTTCTTTACAAGTGTTTTCTATAAAATAAGAATCCATATCTTGACGCTGAAATAAAACATTGGTTTTAATGATATATATTCATGGGTCAAAAATAATTTTCCCCCATAATCCACTTCACTTTTTTTAAACCCAAGGGTTTTTCACTCTGAACCAGAATTGTGCAGAATTCTTTAGACTGCTGCTGAGCAAGACAAAACCCAGTTTTCAGCCAGCAGCAGCAATGAGTCACAATTCAAACTGTGTTGCCCTTTTTTGACATGGAGTGTGACACCTATGTCTGCTTTTAATTGATATTTATACCATCTTCCTCCATATCCACTTGAGGTGATTCTTGTACTGAGGTTGTGCCAAGCAACTTGTTGCAAGGAAAAGCCTGTCTGCTTGACACTCCTTTCCTTCTTGCCCACTTCCACCAGTGTGGCCTGAAATGCAGGCTGTCGAGAGACTCAACACTCCTGGACTGGTTCAGGTCTGAGCCCTTGAAGGTTTGTTCCTCTCTGTGGTATTTGGGTGCTTTCCATTAGCACAGTTAAAAGTCATAAGAAGCAGGGAGGGGAATCACTCCTGGGGCTGCAGGGAACTGGGCTGGCCGAGCTGCAAGGAAAGATGGGGCCCAAGCGGGGCTGCTCCTGTAGGATTTTCAGATTTTGCAGAAACAGACACTATCAGTGCCTAATTTTATGCGATTGAAAATTACCACAACCAACATTAGGATCAAAAAATTTGATTTATGCATTTTAAGTTTACCAAGAAGAGGTTTTTTCCCCCCATCAGTTGCATTCCTTATGGCTCCCAGAAGGAAATGATCTTTCATAGGCAGAACTAGAACAGCTTGTCATAATCACTCATACCTAATGATGGATATTTACTGCTGTCACCAGAGACTTAAGGTCTAACAATCCTATCATATAAAAGCAAAAAAATAATGTAATGACTTCACTGATCCGTTGCTGCTAAATCTGAAGTACGTGGAGAATTTGGATTAATTCACACATTAAAATTGATAAAATATGTTGGACTGACCTCGGTGGCTGCAGCGTGGAATATCTGCAATCCTGGATGTATACACAAGCATGAACTAGATCATAATTTTTCTAAGTTGCTGCCAGTTTGCTTCAGTTTGTTTCCACTAAGCTGATACAGGGTTCATAACTGTGTTAAATGGGAAGATCGTTAGGTCAAACATTTGAAAATCCTGCCCACGCACTACAAATACAGCCAAAGTTTTGGAGGCCTGCATTATTTTGGGCTGAGAGTTTGTGGGGTTTTTTTGTAAATATACAATGGAAACTATTTCCTAGGCCTTCATCTGGCCCTACCTGCTTTAGCGGGGCAGAAGCACTAGCCTCACTCTGGGCACAGTAAGCCCTTCCAGGCACATCCGAACTGCTGTGATATCCCCACTTGAAAGGCAGACACTGGATTCCTCCTACTGAACCACACAGAAGTATTCATATGGGCAAGAGTGACTTTATGAAGATGCTCTCATTTAAATGGCAGATACAGAAAGAACTCCTTTAGTCAAGCACCTTTCAGTTTTTGTTCTTACATTTTAGATACCACACATGAAAAATTTTATACTCATTATTCATCTATCTAAAGAGCATACTTGGGTATCTAGAACAGTTTGGGCTCTTGAGTGACAAAAAGCACATTTGGAAATACGGGTCTGAAAAAATGAAATAACAAGTGGACAGAAGGTATATAAAGAACAAGGACCAAAGTAAAACTAGATTATAGAAAAAGAGGGGACAGAAGTTCTGCTTCACATTATTTTTTCTTAACAGTAGTGACAATCCTTCTAAGGCACCTATTTAATCTGCTTTTGTTTCTTTTTCCTCTTTATCTTTTACTTCATTAGTAAAATTTTATTTCTACTTTATTTTAGACGATACCATATTTTGTCCTGTGGACAACTAATGGGATGCCTATACCTGTTTTAAAAGCTTTATCTCAGCTATACACAGACATGCATATAAAGACTAAGATTTTTTTTATCTACTGAAATTTCAGGATTCACTAAAAGACTTTCTACACTCTTACCCTTGGCTAGGGTTATCCACTAATTTGGGGAGTTTTGATTCACGGAAGTCAAAGGACCAGGGCAATAATTTACTTTACAACTCAGTGACTTTGGTGGACTTGCACTTAATTTTCCATTGGTCCAGTGATGTTAGGCCCTGAAATACAGACACAGCTCTCAACTCCCAGTGATCTCTTTAGGAGCAGAGCAATGCATAAACTCTTTTCATCCTTTTACCATACATGTCATTCCCTTTTATCTCTAGGAAAATAGTTTCCTGTTATTTTTAGCTCAAATCACAGCTTCATTTTTCAAAAAAATCCAGAGTCTACACTGTTTCTTAGTAGTCCCCCACACTTAATTTCCTGGACTGCAGAAGAAAGCTGAAAAAGGTGAAAACACCATTGACTTTTGATCTGTTTTAGTTAAGAGCATGCCAGGCTTCTCAGATCCAGTTCATAGTCCTCTTTTAAGTACCTTAAGGTAAAGGATGCAAGTCACAGCTATGTCAGAACATGCTTTGCGCACCTCTTCTCCCCTCCTCAAACCATTTCTGACCCTGCTTTGGGGGACAATATTGAAACCAGTGAAAATATAACCCTGCTAAAAACATGAATCAAAAAGTCACTGCTTGTGGACATGTTTTTAAAATTGCTTAGTTGCATGGAAGTCCCTTTAGTGCTTGAAGGACTTTAATAAAATTGATTTTCTGAGTATAGCCTTTTAGCAGCTACTGTATAAGCTTGAAATATGAACCCTTCATTGTTGAAAGTGTTTCATTTTTGCCCTGTAACTAATGATCAAGGGAAAGAATGTGTTCAGAATTCTCCATGGTTGCCATTTTCATAATTAAATCGTGCTAATAATAAAGCTTTGCAGACTTTAAACAAACTGGCACTGGAGTGGAATGTGGTTTGCACTGTTTCATTTAGAGACCTCTGCAATTAGCCCTTAATGAATAAGCATACCACAGTGATAAGTAAGACATCTCTGTGAACCGGTTATTTACCAAAGCACAAAACTGTGACATTTTCATTCCAATGACTGAAAATTATTCTCCAGATTTCTTCTGAAGGCTCTTAAGTAATTTGGGAAGTTAAAGCCCATTAATTGTCTTTAATGCCTGATGTGTAATGCCAGCAATACTGCAGCAGTCTCTCCATTGTTTATCCTAAGTACAATGGCTCAAAAATAAGCAGCCGAGTCAGTAAGACACATGTAGCTGAATATGAGCTGCATACATTGCTGCTAGTGCGTCTCTACTATTTTTTCTCAGCCATACAGAACTTCAAAATACTAGAAGCACATTCAACGCAGAAACATAGCTGCAGGTTATATTTTTCCCACCCATACTGTATACTTATTTAAACTAAGACTTACATTAAAAGATTTTTTCTTATATTTGCTCATTAATAAAATAGCCTTTCTTAAAACAACCCAAGCCATACACATTTTGGGACATTTTATGGTAAAGCTGGGAACAATTCTGATGTACATCAGCGAGGAATCCAGCCCTTTGTAACTGAACACACCGAATTAGGAGATTTGGGTTAGTTCACTGACTGAGCCTTTCTTACAAATGTAACACACTGCCTATAGCAGGGAGTCATTATTTTCTGGCAAAACTCATTTCAGCATCTAATGAACCAGATGTAGTGGACTCTAAAGCCCATGCTTTGGCTCATATAGCACAGCAGGGTATAGGATCCGGGGATTTTTTCCATGGACTTCAGTGGGTATCGGATCTGGTCCTAGAAGGAGAAATGTGGTGACCGCTGATAAAAGGTAGTATCACGAAGAACAGACAGACGACCCGACAGACTGTCAGCAGACTGTTCTCTCCTACAGCTATCAGAAGATAATACGGTATCTCCAAAAGTAACTGTGCTTCAGCCTAGGTTATCAAACCTAAGTTTTTCTAAGTTGCATTTTCCTGACAGGATCACAGCCACTACTGATCAGCTAAGCGTTGCTTCCTGTCTCTCAAATATTTGGGTAGGCAACTTTGTACTATCGCATTTCGATTCTACCTGAAAACTTTTTTTTTCTCCTTTGCACATAGTCATCTTTCTTTTCTTTTGTAAAAAAAGACAAGAATAGCAGAAAAAAAGTTGGTGTACATAAAAACATTAGAGTCTCTGATATATTTTAGGCACCCTCCCATAATAATCTGACACAAATCTTTTTCAAAAAGAAATAGAAGATAAAGGCATTGGGGGGGGGGGGGGGGGCAGGTATGAAATATGGAAAAGATTTAGACTTGCAATCTCCAGAACTGCAAATAACAGACAAGAGTTTTGTGCAGTTTGCAGTATTCTTGTGGCAATGCTTGGTACGGAAACACTGCAAACGTTAACCTGGACCCACACAGAAGTCTGCCACATCCCGAGTCCTCCCTGCAGTAGTGGTCAACCCAAGCTGGTCAGCCTGCACAAGCAAGTACAGCATATACTGACAAAGGTAGATACAGAATTACTTGTCCAAATACTTTCTACTTAGAAAATGTGAGACCACAAGGTCTCTAGAGTCACTGCTGCCTTTACAAAATACCTTAAAGACCTGCTTTCAAAATCTGATCAGGCGCCATTATCTATCCAAAAAAGGGATACATCATGCAATGGGAAAAACTGGAAAAAGTAGGTATTAAGGGACACAGTGCAGGTCATGGTGCAGAGACACCCCAGTGCCTCAGTATAAATGAGTTCAGGTCCAGCAGGGCTTAATTAGCTCCAGCTCACCACCAGCAGCAGGACAGTTATGTCCATGTCATGAATGTCCAGCTCAGTTGGACACGACCTGGCTCTTTAGAGAGCCAGCTCAGATGCCTCTGTGTCTGTAGCACTGTTATCTGAAACTCAGACAGTTAACTCATGGATTACTAAATCTGGGCTGTAGTTGGATTTTTTGTTTCAACTGTTCCTCTTGAAGTTGCTGAACTTCATTCCTCAGATAGGCAGAAAACATCTGCTTTAAGCTTAAATCTACAGCTGGACATTTTATACCCATTTACTATCCTGCTGGAGTTGCCCCTTAGTCTCCCTTTTCTCTGGTGTTCATATTCCTGATATGTTTGAATACAGAAAACTTAAACCACGTTTGTGAAATGCAGACCCATGCTCTGAAGCACAAACTCATGTTAACCACTGCCTTTAAAAAAAAATCCTTCCTGTTAAAATTCTGGCTATTTTTATTATTAAAAATGTTATCTTACTCTGTGTTGGGGAAAGCAGCTCTACAGGCTTCTTTTGGGAAACTGTAAAAAAGTATTTGCTGCGTTCTTCTTTGTTCTTAAAAACCTCAGCTTAAAAGCACTCAGTGTTAGATTCTTTACTTAGAAACATACGGAAATGATGCGCTATAGCCCACACAGCAAGCAATGGGTCATCTTTGAAGAACTGGCAACACTGCAACGGATAAACTTACTTTATGACAAGGGATGTCATACCCAGTAGTAATAGAGACAGCGTCCTGGATCTCTAGACATCATTTCCCAGGCATGAGAAGTTGGTACATGGCAGTGATGACACGTGCTATCACGCCAGGTAAGAAGCATCTTGTCAAAATCGGACCCAAAGTCCCTTGTTAGCAGCCTTCTCTAATGAGGCCAGGCAGCAGATGGGTCAGAAGAGCTCTTTCCTGGGCATCTTAATCCTACCATCTTGTTGATTCAATAGATCCTGGGTGTCAGTAGGCTTGGGATAGAGTGTCTTGGGAATGGTACTTTTAATCATGGTGCAGCTATTTCCAAGACTATTACCAGAAAATTGATTTGGTCATTATGCCCCCAGGTACTGTCTTTTTTGAAATTTGTGTAAGAAAGGAATAGATTTTGGGAGGTAATGAAAACTTAGAACTTGAAAGCAACATTCCCATCATAAAACTAGTATAGCATGGACAGAAACTTTTATACACACCTATTCCAGACTTGACAAAATCCATCCTCTCCAGCCAGACAGAGACTCGTACAGCCTGCATGGGACAGCCTGTCAAGGCTGCACTGATGTGAACTTTCAAGTGTCTCCTGGGCAAAACTGATATCCCTAAATTGGAACCCCAAAAATGAGTGAGATGGTGACATGTTTTATTTATGCCAAGGTTGTGCCTTGGTACCAGGATAGCTGTTCTACTTATTTTTATTTGTAGAGGAGTGCTGTGAATGCCTAAATGTATTCCTGAAAATAGCAGTTCTGTGACTGATCGTGCAAAGCAGCAAGAGGCAGTAACCTCTAAAAAACTTCTTCTTCACCCATTACAACGTACAGACTCTTTTCTATTTAAACTTTATACATCACACTAAAATATTTAGTGCATAGAAATGGGACAAGCAGAAGTGCTTAAACGGAAACCTCATACAGTTATTCATAAAGCAAATCAATTGAGGCAGGCAAAGAGAATACACCTTAGATGGGCCCGGGTGAAAAAAGAAGTAATACATTGTGCTCATTAAAGCAATATCAAAATTAAATTTAATACAAAGTACCTGAGACAAAAACCCAAAACTATTAACCCCAAAGCCACTAACTATTCATTAGCCAAGTCAATTTTGCATTCCATTATGATTCACAATGTGTAAATTCCCATTGAAATTGATTTAGTAAACCAGCTCTTTGATGGGCCTGAAATTAAAAGGATAGAAGAAAAGATACAACTAATTGAAGAACATAATTTGGTGCTTGTACAGGGTGTGAAATTTACTGAGAGCAGACTGGAGCTTTAATTAAAGACAACGGGCCAAATTCACACCTGGGATAATGATTGAGGAATTTTGCTGAGGTCAGAAGAATTGCAGCCACTCATGGCAGGCCTGAATGCAGCCCCTGGTAGCAGTCCATTTTAAAAAGGAGCTAGGGAAAACAGCCTTAAAAAAAAAGAAAAAAAAAAGTGAGAAATATGTATTTCCCTGTCTGGAAGTTACCCTGACTGGGTTCAACCTTGCTCTACATTGAGCAATACTGGGAATTTCTTCCTGCTCACTGCAGCTGATAGGGGACAAAATATTAGATGAGGACACTCTTGCTTGGACTCTCAAATTAAGAGTCATGAGAAGGGCTCAAGTTTCATGGGAGAACTGCCAGGAAAGATACCTGTTTTTGGCACTGGGAGCAGAGAAGTAAGACCACATGGTAAACCAGAGCCTTTTGAACCAGGCCTTTCCATTCACCTATCAGGGATGTTCAGGCTTCTTGAAACAATTTCAAACAACTTCTGTTTTGTCTTGTAAAATGAAGCATTTGAGCACCTAAATTTTCACAATTGCCTTGTGATTAACTTTTCTTAGAATATTCATACTTGGGAATCTGATTCTTTTATCAATTTTTACATCATTTGGATTTTTGTTCTCTGAAAGGTCTCACCTTCATGAAAGAAAGAATAGCTGAAGAAAAGATGATGTTCAGCATATTTTTGTAGAAGAGTATACATCAGGACATGAAGACATTTTACATTATTTTCCAAGGAATGTTAGGACCAATGACGATATTCCAATTAGCAATTTTAGAGTATGAAAGCCAGGATTAAAAATTATATTTGAGCTGCTTCTTTACTAAGAAACAGAGGCTTAAGCCACATGCATTAATTTCAATGAATAGCTGCTTAAACTATTCACTGTAGATCTAGATGATAAATTCCGGTTATTTTTGTTATTGCAGATAGACTGTAAATAAGCCAACATTATCTCTTAACTTGTTTATGATTTATAATTATTTAATGAAATCAGGTACCAGCAGGAATCACTAATTATTAATCAGTGGTTGCTTGGCTGATGAATTCTCTGCAGACAATGCTGTTCCCCAAAATCATCTGAACCTAAATGTTCTCAGTGAAAAAGTTGTGACCAAATGGTTACTGGCAGCATCAAAAGGGAGAATCTGTGGTTGACAAAGTCTTTAGTATAGTGAAGCAAAATAATGCCATGTTTAAACCTAAACAGAAACATTTAAACACTTGCTATTTCCTATGGCTCTTCAGTATGAAGCTAAGGAATAAGCACCTAAAATGGCATGAGGAGAGCCAGGACAGAAGCAGTAAATTCTGTTTTACCAGCCACAATGTTTTGTGTTGGTTCTTTGGCTCACTTTGTGGTACTTCAACTGATTTAACACTCAGCTTTCTCTTGCTATAAGGTTGATTACACATTCCCAATCTGGGTCTGTCTTGCTCATCAGACTGGAATGCTCCGGTAGAGACTTGTGGAATAATTTCCTCAAGAGGAAGGTTCTTTTTTTGAATAATCATAAATAAATAGCAGATTACAATGCTTAGCCTTGAAATGTCAAGAATAGTCCATGTCTGAGATACTATCTGCAGCCATGTCATGGGGATTGCTGTAAAGGTGTTGAAAGATCCAAAGCAACGTGAGGAGAAAAACGGACATAGTTAAAAAATCTTCATCTACCATAAAATTCATGTGAAGTTTAGATTCTTGGTATCCAACACTCAAAGAGACTAGGATGATCCAGAGATGATCTAAGCTCACCACTGCATACATTTAGTATGCAGGAATAGTACGAGCTGATTTGGATTGTTTTGCTCATATTATTTCAGTCCTGACAACAGTTTGCAACAGGCCTTAATCAGGTGCATGACAAACAGCAATCTGCAACTGTACAAATATGCTCTGTAACTGCTCTGTATAGCTTTAAAATACACAGTGAAGTCTACAGAAACAGGAGCTTAAAAGTTGGAGTATTTGGAGCATAACTCACTGGCCCATGGTCTTTGTTGCATAAATCTGTGCTGACATGGATGCGCTTCTACCTTTATCTGCTGGTGAGGACTCTCATCTCCACAGTGAAAGAAGGTATTCTTATCCAGAAAGTATCACCAAAGTTAGGAAGGGGCTGAAAGGCTGTCAAATTCAGTACTAAGCAATATCTGTTTGAGCTCCATCAACAACACCCACATAAAAGCTGTTGTGCAGAAGCAAATAAGAAAAGTTGAATTCTTTGCCTAGTGTAATTCACTTCATTTATTGACTTTTTTCCCTTTCGTTTGTCAGTGGTTCTGAGATGCCTGGCATTCAGGATGATTTGTAATGTAAATTATATAATTGTACTTTCACATATTTTAACATCAAATGGAATGATTGACTACAGAATTTGAGCTGTCTACAGGTGGGGGTCAATTATCATCTGAATAATCACACTGCCACACAAGAATAGCATGGCCATGGAGTGTGACATATTTTTATCTCTATGCATTTCAATGAAGTCAGGCTGGTACATAAAAGGTTATCACCTAGGAAACATATTTTCCTAAGCACAAGTTAAACATGCAAGCAAGATCAGCATAGATATTCAATTTAGCCAGTCAACCCTAACCTATTAATATTTTAACAAAATCCAGTGAGGATAATTTTTTTTCTTTGATCCCATTTCATTTGAGCAGCCTGGAAAGGGAAGAAAAATTAAAAACAAAATAGTCAAGCATACAGAATGAGGTTATGTATTAAGTGGGCTATTTAATGTTTTTGGCATATTATAGCCCTAGGGAAAGTGTGGATGGATTTAACAATCAAGGTCTGTGTTCCCTGGGCCCACAAAGTTCGAGAAACATAAAATAATCTATACTTCCGAGCTGACAAATCTTACCTGACACTCTGCTTCATCTCACTGGGACTCTCTAGCTCAGCATTAATCATATGTTACAGGGAGTAAAAAGAAAAGTAAATCACACTAAGCTGGAAAGTGAGATGGAAGGTCTTTGGGCAAAGCTTTTAATCAATAATATGTGGGATAATAACCGGGAGCTATTGTTTGAATCTTCAGATATGAAAAGGTAGCAATGCAAAACACAAAGCAACTACAAACTGCTGCCACTTCAAAGGGGTCTGATGCAAACAAAATCAGCTTGGTTTGCCCTAAACCCCACCTTCCCCCTTCTACTTCCCAGTCCATTAACAAAATTCTGTATTCACGGTTCACCAGTATTTTGATCTAACTCCAAAACTGCAATTAAAAGTGTCTATCTGATCCTAGAGATAGATTCAGAGAACACAGTGGTATCACGTGCATTAATTTTTGGGTGTCTAATCTGAGATTCTTTGCTACCCACTAAGATTCAGAGAATGTTCCAAAAAAGGTCTTATTTCTCATGTCAGACAATTCCCCTCTTTCCCTACTAGCTTCTTTTCATACAGTTACTACTAAGACACAGAACAGGTATTATTTTGCCCTGAATTCTACCTCATTTCCAAATACTACACTTACCCTCATGCCTGTAGCTTCCTTTCCCTCCCCATACCTTAATAAAAGGAAAAAAAAATGTTTTAGTTACTTGTCTACTAAATGTTGAAGAATTCTTTAGTTTATGTATTTCTTAGCTATTTATTTTAATTTGTGGTTTAAATTAGAATATGCAATCAGCTGGTAGAAAGCAGTATAACTAAACCAGCCTCTACGGGCTGAAGCCTCAGCCATGAAATACATGGCTGTGATTGATCTGACCTCCAGCTATTCATAGAGCTCAGTTCATGACCTCTAACTTTCCTCACCCCTTCAATAATGTATGTAATAATATTTGGTTTGCTCGGTTATGAACAGGAGGTGGAGACGCTAGTCCTATCTCA
Organism: Strix uralensis; assembly: GCF_047716275.1. Classification (NCBI taxonomy): domain Eukaryota; kingdom Metazoa; phylum Chordata; class Aves; order Strigiformes; family Strigidae; genus Strix; species Strix uralensis. The sequence goes on along the minus strand of NC_133983.1, from coordinate 5,735,580 downwards.
TACTTTTGTAATTATTATTATTATTTCAGGGGGTGGAGAGAGAGAGAGTTACAGCTCAGAGTGAAACCTAACCCAAATCCAGTTCAGGCTGTCCATTAATGCAAAACAGTTTTGAAACTCTGAATGGAGCTCCAGTAATTCCTCCACTGTTGCTCAGCAGGAGCTCAGCAACACACAGCTTGCATGACTATGGTTAAAAAAAGAAAAAAAAAAGAGTCTCACAACCATGAAAACATTCAGGGACCATTTTCACAAGCAATCCTATCAGTGAGGCAATATTTTTTTACCGCTGAGTGTGTGGCCACTTTCTCTTCCTTTTACTTTGTCTCTTTTTCAGAATACAAATACATTTTTCTCCCTTTACTATTTTTTGCATATGAGTAAAATGAAAGATACTTAATAATGGTCCTGCTCTGCAACAAAAAAAAAGAGATTTCTGCTTTAGACACAGTGATATCTGTAGACTTTGATTTTTAAATAGCTCTTTTGTCGAAGTCAGAAAAATCTTTCCGAGTTATCATTTCAACACATTTTAAACTTTTCAAAATTCTGAGAGTTTCTCACTCAAAATAAATAAAACAATAACCAGATTTTTAAAAAGTTTAAATTAATCAAATTATTTTTGAAGGGGTAAGATGGACTACTGGAAAAAACCTGTCTCCACCCTTAAGGAGATTTGGTTGGCTCATCAGCAACACCTTCTGTCTTTGTTTCAAAGCTCCCAGACCAGTCTCCTCTCATTAAACCCAGAGAAAACAGAGACAGTCCCAGTGAATTCATACATTCTTAAAATAAAACCAGTTTAATGGCCTAATTAACCTGCAACTTTTTATTAACAGTTAAAAATAATTCATAACAAATTGTTTCTCTGATGGTTGTGGACTTTTTCTCAGATCATTATAAATTTACAAGAAAAATTAATCCACCTTTGCTACAGCATTGTCTAACAGATATTTTGGACTGTTTTATCAAACCAGCACCTGCTGACTCACTGCAAATACTCCTCCGGAGTCCCTCCAGAGTCCCTCCCGGCGTGCATCTCCTTGACAAAGTGTGTTGGTGACAGTCAAATAATCTCTGCATTACCCTGGGGCCAGAGCAGATCCTGCTCACCGGGCAGGAGCACACCTTGCTTCTCAGTGTTAGCTAAGGCAAAGGCACCCTTTCTCCACCCTCTGAGAATTCCTAGTGTGCTGCCATTTCTGCTTTTTGACCAGGTAGGTGGACCACTGCTATATATTCACAAATGCAGACACACACTTTCCTGGAGTTTAATTTTCCAGGTTACACCAAACCAGGGAGAGCAGCGATCCTCTGCAAGGAGCCATCGCTGGGCTTCGTTGGTGTCAGGCTTTCTCCACATGGCCTCACCACCACATGGCACAGACTTTAGTCTGTTTTCAGTTCCTGTGCTAGACAACACAAGACTAATTTCCAAATCACTTGCATGCAGCTGACACAGCTCTTCCTGAGACCCGAGTTCAGGAAGGATTTGGGTCCTATACATTTAATTGTTCTTCTGTAAAATAAGGATAACAATCATCTTCAAGTGTTTTTCTACTGGTGGCAAGCAAAGAGGATTTCTATGCACCCTGAAATTACCATGTGAAACATGAATTTTATTAATTTTGGTAAATTATAGTGAGACATAAAGATGTCAAAGATGTTGTGGCAATTCAGAAGCCTCCATTTTTCAACAGAACTTGCACAGCATCACCCACAGGGACTGCTTATGTGTCTGCTCTTACCCCAAATGGTGACCCACCTTTTTCACTTCCTGGGGCTTTAACTGCAGAATAAGTGACAGGCAGAAGATGATGCAGTAATTCCTGCGGTGATTTGTTAATACCTGCAGACATGGATCTGCCCATGCTACTTTATGCGATGGGATGTGGGGGGTGACACCAGGGCGGGCACCTTCCCGCACACGACCCTCGCTGACGTCTGCCCAGGCAGGCCGGCACACAGGCTTTGCCACGCTGCAGCCACCCTCTGCGAGCATCGCTGAAGCATCACTGCTGCTAATAGGTTTCTTTAAAGACTGTGCAAAACGGATACAGTTTTGAAAACAAACAGCAAGTTCTCAGCCACTTCTCCCTCTCTTGTATTTGTACATGTTCTACAGTGGTTCCTATTATAGAGTCAGCATTTGTTAACAGCTACTTACAGAAGTCTCCTTTAAAAAAGGAGCCATCATTCTCTGATGTTACATTATAGTGAGAGCTGGCATTTTCATGATGACTACTATATATTCAAAGCTACCATTTCTTAATTTGCTAATAGATATCACTCCCCTGCAGCCTTGATCTCATTTGTAAGAACTCCAGTCTGCAAAGAACCAGTCAGGAAAGCGCATGCGGGCAGTGGATGCAGTCAGAAAACTCATCAGGGTTTGCTGCCAGTTTTTATTCTACATAAAGGAATATCTAAACCCGCTAATGTCTCTGAAACCAGAATGAACTGCTTACAATGAATAGATATGAAAAAAATCAGTTTCTTTATAGTACAGTAGACTTTTGTATATCCTTTGAGGAAAGTGATAGTGCTGTCTGAATTTTGGCTCAGTGAAATGCTGAAACAGTTAAATTTAATGGTGTTTCCTGTTCTAATCTCTACAGAACTGGACTTAGTAAAGACTAATGACCAACCCTTTGAACCTCCAGGTCTCCTAAGGTTTAATTTGTTATTTCTGAGGAGAAAAAAAAGCATGAATAAATAATGAGAATAAGGGACACAGCGACCAGAGACAATTCACCAGTGTCATTTACATATACGGCAGGGTTCCCAGTTCCTAGAACTACTCATTACCACATTACTACAGAAAAAAATTAACTCAAGTCCAGGATGACAGCTAAAAATCAAGGGCTACTCTAGTCCAAAGTTATCTTGAAAGGTTCACAATATTCTCTGATGCTATTTAAACTCTGTGACATTCGGAACACAGAGAGTTAACACAGACTGGAGAAACCAACACAAGTACTTAAGCCTGTAGTGTACGAGTCAAAATTTACTTGGTTAAAGGAAAGGAAAAGAAATAGCTGAACAAAATAACCTGTAATATTTTTCAGAAAATATCTATTTGCAAGAAATAAAACTTTTACAAGAACATACCAGGTCTGACAATCCTTTCTACAGGAGACTTTTGTTAGGTATTCAACTGGATTTCTTTTTTCAAACCTAGAAAGCACAGCACTGTTGTTGGAGTTAGAACAATTATTCAAAGCGTGACAAATCTGGGTTTAATTCCTTGATTCAGACCAGGGACTTCAACCTGGATCTTTCCCATCTTACACAATTGCACCAGCAATTAGGTTTTTGCTTATTCTGGGCTGGAACTATGCATCTCTCTTGGGTTTTATTCTATTTTTATTATATATCTTTGTTTCATCCTTAGAAGAAATTTTTGCTAGAGCAAAATTGTTTGAAGATGGAAAAAGCATTTTGAAGGAAGAGGAAGCAGTGCAGTAAATGCAGTGTTACAGCTTATTTTGCTTTTATTTAAACGTTTTGTGAGGCAGTGAAAAACCAGAAAATTACAATAGTGTTGTAGGAAAAAGGCTTTGCTCACAAAGCAAATTTTCTTCCTGAAGAGCAGTTTATTGCAATGTAGAAAGCTCACTAATTGGATTTACGACAGGCAAGCAGTAATGGTAAAAAGGAATAATGTGAACAGAGAAAAATAAATGCATATTAAATCTTACAGACACCTACACATTTCCTGTGCTTTCCTGAAGAGATACTAAGTACCTAGTGTTTCCAGATTTCTGTCCATTCTTAGTTTACTCAGCAAAAAAGAGAAGGTATGTAGTTACATGTGAAGTAAATAACCACACAGAATTGTCTACGATCAGCAGAAAGGCTAATCTAAGCTAATATGGAGATCGCCGTGTTAAGCTCTAGAATACATAGCCGATGGAGACAAGAAATGCATTGTGCTAATGTGTCGTCCTGACTCTTCTGGAGCTTAAGCATATGCTGAACTGCTTTGCTGAACCAGGTGAAATGAAGGATGTAAGAAATCCCTAATTGAAATACTTGAGCAATTTTAACAAGGCTCTCTTCAGACAATATTCTGCAAATCTGTTATTTATTTGCCTTGCATACCAAGTCATCTATACATTTTACCCTCCTTTACACACTCTGGCAGGACTGCATCACCTTCTAAAATTTAGCTTTTCATTTTGAGGGTTGCTGTATTTTTACTGTTCAACGTAGGGCTGAACAAACAGCACAGTCAGGGTAGTTCTGTATTATCTGGAGTTGCAGCGTAACCTATCTAATCTTGGCAGGCATACATGTTTTAAAACACAGCTGAAATTCTGCAGAGTGCTACCGAAAGAGTGTGACTGCAATAGTCACCTCAAAATCCTGCTCTTACTTCTCACTTTCATTTGGTGTCATAAAAGACCTCAGCATCAATCATTAACAAGCTATTAACACATGCAGCTGATAAAAGTGTTCAAAGTCTGGTCAATAACAATGACGGAAATTCCTGGTTTACAGCTGGTTTAATCTAAGTCTACAGAGCCCAGGCCAGTTATTTTCTTGGCTAAAAAGTGCTTCTTGGTTCTTTTGCTTTCATCTCTGCCTGTGTAACACGCACAGAGGCTGCGTTTTCTCATCTCTGCCCTGCAAAACTAGCCATTTGCCGCCGCTGCTGTTCCCCCCCATTCTTAAAAGCAGTTTGCAACCGAATGGAGCCAGGAAACAATTTCATTGAAATGCCATATGATTTTAATATGTTATTACCTTGTAGTGAAGGTACTATCAAAGGAGCAAGAAATCTCAACTCAATTTGCAATTTGTAAACAATAAAATACTGCTTATTAACAATAATGAACGACCAGGCTGTAATTTAGACAGCATCCTTCTCGCGTGTTTCCTTCCAGTTCTCTAAATTCTACCAAAACTCAGCTATGCTTCTAGAAGTAATAAAACCAGAAACAGCTTTGGCTACCTGAACAAATACGTATTGAGCATTTTGTAATTCACTGGTCTTGATCACTCATTTTGTTAAATAAAATCTCTGATGTCATGAAGCCTGAACAGCTGCTCAATTAGCTCATTACTCTGTGTGTTACAAATGTCACTCTGGCTTTTGTGTGTGCGTGTGTTACTGATGATTTTGCCATTGCCCCCTGCTGCTAGTAACACTTGTCAATAATTGTGTTTACTTGGTGATACTTTCTTGCCCCTCTGCAAAGGAATTTAAGGATAGAATATATAGAAAATGACATCACAAGCAAAACATGGGCTCAGAAAAACATGAAAACACCCAGCCTCCATCTGTTCAAGTGTGATACACTTCAGAGCTCCCATTTCACATGTAAAACAGAGTATGATTTATAATTTATACCTAGTTGGTGCAATCCTACTTGAAGGAAAAAAAAATTTCTTTGATGAAACACTGGCTTTATGTTATCATAAAACTATTCAGAAAATCACAGACATTTGGCAATTTACCTCTACTACAGCATCTTTGAAGTTTGGATATTTTATGCACTTTTCAAATAAACTGTACTGCTGAACACAAACACGAAAAATCCTAAGTGTGAGTCAGTGCTGAAACATAATTACAGCATTAGCAGCAGTAAACTACTGCAGATACTTACAGACCTCCAGGTAACAGTTAAGGCCCAGTTCTAATAAGGTTTTAAATATTCTGTGTAGTGTGGAATTTATAAATTTTCCTTGATTTATTGAAAATCTGTAACACATACAAAAAATCAAAGAACAAAGGCAGAAGCAATGCAGCTCCTAGATTCTGCAGTACCACCATTCTTGCTTATAGCTGCAGTGCTTTTTATTAACAAAATTACAGATTTTTGAGAGCATACCTGGGAGCTGATTCTGCATCCCCCATACCTGTGAATCACCTCAGTGACTAGCAGTGATTATGTGTAATAGGGGGAAATTCACTTCTGAATAAAATAAACTTTAGAAGGTTTAAATTAGACTTCTGGGTCACAGGTTGAGACTGCACAGAAATGAATTACTTATGTGAAAAGCCATTTCAAATCTACAGGATTATTTATTAACATAAAAGACATATGATCAAGGAGCAAACGTGGATGCAGGGTGTTGAAATCTGCAAGGATCAACCTCTTGATCATATAGGAAAGCCACATGATCCTTTACTTAAATGCTGTACTTTTCAAAGCACCTGTGCTGTGATGTCTCAGTTACAACCCCGGCTGCTGTGCTCTAACAGACAGAGAAGTCAGAGCGGTTTGTCTTTGCTCTGACAGGTTCATCAACATATTACAACTGGGAGAAATACTGCACTCCTACTTTATTTTCAGTCCATTTACTAAAGAAATGCATCACTCTGGTGTGATACATTTCATGCCATTGGTTAATCTGTAAGGCTATGCTGAGTGGTAAGCAGAACTTTAAGAAAGGTCCAGACTGGGGTGATTCTCAAATACCTTTCTTTTTGCTTGTGACGGAATTAGTCAGAAGAACTATTTGAAAAATGACAAAATATTGTGGGTTGGTTGGTTTGATGAAAAGTGTTCTCTTCATACAAATGGCACTTTTGAAAAGCGTCGATTAAATTTCCTTTAGTGAATTGGCAGATTCATGACAATGTTGAGACATCAGCTTTTAATATACTCAGAGAATGAAGAGATTTGAATTTGCTTCTTTTCCACACTGCCTAAAATAAGTTATATATTTGCAGTGAAGAAAACAAATACAAAATGAAAAAGGTCAAAAGCAAAATTCAAAAGCTTTTTAAATCTGACTTAGAGGAAATTTTTTAAATTTAAAAAAACCCAAACCCACAACTCTTCAGACTAGGGGGAAAAAAATTTACAGAGTGGATCTCATGCAACTTAGCTCAACTAGACAGAAATGTGCTCCCCTCCTTATTTATCAAGAGGCACAACTCAGTCCAAAGCAGGGGTGAGGACAAGCTGGGGTACAGACTTGCTTCCTTCCACACCCAGCCGTGGCAGAGGCCCGGCTGCGGGCTGTTCTCCTGACTGTGTGTTACCTCCGAGGCTGCTGCGAGGCTCTGGGCTGTGTGCCATCAGCACAGCCGAGCTGAAAATGATTACATTCCACCGAAATTGTAGTTTGTTCATATTTTACAAAAACATCTCTTCATTGATACAAGGAGTCGGGTAGTAGCATACAAATTCCTGCTACATCTGGCTGGACTTTGATTTTACCATATGGATCCCAACCCTCCTGCATGGGATGAGATTTCCAAAGGGTCCTACAGGACCCAGGCACCCAAATACTGGTGATGACACTCAGTGGCATCTGTGGGCCATGTCATGACAAGTGATCAAATTAGGGTGTCCGAAGAATTTTTTTACTCTTCATTTGGAAGCTGCCACCTGCTCAGCTGGGAGACTGTTTTTCAGACTCTCCTAGTCCATTGCTACATGAAGTAAAACAGATTCACAAGCGCTTTCATTATGCTTTGAAATCTCATCCACAGCGCAAACTACTACAGTCCCTGAGAAATTGGTGAAACTCCTCAGAGGTGTAATAATCTAGCAGTATTAAGTGTTATAAGGCCAGCCAGTCTGGAAAATGAGAAGGTGAATAACTCTCATAACCAAGGATTTTATACAAAACCTTTGCAAGTGCTTCAGCTTTTGCTTTGTGAGTCAGCAGGCTCACTTATACAAAGCCTGAGTACCACAACAGGAGCCTTCCTCTCCAGATGAGACGTCTTTGCGGCAAGGTAAAGAAGCAATCCATGGCCTGGTGAAATTGTGATGTTCAAAAATAAGCAAAAGCAATGCGAAATTCATTAATGTGATGGGCAGCATTATAACAAGAGGAAAGAGATTGCATACGAAAATGCTGTGGCTTCTCCTCCTTTTTTAAGTTTTAAAATATTAAACCCATCATCCACGCACTTGCAGCTGTTCCACCGAATGTTTCAGCCTTACAGAGCGGCAGCTTCTGGAGCAGACCAGGGACAGCCACAGCACCTGTACCTGGGCAAGCCACCGCCTCCTGCAGGGCGGACATCTGTGGGGCGATGACAGTCCTGGAAGCTGATGTCTTCATGGGAGATCAAAGGAATTCTTGAGGGGTCAGGAGAGGATGACATGAGGGTCGGACAGCCGTACTGCTTGAGAGCCTTTCAGGCAGATGATCCACTTACACTGTCATTTTTGGTCTATGTCAAGCAAGCATTTTTTCTTTATAAAGTGGCTCTGACTCAAAAAATGCCTTCATATTACACTGGCAGCTTTTAGCTGAGCGCTTGGCGGCTGGGTTTTTACGTAAACGGGATCTGCAAGAACTGTGAAAGGAGGCAATGTGCTCCCATTGGGGGGCAATGGCCTCAGAAGCCTTGCAAGGGGGTGTATTTGTTTACAGGTGATTATTCCTCTATAAAGCAAGAATTTATTGATTTATTTAAAGGACCTAAGTGCTAAAGGATTTGTCTGAAATCACTCATTTCAGTAGAAACTGAAGGATTTTCTCAGACTCCCTATGCATTTCATACTGAAGATTTAGTTTTAGTGACTATTCTTCAAGGTCTTTTTTGCTTCCCCCTCTATAAAAAGTTGAGTATGACATCTCCACCAAAAAAATGCTGCCAATTCACTACCTTCTAATTCAGGTAAACCTCAGCCAAGTCAAGCTAATGGAAACATGTCACACAACCTGACAGTTTACTGAATGCAAAGTCTGGTCCTGTCCAGCCTTTGCTACTTCAATTCCAGAGAAAGGAGTTCGTTAGTTCCTTTTGAATCCACCTGCAACCATGCTTGAGACCTAGGGTCCTTTAGAAAGTTTTTGAAAAGCAAACCATAACCACTGAGACAACAATAACAACTAAGACAACTTTTGGAGAGCACATGGTCATTATTTAAATATTGTTTGCATTTATATTTCATGGAGAAGGTAGCCTTCAACATTACAAAATTGTGGGGCAGGAGGCAGGAGTGGGCTTTAAAATCACTGTCCTCTTCAAAGCTGTCATGGTTTCAGCTTCCCGAGAACTTGCCATTGCTATTCAGAGATGTGCAAAAATTTCATATGGAAACTCTAAACCAGGAAAAGCTCATTTAGTTCAATTTAGATGCAATTTTAATTGAACCTGAGCTGATTTATGCTTTCAAGTAGAAGTCATAAAGAACTCATGGGTTGCAACACAATTTCTTTTTGAAAATTACCATCTCCATCTTTCATCTCTCTTCCTGCTCTGCTCAGCTGGTTTGTGTGGTCTTTTGAGACCTTAAAACAGAACCAAAGTCACGGGGAAATAAAAGCAGCAGTTACTTTAGTTGAGGTTGCCAGCCCTGCTCTGAGACCCTACCATGAATTTTAAAAAAAGCTAGGTAGCCCACTGTGCACCAGGAAGAGAGAGCTTAGAGTTATGTACCTGAACACTTTGAACTTAAAAGAGGTTTTATTCAGGTGAAGAAGAGAGCTGTATTTCTGCCATTTACTTCATTTCAAAATAAATCCACTATCCAGGGTAAAAATGTAATTTTTCTTACACTGCTAAAAGCAAAGCGACATCTGAAAAATATTACTAGCCAAAGGCCAGATTCTTTAAATATTTTGTGAGAGCTAATGCTATTATGGTTACTTATGTGAGTATTCTTGTCACAAGGGTGACAAGTTTAACTTACCCAGATGCGTTTCAGAGGAACGCTCTGCTAACAGTCACACGAGACAAAAGCTAAAGTACAAAACCTGGTCTCTCATATCTCCAGCTTTCACTGATTTTAAATGGGTGCGCGTGTCACTGGAGACAGGATTTGCCCCTAGCTGAGGACAACTATAATCCATACACTAAGATGCTTAAATCATTTAGATCTTGAGTTTAAGCAGCCTCTTCTATCCACACAGATCCATGCTGCTTTATTAGCTCGTCGCTGCTCATTTCAGGATTGTGATTTCAAAGAACATGAGTTCTCCTTTGTACCCATTCCAACGTCTCTAATTTTTTACATTACCTGCTTTGCTTTCATTTTATCCTCCACCTACACTCTACCTGGCAAGTTCTGTGACACAAACACCCAGCTAAAGCTGATTTCATATGCTCAGACAGGGAAACTAAATATTACCACCCCCCGCCACCCCCCAAAAAAAAAAATCTGAGAAACATAGGGTGTGCATAAGCAAAGACAACTGATCTAAGTCAGTCCTTCTGATGCTAATCTTACTGCAAATAATATGCAGGGTACATGAGAAAATGTCAAATCCACGCTACCTCACAATTGCTGGCTTTCACTCCAACTTGAAACTAATCCAAGGAAAAAATACAAGGGAAAGGCTGAAAGTTCGATCGTTATTTAAAAAGTTTAAAAGAAATAAAAATGTAGCTCCCTTGAAACTACGTTAGATGAATAATCTCACAAACTCCCAAAATAATATCAGTGTCTACGGCTATTAAAGTTTATAGGTGCACAAAAATGCAATTAAAACAGGTTATATTGAAATCAAATAATACCTTCTAATTAAAATGTAGATTAATACCTTATACAACATGGAATGTTCCATATAATTATTCTTCAAAACTAGAATTTTGTGATTAATAAAATAAACCTAGACTTTCACTGAAAAAGAAACATTTCTGAAATGCATCAGACTTGCATCCAAACATCTTGTCAAAGCAAAGTATCAGTGTTTTTAACACAATCCTATTCCATTCAAGTTAAAGTAAGGTGAGTGTCTGAATTAAAAAAAATCATAGCACATAAACCACTTTCAGTTTAGCATCAAAGATGTGTTTACTGCAAACACAGAAATGTAAGGGAAATGAAATGGTGAAAAGGGTTGCAACAGTTTTAAGGATTTATTTTTAGAACTTTTACATTGGAGACCTACCAACCATAAAGTCTAGTTTTCATACACAGCACACATCAGTGTTTCATCTCCTCTGCCAACTGGATGTTGCTGCGTGTTTCCAATCCCTAGAAAGTTTTAAAAAGGCAAAATGAACTTTGCATGACTGCTCTCCTCTGCTTTCCTTTCCTTGGCAGGTCCCATCCTGCCAAATCCCCCGAGCCCACCAACGGCTACCAACTGTGGGGAACGCGGGTGCTGCGTGCTCCCGCCCCAGCATCCCGCCTGCGGGAGCTCTCAGCGCCCGGTGCCGCTCGCAGGGCAGCGAGCACGGCTCACTAACGTGCGCAGGATGAGGCCCCTAATCACTAACAGTTCCTCTGGAAACTCTAGCAGAGATAAAAAGTACAAAGACACTGTTGGTTCCAGTCCCCTTATTGAATTTTCATTGCTCCTTTTATTGTAACTATGAATTTAGTCCATAATGTCACGTGTTCTTTGTTCTCCAGCCTGACATACATTTTAATACCCAGCGCAATATCTATGCAAAGACTAAGTGTGTTCATGTGTAGGAGAGTTAACACTTCACTACAAACATGGTTATAGTTATAGATTAAAAGCAACACTTTCAATGATTCCACAGCTTAATATTTCCAACTCCCATCTCCTTCTGAAGGTCCTCCTCCCCTCCTCTCCCCCTCTACAAAAATCTCTGCACAAGAAATGCTGAGCATACAAATTATGTCACTGACATCTGGAAAGAGACATGACTACCCGAGTAAAAAATAAACCCAACGGAGGTCATGGCTTTAACAGACTGTCGCTCTATATTTAAACTGATTGATTCATACAAAGACATAATTATAGAGAACATTGGAATCAGCAGCTCCCAGCACTCGGGATTGCAGGCGCAATTGTGTTTACAGGAAATATATTTTAAAGGCTACGTCTGGCATAAGCTAATTGATACACTCAATATTAGGATACACAATAATTTAAACTTAAATTGTGAATAATGCCTACTTATTTTCCTACCTAGATAATAACAACTTTCTTTAAACTATACATGATCATGTATCATTTTTCAGAATATTCTTTGCATAAAATCTATTGGTTATGCAAATAAAAGGCTTTGGAGAATAATGTACAGTAACTAATTTGTATAATCAGTTTCCCTCAATTCAGCGTGATAATGATATGTAAAGCACATCACTACAGACTGTCTGTGAAATGAATTCTGTCTTAATATGCTAGTCAACTAGCCACTCGACCTTTGCACAGGCTCACTGTAAGAGGAGCAGAAAAACCCACACACATTCTTTCAATTTCTAAAGGGAAATTCGACTCTAGCCGTAGAACAAAGAAAGAAGAAATAGAAGTAAAAGAAAATCAAAGAAAAAGTGATTTGGATTCAAGGGGATCAGATGTTTCATTTATTGCAGGTTGGAGACCTTCAATCAGTCAAATGAAAGACACATTTGTATTAAAATACCTACAAGGCAGAGAGAAAGCCTTGATCAGGTGTATTAGATTTAAGTTACAGCTCTCTTGCTGAGAGATGTGAACCTACCTTCCAGTCTATCTGTTCTCAATATTGAAGGTTTTCTGTGTTACAAACATTAGATGAAAGGTAGCTTGCTTGCCTTCCCACGTATCTGCTGGATATTAACTGTACATTTGAAGCATACACTACAAGGAGACGTGAACTTAGCGTGCACCACAAACAGTCACCCATAGAAAGGGATGTTGAAATCGTGTCAGGGATGACATGAACGGCAGCGGGGAGGCTCGCCAGTGGAGAGGCCGCAGCTCCCCTGGTCACTAAAAGCACAGTGTTTCTGAAGGTAAACCTCCTCTTTGCTTTAGTGGGAAATGTGCAGTTTGTACTGTGGCAGGGCTGTGAGCCCTGTTACACAGGTGGAAAAAACAACACCACGGCAAGACCCCCTGCCCCGGTTTCCGCTGTGTGAGGACAACAGCCTTTGGCTTGCCTTCTCATTACATATTGTGCAGGTGGTAACAAGCCATATCCTGACCTCATTCCTCACTTTTCACACCATCAGTTCCTCACAAAAACTCCATGAACCCACTGTGTGCCCAGACACACAGAAGAGCATCAAGCTTGATGGCAGAGGGCAGGTCTTCTGCCCCTGCAGTCCTAGGATGATAGTTTTATTGAGCTTGTCTGGAGGAGGGTCTCAAAGTGCTTTATAAATTGATTACTGTTGCTTGTAAAATACTGGACCAACATTATTCAAAAAGAATTTATCTTATTAATGGGTTCTGCTCAGAGTAATTATTAGTTATGATTAAACTTTGACAGAGATAGTTTGGTCCAGAGCAAGTTTTCTGCAGAGACAGAGGCTCCATTACTGCTGGTTACATCACTCATCCCAATTTGGGAAACCCAAGTCCAACTCTTGCTCTGACTTACCCAGAGCAAGGGTTTGAACCTGGATCCCTCCTAGCAGCGTCAATAATTCTTGTCACTGTGGCACTGCCTCTTCCGGCAGGGCAGCATCCTCTCTCTTACTTTCTCCCAATACAAGGGACTTACAAAGATCACAAGCACTGGAAGAACTGTCCCTTAGCCTGCGTGAGCTCTCATAGACACGCCAGCACACTAACAACCAGGAGTTACTGCCAGAGAGAATTTGCACATAAGCTTCAGACCCAAGTACTGGTCATCTAAACCCAAAGACAAGTTATTTCTGCCATTATACAAAGCATAATAATGAGATTAATCCCATAGGTGACTGAACTAGGCCCTTTGGCAAGAGAAACACATTACATAAATAAATTACATGTATACATTTTAGAGAGACTGTTTCACTGGGACGCCTACCTCTGCACACTGTTTCTCAGCCTTCACGCTGATGTACAACTACTGCATTCCAGAAAGTAAAACACCAAAAATACAGTCTTAACTCAGGCCCCAATTTTAAATATTAGCTTCTGATATCCAACTGCTTTTCTAAACAAGCCACTATAACTCTGATCTCTGCTTTCATGTATGCATATCTGCAAATACTGCATAGTGGTATGAATTTTAAAGCCATCCTGCCTGTTAAATAAAATCTCTGTCATTGTAAAGTTTAGCTGATCTTTTCATTTATAGACCCATAAATTCTCCATCAGTCCGGAAAAGAGGTTGTTTTTCTTTTATTTCCTTATTTTTAATATTTTCTTTTGAAATAAAAATAAATATCCCCCCAATAACATTTGAATAATGCAGCATAGCAGTGATATGTAGTCCCTGTTTTGGAGCTGGTCAAAGGGTTAACAGGCATAAATAGACAGAGGACTTGAATAAAGTTTATTTTCCTTTTATTACAGCTATATTTTTTTTGGATTAAACAGAGGGCCTATAACAGTATGACTTCCATGGCTGAATGGGAAAAATCTACACAGATATTTGCATCCTCCTTACGTATGATAACACATCATACAATTTTCACAAGTGGATTACAAAGCAGCAGCCAGTACATAGCAGTACAGCTGATAGACTAAGATAAATTCTACATCTCAGATATGGTATTTCATGTACAGTTAAAATCCGCTCGGAAGGAAAGGAGCTGTAACGCAAGGCGCCCTTTTTAACAAAGTGAACAAAAGCACCCAATATTGTGCAATGAATTCCTCAGGGGCTTCATTCTATTTATAGTGAAATCTCTTTCAGTGCGTGGACATTTAGTGGTTTAGCTTGATATGTCTTTTTTCCATTTACAAAAGATCAAAACACGCATTTCTCTGTTTAAAGAACTCTGTATTTGAGGTTAGGGGAAGCAGCCAACGGAAGAAGGAGGCACAAATTCTCCATGGAGCATGCAGGGGCACAGCAACCCTCTGCTACACTCTGTTGTGTCTGAACCGAAACACAAGATGGTAGCAAGGGTACTGCCTTGCACTGAAAGGAGGTCTTACCAGCCTCTTTCCTGCTATGCGTGTTTATACTATCTCTATAGTGCTGAAGAGCTGTGACCTGTGACTGGGTAACAAAGGGAGAGAAGGCAGACCATTGCTACTGCCCCCCCAAATTATAATATAGAAAGCAGTGACATGCCACCTAGAGAGGAAGAAAACAGACCAGTGCAAAAAAGCCAGCATGCTCTCCCCAAGTCATCGAGTAGGCAGCTCCTGGTATGACATGACAAAACTCTTGTTTGGAAATAGGGAAAAAAAAAAAGTGATTTGCTATGAAGTGGTGCAGATTTATCTAGAAGCCCATTGACCTCAATAGTGCATGGTGGGGCCCCAACATTGTCATTACTACGCAAGCACCATTCTTTGAAACCACTGCAGCATCACCCACTGGCATATTATTTACAGCTCTTGCCATTTGCCTTCTGAACAATTCTGATCCAAGCAACAACAGCAGCAAGACTGGAGCATCGTAAACCACCCCAAAATAGTCTTAATATTTCTTGAACAGACATTTTCACTCAATTTTCTGAATATTTTAGTTAACACATTTCAAAAATATCTGAATGCCTTATGAGGCTGTTGTCCAGAAAACATGAGACTACTTGCCTGCCAAACACCCAGTGAGGCAACTATTTGCTGTTAGCCCAGAAACACCATGTCCTAAGAAACTCTGACAGTCACCCTGGCTCCCTACCCAGCGGATGGTGCCATGTCTCAAGCCTTAACATTTAACCACACTTCAGCAAAACATACATATCTATTCTGATGTAGTACTCTTTTGACATGGAGAACATCACATAATATTTAAAGCACTTCAGATTCATCGCAACAAGCAAAACCTGCCTTCTGTGGGGAAATCACCTAAAGATTGGTAAGTGATTAGTTAATTCAACAAGATCTCCTGAGGTAGTGTCTACGATGGAGTACAGATCAACAGCAGCCACTGGCAGAAAATCCAAAAATTTGAAAGGGGAGTTCATGAAAGCCTCACTTCTGAATTACCTGCAAGCAGCTCCTAAATACGAGTCTCAGCCAGCACTACCTATTGAAGGCTGCAGGAATTGTGACCTCCCCTTACAGGTAGGAGAGAAGAAAAGCAGGTAGGAAGTGTTTTCTAATGACCTTCTGGGTTTGAGCAAGGTCACTCAAAACTATGTCAGGAGGTCACAGTTTTACATGGCTCCTAAGTTTTTAGCAAGGAGTATGAAATCCTGGCTCAAGCTCCATTAAAGAGAGAAAGAAAGCAAAGAAGAAAAGGTTTGCCTAAAAAGGAACCTCAGGTTTTTACTCTATATTTGGACTTCTATCAGTTCACATTCGGTGCAGTGAAAACAAGACTGTTCTCAGAGTTTTTAGTAGCGTAACCTACATTTTGTATCAGTTCACTTCACACATGAGAACACTAGCAACCTGCAATGAAGAGAGACACACACGCAGACACCAGCAGTCACGGAGGGGAAAGCATTGCTGCATTGTGCCAGTGCAGCAGCGGAAGCACAGGCTTGCTCCCAGGCTGATTGCCATCACCTCCTCCCTCCCTGGACAAGCACAGCCTGCCTGTGTCCCAGCTTCAGAAGCAGCAGAATGTTTGAAAGGGAAGATTGTGCATTTGGTAACTTTGCTTGATTCTCATCTCAAGGGGAAAATCTGCTCCCACTCCACATGGACATTGATCGCTAGAAGGATGCTCTCATAAACAAAATGCTGGAGGCCATGTAATCTTCAGCCTCCCCTTTCTCCCCAGCTCCCAGCAAGCCAAATGTAATGCATGAAACAGCAGGGTTGTAAGCTGGCAAAATGTCCTTGAGTGCAAAGGAGATGTGTGAAAACATTATATCTACACCAACATGAACCAGAAACTCTCGCTAATCTGCCCACATTGTTTCAGAGACACAGTTAAACATTAAGGATGGAATAATCATTTTCTAATCACAGCCTGCCAAAACAGGACAGAATGACAGCTCAAACAAACAGAATCTGCCATCTAATCTAAGGTGAATCCAATTTCTTTTTTTAATGAATATTAGAGACTTTTAGGAGACTGTAACCTGCCCTGACATATGCCTCCAATTTTTGGTAAATAATCACAGTCATCTTTGCTTTGAAATAGAGATATGTGATAAGTAAGAAATATTTTCCAATTCCAGTTTGTTAAAGTGGAAGACAGACTTTCATCCATGCCAAATTGTTGTATCAGAAGATCATCTTAGAAATATCTGGAACTTCTTATAATCTAAAGACTTTAGCTAGATAACATTATCATCTCACTTGTGGCCGTTTCAAAACAGAATAAAATGAAAATTAAAAAATGGTATCAGAACCTATGAAAGAAGGGGTTTTAGGCCAAAGTGAATTAATTTATATCTTAAAAATAAAGGCCTTACTATTGTAGAAGAATGTTGCCACCACACTGCAGGGCAGAGCTATCAGACGCTGTCACATCACTGCCACTTCCATGTAGAATGCCACGTCTCCTGTACGTAAGAGATACATTGCATAATGTTACAGATGGCACAGCTCGTAACAGTCAGGATTACATTTATTAAAATCAGCTGAAATTCCTATTACTAGATTCAATGATTTCCCATGCAAGGTGACCTGAGCTTCTCTTTTCTGAGCAGTACCATGATAAGATTTTCCTGCTGTAGAAAACAGGTAGAGGGTAAGCATTACTGTGCACTGATACCAATTATTACAGACACCTGCTCTAAAACTACATTCATAAATATTTGAGCTTACAAACAAACTGGATCCTCAGTGTCACTATTTTATTCACTTTCATCATAATTATTCATGCAACTGCATTTTTGTTTACATGAGGGCTGGAGCAATGGCTGCCGGCTTCACAAACCATTATTCACATAGGAACTGATGTATATGAGTGCCAGGGGTTCCCTTTACTTTTATGCTATCTCCAGTCAAAATGTTTGTGGACAAGGGGGCAAAACTCAAACAACCCCCAACACCGCCACCTTCTTCCATCAGCCTGGACCTTCATCCTCAAATGGAAAAAACAAACTAAATTTTTCACTAGCAAACGATAACCCAAAATGTGTTTATGTGATAACTGAATTGTTATACATAAAATAAAGTCACTTATGAAAACAAACCCCTCAGCTTCCTATCTGGTGGAAAGGATTGCATTTGATGGCCAGTCTGAACCCAGGGGTTACCACCCTGCCAGTGTATATATACTTACACATATGGGTCCATATTCCTCTAGCTACCCACACTAAATACAAAATCTCACACACATATAACGCCTAATTTTTCAAAACAACAGATTAACCACAGTAGAGCAGCCGTTTCTTGGGCATACACTGATATAACTGCATTTTTATAGCTGGCCAGTGGTGAAGGCACAGGAACAGTAAAGGTGTACAGATCTGTGGAAAACAGCCTGCAAGGCCAAGGCCATAACTATGTTATATTCACCCAGAACTGAGCATTTTCCTCCGCAAACACTGAAATAAATACTCACACAGCCTCTGTGAGGTGCATTCAGTACCAGTTAGCTCTGGTCACTACTGAGGAGGGAAACGCCTCAGAAAGCGCCAGCTTTGCCCCAGCCCACCCGCCGCCTCAGGAGCGGAGCTGCACTTGGGCCGGAGGAGGTGCAGACTCCGGCCTGGCCCTCCCTTCTGCCCGGCCACCCTGCCTGAATATTTTATATTTATTTCTCTCTCTCTCCTCCTTTGCGATGGCAGTTGTAAATCTACCTTTCTCAAAATTCAATAAAAAATTAATTGGAAAAAAAAAAAAAGTCATTTCAACCCTAACAATAAAAGGCCAATTGACTTCTCAATTTTCTAGTGGGCAGGAGAAGAAATCAGGCATACGGCAGGGAGAAACTCAATTCTCCAAAGCTCTCCCCTTCAGGATTTCCAGACCCACAGTCTCAAGGGTGCTGTGTCCCCTACCACTCACTCAATTCCAGCCGGGTATTATTTTCTCAGCTCTGAGGGAAGCAAGAATTCATTCTGCATTATTGATGACCCAGTGCTCAGCCGCTACGAGGGCCTTTGGTTCAGTGCTTCCCGCTGGCTGTCACTCATCTGCTCCGAGAGCCCCCATTATGCCGGGGCAGGCAGCTTGCCTTCCTCTCTCCCCAAACATTTCCCTTTCATAAGCAATCAGAAGAAAGCAACTGAAACAAAAACTGGGGGATGCAGTGCAACAAGGAACCTCACCCCTGTTAAGGCATTGGCCACATGAACTTGAGAGCCAGAGGGACACAAACGGCTGTGAGGGAGGGAGCCTTGGGAAGGCTCGGGTTCGGCTACCACAGGGCAGTCGATCTGTGTTTCAACTAATCCCTCTTGCTAACAAGTTAGACATAACGCTCAGCCCCAGATTATGACACAAACAGTTTGAAGCAGACTGACTTTGCCGAACTCTTCTGAAAGAACATATCTGACACCAGAAACAGCGAACCCTGACTGAGCACCTCCCAGGGTAGGGGTAGGAGGACACATGCTCCTCACAGGGCAGGATTCCTCTCTTCCCCTTTCTGTTCTTTGCCTCTTGCCCTTCTTTTACCTTGGGTTTTTTTTTTTTTGGCTTTCCTTCTTCTTCACCCTAAACAATTATTTCATTTTCTTTTGGCAATTTTGGCACTGATCAAGTACAGATCCACACACACCTGCAGATACAGAGGCTGTACAGTTGTAATTATGTCTCAGTGCGTTTCAAGTAGGAACGCTGGATGCCAGAGGTACATTAATGATCAAGCACCACAGATCTGATAATTGCTAAGTAGAATTTGCATCTGTAGCCACTGATGATACCAAATACATGCACAGTTTTTACAGAAATTGCTTCTGTCCATCAACGTGTAGTTGAGTTGCAACATCGTTCAAGTCCGATCCCTAAGATTTCACAGAGAGCCCTTAACACACTGATTTCTCCACACTGACCAGCACATGCCTACTTTCTGGATCAGTGCTTTGATCCAGGGATGTAACTGTTTACAAAGAAGTATGCCACTTTCTTCGGTTCTAAGAAAACAAACACTAGTAGTTGTCAGCAACTTTGAAGAACAAGTTCACAACTAAAAAGCAACTGTAAAAATACACTTCATCTATTCTAAATTAATGGAGAGAAACCTCTAGTTAGTTTTTATGATACAGGTCTGGCATGATGAGTGGTGTCTTCTATGTTTTCTATGTAGTCCTAGAAAATTTTGGGAGGAAGACCTTTTAAAAAACTACAGACATGCAGTTTTCAGGCAGTGTTAGACCTTAAGTTTCAAAGTACCAAAGGAAGGAAGTTAAAAATTTGTATTCAGGTTCACACCTTTCTCCTTCCTAGAGCTAGAGGGTTTGAATCAGCAGCTCTCCTCCACTAGTAATAGTGCAAGAAAATATATTTTAAGAATTCTATAATCATGCTTTTATTTCTGTGAGTATATTTGTATCAGCTAAAACTGTCTCTATTATTTACAATCATGAAAGTAGAGTGGGAAAAACAGTAGAAGCTTTCCTAGTTGCCCAATTTGTGGATGATTTATGCAATTGATTTCTAAATATTTGGCAATGACTATTAACTAAAGCCTTGTATATTTTTGCTTCCCCACCCCCAATGCACTAATTCGCATCCTCTGTGCAATACCTGAACAGCTTGTGACTAACCTTTGAACCCATCCATCCAAACCTCTTACATTATCAGTTTTAACTGTGCCCTCAAACTTGTATAAAAGGGGGAGAGGCAGGGGTTATTTGAACTGTTCACTGAAAGACAGCAATTTAAAGAAACTTTACAGTGAAATTCTATCTTACTCCAACAGTTTCAGTGATTGTGAAAAAACACCTAAAAAAAAAAAGTTCAGCAATTTCACACAGTGGAAAACAGCCCAGGGCACAAGAAAACTAAAACCAAACAGTTTGCCGTCAGTGCTGTAGACTGTGTTCAGTAAAAACAAAAGATCAAACAAGTTCTGTAATCATTATATAAAGCACATTTGCTATGGCATGTGAAGAAAACATACTTCCTTCCTAATACTAATTAACATTAGAGAGTTGTGGGCTGAAACGCAGGATAAAAATAGCTGTTTAAACTAATCACTCAGCAAGATGTAAATGTTACATATAAAGTATACCTAACGGGTTGGAATATTTATCCCAGAAGTAAAGAAAGCTTTCACTACTCATGAATTATAAAAGTTTCTCTTCCTGCCTCACTGCAACAATATATGGACCCTTTGCAAGTATGTGATGACTCTTCATAGATTGTCTATAGTTTTCCTTATTTGTAAGTATTAAAATGTTTTTGTAGCAGCCAAAGTTGTGGTGAGCAAAGGAAAGTGTGAGCAGAAAATGTAATACAAAATTGTCTCATAAACAGCACAAAGATATTCCAACAGCCTAAGCCATGCTATGACTATCAATGTGTAGGTTTAAGGGATGCAGACAATGCAGAAGAAAGGCCCACAAACAATAGCAGTATCATCAGCTTCATCTGAACAGCCCTTATATATCCCCTCAAAGTGCATTACTAATGTACACAAGTCAGCCAGCTCTGCATAACAGGGGATAGCATTCTCAGATTGACCTTTGCTTTTCTGAAATTACTTCTCCTTTCATATGTGCTCCATCCTTTCACAGATAAATCCAGGCAATTTTTTTCCTTCTTGTCATCCTTAGTTATTCCTTCCGTTTTCCTCATCCTATGGTTTCTCCACTGCCACCAGCATCACTGTGGAATGACCGAGTAGGAGCCACCACTGAACGGAAGGTGTTCAGTGACTGTCATGATACCAACCAGAGTATCCAAAATATTCCTGAGCATAAACTATATTAAAAAGTTCAGGATGTTATTGAAATAACATTTCAATAGTTTCCTAGTAACAACATTTCAGAAGTTTCCTAGTAATTTCCCCTAGCAAAAATTCAAGGTAGGATAACAACTGGACAAAAGGCGTTGGAATGTGCAGTGCTTAAGCACTAAACATTTGAAAAGCTAACGTTTTGCTCTCTATTTAGAGAGGTGCCATATTTCCACCCTCCAAGATTTTTAACCACCTGTTGAACTCTGTCTCTAATACAGATACCAATGAAATATATTCTTGATTAACAACACTGTTCTGCAGGACTCAGCTAAAATTCATAAGCAGAGCACATGAAGACATCTCCATGATCACTGTCCCTCTCATCACACATTTGACTGCTTTGGGCTGGATTCAGGAGTGCTTACTTACCCAATATAAAACTCATTGGAACAAGATACACTTGACACAGGTTACACCCAGCCTATATGAACAAAGCTGTTATGAAGACAAGACTGTCTATTGGGTGCTAAGCTAATGAAAAAGAAAATAGTGGGGTTTTAACTTCATCAGTCAGGGGAAATAAAACACCCCTCTGAGCAACTTCTATAATCCCAGACCAAAATTAAATCCCAAACTCAAGCTACCTGGCACTCCAATCTCCTGCTGCAAGAGTCACAGGAGTACAATTTCAGTCTGTAAAGACTAAATAAAACAGTCCTTAGGAGACAAAGAGTACAGCCCAGGAGAGCACATTCTTATGTCCTCTTCCAGGACTCTGTCAGCAGATACTTTAGACCCAGGAAGCAGATGAGCAGGAGCTCTGATGGCAAATCTTCAGGAGCAGAGACTTAACCTGATAGAAAGGGAAAACTGTTCAACAGCACTGTTTTAAGATTACTCTAAACTGACAAGATAATTCAAACAATCTGGCCATGTAAACTGAGTCACAAGGCTCCTAGGCCAGCCAAAAAAGCCTCCCAAAACCAAACCCAAAATCACTGAAATTTAAAAAGCAATTAGTCATAACAAGGCCAAAACTTTCCCTACAACAGACTCATTCCGCTGAAAATGGAACTGTTCAGGGCAACACAAGCACCACCTCTGCTCCATCTTAAAACAGGATTCATACCACTAAGTGCTTTGTTTCCCTCTTGTAGCATGTAATGTTTGGACTTCTTAAAAGGGTCATATTGAATTAACTGGTTCACCTTGAAACCAGACAGTGGAACAAAAGGCTGTATGCCAAACAGCACTCTAGAGGGGACCAGCTTGCAAGAATGCAATTCTCCCCTGTTCAGTAAGAAGAAGAACAAGTGTCGTGACAACCTTTAAATGCTCAGGTCCAAAACACAGATCTCCTCCCCAGGTCCCTTTCAGCTTGCAGCAGAGCGTCCAAAGTGTGCAGCCTGCATTTTGAGCACCAGGCAGGAAAGCCTGTAGGGAAGCACTGGGGGAGCTGTATATCTAACCACAGACATACTGCAAGGATCAGCTATCAGAGACTGGTTATATGGCTGTCACAGCTCATTGGATTGCTTTGTCTTTATTCGCTGTAAGCATTTAAAAGACATCCCTGTGTTCCCATGTCTAAGAGTATTTGGTAAAGCTCATATATTTGGCTTCTAAGGGAGAGGGAGTGGGAAACAAACTCAAAAACCTGACTTAAAATATCATTAAATAGTAGTTTTCTTCAGAGGAGCTGAGAACAGGTTGTGGAGAGAGTGACAGTGGTGCTAACATCTTAGAAGGATTTAGTTTGCACATGTGACCTATTTGGTGCATTGTTTCAGTCATGTAGAGCACAAGGAGCTGGAAGCATAACAACAGATAAAAGATACGGCTTACACTGCTAAAAAATGTTAGCCATTTCAGCCTCTTGTACAGCTATGAATAGCTCATTTGAATTGCAGAGGGAAGACTTTTCCAGCAAAAGGAATCTGATCCAGAAAGTTCCTCGGAGGAGGAATTTTTTCCAAACTATAATGCAGAGCATCACTTATGAAAGAGAGTCCCTTAATAAACATTTTGCAGACCAAAATACTCAGCTCTCTTCTAGGGATTGAGATTATCTAGCGAGCCTCAACACTGATTTCTGACACTGAAGCCAGGCAGGTCCTCCACAGCTTCGCACCTCACAGCAGGGCACACCCAAGATTACTGAGCATTTTCCGTATTTTCCAGAATAAAGAATAAATTAGAAGCAGCATTTCAATATGGAAGCAGCCTGACTCAAAGGGGGCCTGGCCATCTCTTCTGTGATGCAAACGGATAGACAGGATGATTACTTCTGGGCTTTCCTCTCCATGTGTGTGCTTGTGTAAAATGTGTAGGTGCTTTAACGAGGATCTTTCTTCCTCAGGGTTCATCATGTTGATGATAAGTGTCATGGAGACTTTAAAAGTCTTGTCACAGTCCATGATTAAAAGAATGAGTGGTACAGTAAGATTTTCATCAACAGTCTGTTTCTAATGTCATCCTTCCACGTGCTCCAGCACTGCACATCCCGTGTTCTCCTTGGATCAACCGAGACCACGGTGCAGCACCTTCCTGCAGGAGGTGCCAGGCTGCCCTGCAACCTGCACTCCCCAGGGAGCTTTTCTAGAGCATCCACTCAGACCACAGCAAAGCATCTACACAGTGTGAAATGGCAAATGAGTTCTCACTGGAGAAACTGCAAGGGGAGGTCTCAGGTTCTGCCTTTACTTTGTAACAAAAAATAAGGGCAGTGGTATTTTTTGCTTTATCACAGTAGCTAAATCATCTGCGGTGCAAGCAGCAGTACACTGTCGAGCAGAGCCCTTGCCCCTAGGAGTTTATGATCCAAGAAAAAAAAAACAAGGGACAGCAGCACAGTCCAGGAAAAGCAAGGCACAGGAGCAAGCGCAGGCGAAGCTGGTCAGCCCGCTGGGCACCACTCACAGAGCACCAGCAGCCTGACCACTCATGTGGTTATTCAAGAGAAAGCCATTTTTGGTGTAGTACGATGGGAAGGTTTAAGGGAGGAGAAGACAGTAGGCTTTTGAGGAAAATTCTCCTTAGTCCTCATTCCACAACTATTTCTCCATTTCTGTCCTTCCACCTTATTTTGCCCTTAATCTCACTGTGCATTCTTCCTCCCAGCTCAAAGAGCAAACCCACAAGGGAGCCAGATGTGCTGAACGTATGGATATAAAGAGGCAATCTGCATAACAACAAGAACCATGTGAAATAATCTCATTTTTCCCATCTTGCTTCTATTTTTTTTTTCCAGTGGAAAAAAAAAAAAAATAGATCTAGTTCATGGTTTGTTCTTTTCAAAGCAGCTTCTTTTTCTTTAATTCCTTCTTCCACCTTTCAGGGTTTGGATATAATCTGTGGCTATATAGATACTTCCCATTCACACACGTGCATGCATTACTCTTTTGCAGCTATATTGCAAAGTTCCTTCCCCTCCAAATGATATCAGAAGAGAAAGACAAATGCCCACCATGGCCAAGCAAATAACCCAGTGTTCAAATTGTAATTATACTATATAAATAGAGTCCGATTAGTCCCCCTGTGAGCCCAGTGGAAGCCCAAAGAAGTGAGTAACAACAGCAATTCACTTGTAGCAGTTTTAAGGAAAGAGAATCATGAAGGTAAGAAACAGAAAATTATAGGACTGTTAACTGTTAAAAATTTTAAGATGATTCTTTTTTGATCTATGGTGGTAGAAGCCTATAGGAGATCCTAACTACAGAGATAAGGCTCTCAGTCAGAATATTTGGATGCACAAATATGAATACTACCTTAACCTAGACCACACATTCCTCTTAAGAACTAGTATTTTCTCCCATTATATAACAAACGTGGTTCACCAGCTTCCTACACTTGAAGATCCAAAACTGTGAGCAAAGGGAATCACCACAGAGAAGAGTTTCACCCAAGGGATGCTATCTTCCCAGCAGTATTGACAGTGAAGAGAGGAAAGTGGCTCAAGAAGCAGAAGAATTATTAGAGCTCAAGTTCAGGTGCTCCCAGTGGTCTCTGGAAGACCTTCTCTCTTTGCCGATTAAGGAGACCGGACTTTGTGAGTACCTTCCAACCATCACCATCGGCTGTTAAGCACTGAGCACCTATAAAAATCTGGCCTCAGCTGTGGGTGTTGAAGACCTACAAATGTAGCCAAAGAAAATCTGGTCTGCTGGATCTGACCCAAAGCCAATTGAATCAAGTTTTGGACCAGGCTTTAAGAATTTTTGTTATAAGACGTAAGAAACTGGACCTTCCCCTTGTGCTATGCACTGTGCAAACGTACCCTGAGAGACAGCCAGCACTGCAAGGAGCCAGCAGGCTGGGGAGGGATGGAGAGGGGAGAGGGAGTTACGGTCACAGCATATTGGTTGCAAGACCATGGGCAGGAGACAGTATTTATTTAAAAAGCAGTTAAACATTAGAATTTAGTGCCTCTGATCGTTTTGCTATTACCAATATGCTGCTTCTACTTCCAGCCTACTTTATTCTGTTCGTTGTTCAGAACAGACCACCACTGAAGTTGTCATTTTAAAATATTTTCCACTGTGATTAAACAGCTGCTGCAGTCAAGTAGTTCTATCTTCTATCAAAGTTTGTAAATCACAGTATTTTAAAAAGATGCGAGAAGCAAATAATCTGGTATATAATAGTTATTTGATTTTTTACATATGTGTAGAGAAAATAAGCACATTAGATCTCTAGCCTTTAATTAAAAAATAGTTGGGGGGAGGGAGTAATATCTTAATAAGTAACATCTGACCAAAAAGTATTTAGTAAATCATACCCTAAGTGTGGCCAAAAACTGTAAGATTTACTGCAAGTAAATCATTATTGCTATGTGAGTCTGAATAGCTTCCATCTGATTTCTGTATGAAAATACGCTCCATGGAAGCACAGCCCTGAACTTCAAAGGACATGCAGGATGCTACTAATTTCTGTATCTGACAGTGTGATGCAATGTTTGGATTTGCATCTCTGCACTTCAAAGTGTGGCACTCTCTAGATAAGGTCTCCGTTTATTTTGACATGGATTCACAGAGGTGAACAAGAAAGCAGCACCCAAAACAGACAGTAAACCCCCCCAAAACCAGAAACAAAAAACCCCCAAAAACCTGCTCTGTTTGCTTCTCTCTGAATTCAGTAATGCCCTAGAGAACAAGGATTACAGAAGAAGAGTACAAGTCATGGTTGCGGTACTTCAAGTAATCTCCAGTGTCCAAAACGCAGTGTCAACATATGGTACTCAAATGCAGATTTAGAACATCTTTGAAGTAACACTGAATCTGACTAGCAGGTAAAATGTAGACCTAGCTGCCTTTTTTTTTTTTTTTTTTAAATTTCATACTGAGGTTGTCAAAATTTCAAGTAGGGCAGCTAGATACTAACGCATCGTTATTCTGTGAATTACACTGAATTTTATCTAAAAATTACCACCAAGATGAATTCTGATGGTCCACATTACTTTTTTGCCAACCTAGCAATGCCAGGATCCTACAGTATAAAGATATAAAAGCTTTTGTCCTAACAACCCTGTCATGACACTTAAAAATTCATATTGCATATGTGTGCAATTTCTATCACATTATAGACCTAAAGAAAACTCTAAATGTTGGGATATGATCACAACTGCAATACAAATCTTATTCATTCCATCAAAATACATAAAAAAGTCTTCTGCTACTATAGCTCCTAGAACTGTTCTCACTTCCTTTGTGTAAAACATCAAAGTATTTTTCAATACCAACAGCTGCTGACCAGGAGCATATATACAACTGTTAAAATTATTTATTTATAATTAATTAAGGAAGCACTGATCATGTTCAGCAAAAACCATTTGGGAGGAAAAAAAAGGATCTCAAATATCTGACAGAACAGAGGTGTTGAGGGGCAAAAGTGTAAAAATCTTCAAGATGAAAATGCAGGAGGAAATTACTGGCATTTTGAAGCACTGTGTACTGCAGGTTCAAATAGCTGCACCTAAAGTTACATTATATAAGATACCACCGTCACTAAGGTTCCTAACTGAAGAGTAATTACCAAGTATCCCATACCCTAAGTATATACTGTCCTTATAATTAAGTTTGCATAATATGCCACTACATTAAAAGGATTGCCTTTGTATTTAATCATCTTTGAGTTTTTTATTTTTTAAGGAGAAAAGAGAAAAAAAAGAATCTATCAAAGCTAACAGGACTCAGAAGATTTGTGTAATAAATATCATATGCAGATTTTTATTTCCCAATTCAGCTGGAGACCAATGTAGTATTTTGAAGTTTGATTAAGGCAGTTCAGCCTCTCAAAAGTTCCTGTTTCAACATTAAAAATAAGTTGTGTGGTACTGTTCTATTAATTATTTTTTTAAAAAGGAATAGCAAGTTTCATTTGCTCAATTAAAAGACCAAAAATCAAATACTGTTCAAAGAAAGACTTCAAAATTAGTGTGCTATTTTTTACTCATTATGATTAGTTATCATTTGCTCGGTGCAATATTTACACATATTGCCAAATCCCTCAGTCCTTCCTTAGGTGAAAAAGGTCAGTGGGAGTTTTGACTAAGTCCTTCAGGATTTGGGCCGTATTGAATTAGAAACCTATATAATTCCAAACATTTTCTCTATTATATAGAATTCTTGCATACTTAAGCAACTTTGTATTTAGAATGAATCTCAGAGCTTAAATACAACTCGCATCTGGATCGTAGACTGTGCTTTATATTATACAATCTGCAGTTACTGGAAATGTTTGTATCCTTTACTGAGAAAGAATGATTCATTTCATAGAAATTTTCATCTGCTATTAATCTTCCAGGATATAGTTAGTGTTCTGATATTTTCAGTTATTGTTTTATGGAGGGATTTAAAGTAGCTCTCCCTTGGCAGCCTGCAAGATTACTCAGTGATTATAAGCAACTCAATACTGTATGACAGCATTTCCATGCAAGGGACTTACAATCATGTTTCATTAATTCGGCTTGAATGAAGCCTCATTTCAGGCCTTGAGGAGCTTAAGATTTATGTGAAATTAATAACATAACAGATGTCTTCACAATTTGGTTCCTCTGAAAAAAACTGATTACTTTGAAAACTTCAATGCTTTAAAATGCAGACTGAGGGAGTTTTTACTCTAGGGTAAAGAGTTATTCGTTTATATCAACTGAATCTCGGAACTAAGTGGAATTTAAATGTCAGATTTATATTAAATAGTCATATTCGCCATTATTACATGTAATAAACAAAAGTCTATTACTTTCATTAATAAGTGGTGTTGGACATTTAAACTAAAGCTTAGAGAGATAGAGTCAGCACCTTTGCTAAGCAGTAGGAATAAGTGAGACACAAGGGAGGTAAAAGAAGAATATCCAGGAAGCCCTGGGTTTTTTATCTTTGTTTCTGATAATTTAATCATCTTTTCCTCATAGGAAAACAAAATGCATCTGTGCTCACACAAAACTCCCCACTTTATAAGAGTTGAAGCTGTCTCTTGTGGATGCACATGCCTAAGGCCAAATGCCTTCTTTCTTTCACAGGACACTTTAAATGCTAGCTTCTCTTTTTTTTTTTTTTTTTTTCTTTTTTCATTTTTTTCAAAAATTCAATTCTTTTATCTAGGCTTCAGCCACACTAGGTGCCTTGCAAGCTGAATTTTAACGCATGCATGAGCAAGGGGTTTATCTTTAAGGAAACTGTCTATGCGATTACTTCTCCAAGTCCAAAAAAAATAATTGAAATAAAAATTATCTCTTAGCTTTGCTTTTTGATCCGATATGCTGAAGGGCATGGGGAACAATGCATTTTTGATTCACACACTCAAGTACAGCTGATAGGATAGTCACTGCGATGGTTCGATATGCAAATGTGTTACATTAAGGGTTGAAAAATTGACACAGTGCAGGATATTACAGCTAAGACACTATCAGCAAAATCATAACAATTAGCTGTTTGATTGCTGCAGACACGGTTCATGCACCAGCCTCACATTTATAATGAGGTATCCCCCGATCCCTTTCTTGTCTCGCCCCACCCTCAGCACCATGTCCACATTGATACGATGCTTCGCCAAGAGGTAAGGGCTCCGAGATAAAGATGAAATATCAAAAGCATTAGTATAAATTACAATTGTACATTATTAGCTATTTAATTACATGAGATATCAGAGTGGAGCTTGCTGATTTCATGCTTATGTTAAAAGTTACCATGGCAGTATTCCTCCCCTGCCAGACGGCATCAGGAATTATTGTTAGCACATGCTAAAACAGACAAAGCAATGTATTCTCGCCCCATTCTCTCCCTGTCTCTCCCTAAGTTTAATACCAAGGAATTCCTTAGGCATCTAAAAAAAAGCACATGTCTGGCATGGGGCTGTGAACCAGCAGATCTGAATTTGGAGATAAAGTCGGCATCCTAGGCCTAAGGCGGGTGGCTGCCGTGCTGACGGCGGAGGTGACTTGTTCTGCTCTCCATGAGGGACACCCTGTTTCCCATGCACCAGCACCCCCCTCCTTCCCCACGCCCCCCCCGAGGGATGGCATTAGCTGTGCCTCCAAAAACAGCTGCTTATCAGCTCCTCTGGAGGGAGGAAGAAGCAGTGGGTGGCAGAAGGTTGTAAGGAGAGGGGGGTGGAGGGAGGGAGAGAGGGAAAAAAAAAGGGAAGAGGTTCAAGAAAAAGGAGACATTAATAAGGATGAAGGAAAAGGGGGGGAACTGTACTCTACCCAAACACACATGCAGACAAAGACCTGATCAAGCAGCACACTTATTCACATGCCACTGATTTCTCCATATCTACAAACGTGCAAGATAATGCCTGAATATACACATCAGTGCACCAGAGAGAGAGGAAATCAAGATTGAGAGATGGGTTTTGGTGTCTTGCCTGTTTTTAAAGGAGGGAAATCAGCATTTTACACTACACATCTAAAAAACTCCTCTAAGAAATGTAACAAATGCTGGAATTACACATTAAGTTTTTCCACCAAATTCCCCAGCTGGCACCGTCCCCAGTGCCTGTGTGCCACAGCTATGCAAAGCCATCTTCAAAGGTGCTGGGATCCCCCTAATCGGGCAACAGGGAACCATGTCAGCATGACTGGATCGGAAAGGCTTGAATTTAATGTAAGGCTTTTACTTCTCTTTGGTCTTCTGCGTGAGGTCTCTATGGACAGTTTGGTTAACAAGGACAGGCGCTGACAGATGTTGTCATGCACCATGGCAGAAACCTTCCTGCTTAAAGAAGATCGGTTTTAAAGCCGAATGAGCAATATGAATTGAATCAATTAATGAATCACAGATAGCTGAGATGGCAAAGGCTGTCTTTAGCCCCGTGGCAGTGAAATATTCTCACCCATGATGTACGGACCCTTTTCTGGCAGAACTATGCTGAAGCACACCAAAAACCTCACCCGGAAAGGAATCACCCACCACTGAACTGCAGACAAATGGACCTGAAGGTCCAGGTCTCATTTTACTTCATCTGTTTTTCGAAGGTTCATAGAGCATTAGTTTGTTCTGTGGAAAGGAAAAGTAACATAAAACTTATCACTTATTGTGTTTACCATAGGAGTGATATGACCTCAGGTACCAGGTCCTTTATCAGTGAGAAGGAAGGATCAAAGGGCTTGAAACTGTTGCTGGGATCAATCTGGCCCCAAAGAGGTTTGGATGATCTTTACTTAAAAGTTTTGCCCTTACAGTGTGGCTGTAAAAGGTAAAAGTACAGAACATTCTGAATGCAATCCTAAAAAAGGATGGGAAACCTGAAAAGGGATGAGAAACCCTGAATGCAGCACTTTCCCATTTTTTATCCCACTCTAATATATTAATAGAAAGTATTTTAAAAAATTATTGCACTTTAATGCACTCTGCATTAAAATGGCCTAATTTGAAGATTTTTTTAGACATTTCCCCACCTTTGAGCAGATCCATCGATAGCCGCAATGACTGAGCACTGTTACTCTGCTCCTTTCCTTCATCTAAAGATTTCAGGACAGCTTTGTCTGGTGGTGCTGGTAGCAAACATACAGATTCCTCACTAATTTCTCTGAACAGTTTCACCTCGTTTATCGACCTTCTCTAAATTAAAACATCATTTATCACAATAGAACAATAAACCCAGTGTTTTAGTGAAGCTGGCTTTCAAGGAAAAATACAGCAGCAGGATACCTAGGCATTAGGGTAATTCAGGAGCAAGTCAAAGTTTTCTGGAAGTGGCAAAAGCATTTAACACGGGGATTTCAAAAATAAGCTGTAAACCCCTTTGCTGTCCACCTCCTGCAATACAATCCCCATGCTAATGTAAGAGAGACCCAAGAACTGTTATTCTTACACCAGGGAAGCTTAGAGGTCTCCAATTTTCTGTCTCTGATAATCTCAGACTCCATGTACAATTGCAGCATTTCATTCATGCCATAAGAATTATGTTTAAACGTTGGCGTATTTTCTTCTCCTAATCTTTTTTGCCTAAACTAAAATTTCAGCATTTAAATCTTGTTAGTGCAAAAGAAATGGAATACTGAAGGCCTTTTTTCTCCAAAACCCTCATCGACACTAACACCTTCCCCGCAAAGTTTTGGATTTGATGAATCAGCATTTTTAACCAAGTGGAACATTCCCCTTCTGTTCCACTCATCTGCTCTCACTTGTTTGGAGATGGCTATTGAGATATGAAGAAAGACTGCTTGTACTGACAATCTCATGAGAATAAGCTTTCAAGTCTGGAACTTTCTGGTCTTGACTTGGCCTGCAATACAGAAACATTCTCTCATGAGAGAAGAGTCCAGAAATAATAATAATAAAAGTGGGTATCAACATTTAGCCTGACTTTGTACCCTGCCTATGGTTCTCACCCAAGCTGCTTCACATGGCAGCAGTGGTCAGGGCATCTGGCCTGACACCAGTGCATCTCGCCCCACTACTTTCCCCCTTCCAACTACAGGGGCTCCATTGGATGCTGTATTAAATTACGCTTTTGAGCTGCCTTAATTTAGTCCTGGAGTGGTATTCACACTTTCTCATGTTGCTTATGAGCAGGTTTACAACTTGGTGTTACTCAAAGTCTTCAAAACTCCAGAGTTAGCAAGCATCATTAAACTACATTTGTCAGCCCTTTGACACACGGTCCTGTTTCTGGGTCCAAAATGGGACAAATAATCTTCTGTCTCTTGGCTCACTGGAGCCCCCAAATATTAATACTAGATGCCAACTTGTCTATTAAAAAAGAAAAATATTCACAGCTATATCAGTGGTGCAGTTAAATGGATAAGAATTCATTCAGATCAATATTAACAGGGGAACAACATCCTTTCAGCTCCAACAACTTTTATTAAAGAAAAGAAAATCCAGCAAACAACCACCCCAGCCCATTGTAAATGGAGCCAAGTGATTTCTTCATATAATGCTTGTTATAGTCACTTTAAGGGGAAAAGTAAATGAAGACTATAATAGGAAAAACAAAAAACAGGCAAATCTAACTGTACAATAAATACAGAACGTGCCCTATTTAATCTGCTTACAGTAAAATCCACTGAGCAAAATTATAATTTGATATGGCTCAGCTTAGCCAATAGAAACTCATAAAATGTCTTAACATCATAATACATTGTACAAAAGAATCACTAAGTACCATAAAACATATGGGAATATGGGTCTGTATTCATCCATTACTCTTTGCCAGTGTAGCATATTAAAAAGGTTTCTATTTAAGTGCAGAGATCCCTGAAGTATACTACAGTCTTAATTAAAATGTCAATAAAATGCAAAAGTGCATTGGGGACCTTATCTGATTTTTTTTTTTTTTGTTAACTCTTTCAGAGAGTTATTTCTTAATAGCTTCATTACACTACTGAGGTTTGGAGCAATTAAAAATAAACATAAGTAAGCCATTTTTAATAATTAGCTGCAATCTGAGCATGATCTGTATCCTTTCTCTGTAGCACAATTCCCTGCAGGAGTCGCTGGCAGGTTAAGTCAAGACTGGAAAAGTAGGTCCTTATCCAAGGCCAGAAAACAATGCTTTCGGTATTCTCGTTTCAATATTTGATTTTCTTTCAGTAAATTTTAAAAAAAGGAGCAATATCTTTTGTACCTCTGTGATCAGAGGCTTTGGCAAGGTCAAGAAGCTGTCTGGTTTTCAGTGACATTTTAAGTGGACAGCTTTTACTAGGCATGGGAGACACTGACCCGGGAGGCAGGTTGTCTCTCTGAAGTTCTCGCCCTGCCTTTCCACGAGGCATCAAACGTACTATAAATGGAAATAAAAACGATAGCTGGCCAAGAAATTATTATCTATTTGCTTTTTCTTTTCTTCCAATGATTTAAAAATTGCCTTAGAAAAATTCCTTTTTAAAAAACAAAACAAGATACAACATGATGTTTTTCCAAAACTTGAAACGAAATTCAGTTGTAAGAAGAGAAGATCCTGCCTTTGCCTTTTGTAATACTGGAAGGATGACAATGGAACAAGTAAATAAGCTTTTCTCTTTCCTCCTCTTCCATTCTCCCAGCCTCTTGTACCAGAGGAAATATTTTCAAAGACAAATTCATTTTCCCCACTTCCCTAAAATGCTACAATATTTCTCCAAAATCTGCATTCCCCTGAGGAAAGAAAGCGTATCTTTGGAATGGAATTTGCCGATTGCTAGCAAGATCAAAATCTTGCCTAAAAATGTGATACTGGGAGCAACTCTGGAGTGCAGGCAGCACTGCCCGCAGCGCTGGTGAGGGACCCTGGATGGCTGATTGGGTGCAGGAGGGCTTTCCTGAGAGGCATGAGGCTGGGCCAAGCCTGATGCTGCTTTGAGACGGCGTGGAAAGCACTTTGAAGTGAGTGGCAGTGTCTAATCCAGCCTAAAAAATAAACCAAAGGACCAGACCCTCTGTTTGGCAATCTTGTAGTACTTACAGGCAGTATATCGACCCAGCCACAGCTGCTAACTCTTTAGACAGGATTGGCAATTACCTTCTTACCTTCCTTGTACAAGGATAATACAGAAAACAAAACATAGTGCTGGTTTTGAAATCTGTGCTTAGCAGTTAGATACATAATGTGCCTATCTTTTTAGTAGGCTGGAGAAGCAGAGAAAGGAAAACATCAGAAGTAAATAAGACAAGAAAAGTTTACCAGATCAACATGCCTTCAGATTGCATCATGATCTGTTTCTCTTTCTACTTCATCCCCCTCTAAATCCACTTTATGTTAAGTGACAAGCAGTTGGCAAGTTTTGCAGATATATTGACAATAGTAGACATATGATACAGCTGTGAAGATTTGTCTTACCAGGGTTTCAGCTGGTTTCTACTAGCTAACAGCCAACAGCCAGATTTTGGGGGTTATGACCTCTAGTTATTTGAAAGAAACTAGGGGGAGGAGGCAGGCAACACATTTTATGCACTAGTTGGCTGTTCCTATGATATTTTTAGGACTTATAGAAAAATGACTCCATTTAACAATTCTAAAAAAAAAAAAAAAAAAAAAAAAAAAGAAGTGATTGGAAAGGACATATCTTGTGAACAGAACTGGGAAATTTAAACAGATACGGGGCCCTACCTTGTATGGTGCAGAGCAAGTGCTTCCTGCAGAGTGTGAATGTTCTTACCTCCTAGGGGGTTATGTGGAAGGCGAAGGTATTTAGCTCAGTATATTGTATTCCCTTTGGTGGGGATAGTCCACATTATGTTTCTCAGTTCCTCCAACTCTTTGATTTTTTAATTTTTTTTTTTAAAAGCTGAAATAATAAAGGAATTGGACTTCTAACAGCAGAGATACTCAACTCTCCTGTCAAACTCATATGCACTACGTGGATTTCTTACAGACATACTATTTTCTGTAATCCTAAAGATCTCACTTTAACATTACTATATGCATCACCTCCACGTGATGTCACTCTAACAGTCTGGGAGGGAAAGGAAGAACTGCAGTTCAAGGACGGACCAGTGGCATCAGTCAAACTCTGACATCAATTTGAGCTTAAATGAATGATACATCAAAGGATGATTGTCAAACAGACATAGAAGCTCCCACAAAGTATGTGGATATTACATCATGACTTGACTAAGTTACTGCTGGCAAGTGTAAAAGTAACAGAAAACGAAAAATATATTAACTGACAAATAATTTAACCTTAAAATACTTATTAAAATACTTATTAATACTGGATTAGATTCAACAGAGCTCACTAACCTACTTGGCTCTCCTAGTGAAATGGATAGACTACCAGAAAAGCCTCTCCACTAGCTAGTCTAAATATAAGGCCAGAGGAAATCTTTCTAACAGCTTTAGCTCGTGTTCCCCAATGAATTATGTGCTCAGGTAAACGGAAACTATATCTTATTATGTCACTGTTATCCATGGGGTTTTAGTTATTTTCTGCTCTCCATTCCCATGCAGCAATGTGCACATATTGTCCAGCTGAGCAGAGGTGACAATCTGGCAGGAAGACGAGGGAACCACCTCTCACCTGAAGGCACCAAGCACACTGCAGGCGCTCCTTCACAGTGCAGGAGCTACTGTTGCTACCTTGGCAGTGAAGGGCTGAGCGCTGGGAGGTGTAGTCGGTTTGGGCAGGAGGAAATGTGAGAAGAATCTAGATATCTGAATTAAGTGACTGATGTCAGGAAATCTCCCCTGGGTACCAACTTCTGGAGACAGGATTTTGAAGGCCTTGTTGATGGCTGCTTTGGAGAGGGGAGTTGGCAGCTTGTAGATAAGAGTTGGCCGTAGTCTTGTGTGATTTGAATAACAACAGACCCGTATATTCAATAGGAAGAACTTCCCTGGGACCTTTCTGGTTTTCAGAAGACAAGGTGGGAACAACTTGAAAAATGCATAAAGGAAGAATCTCCTTGTTTTTCTCTAAACCAGCAAGCTCCTTGTTCCTTGTTAATGCCAAGAATTTTATTATTACTAGAGGACATACCACAACAATTACAAATTTTCAACTGATTTAGACTTAAGGAGACTGGTCTATAGTAACATATTTATATGATTGGTTTCTAATGTTGTAGTTAATTATAAAAATAACTGGCCTGCACCTAACACATACGCATCTATATTTAAATAAGTCTTATTTTTTGCTTATTAAGAACAGGTTAGCAAAGACAAAACTGTTGTTATTTAATGTTTATTAATAAACCACTCAACTAAAACCTGTGTGCAAATCTGTTCTTGCATCTTTACATACACTGCAGTCAAAAACATTATAGCTGCTATGTATACAACTTTATTCAGGAATGGATTTGTGTGCACTAAGTTTATATCCTATTCATATCTGAATTAACATTCACCTGTAGACAAGTGAATGAGAGACCTGCGTTCAAGTCTCTTAATCACAAATGCCTTCTTGTCAAATCACAAAATAAATGGGGATAGTCCAGATATACAAGAACCTTCCATTAACATCACACTGTTTGATGCTAAATCCTGTCTTGAAAGAACTTCATAACAAATATCCTACAGTATCTCTTTGCTGTATGAAACACTGTCAAGGTTCAGATTTTTCCAAAGTTATCATACTGCTGAGGAGACTGCAGGAAATATTGAAGGAAAATATGTCAATTAGTCCTCATTTCCCCTGCACACACACCCCCCACACCACCCCCCCGACTCAAAGTGCAAAGTCTTGAATTTTAAGGTCATAGACTCCTCCCCCCTCATTGCACCCTTTAATAACAGAGAGGGACAGGCATATTTCTTCCACTCATCAATAATGTTCCATCCTCTCTATGCAGCATAACCAGCATTTCTTTCCAGCAGGACACACATATTTCAGAATATGCTTCTAGTTCCTATCCTCAAGAAGAGACCTCCCCCACCTAGTACCATCGCTGTCTGGTAAGAGGAGCTCCCCAACCTATCCTTCTTACATCAGGGTGATGCTTGAGCTCTGGAAAATAGAAATAACATCTGGGATGCTAGAAAACTAGTATCATACATTGCTCCTTCCCAAGCATAACAATGATTAATTTCATTGTATCTCAACAGCAGTTTAGAAATTTCACACTGATAAATCTGGGGAAGGGATATTTTTACAGACAAACACTTGCCAAGACACACTGTACAGCTGCGGAAAAAGTTCTCACCCACTAACTGGAAAGTATGTGACATTCTCTGGCCATATCAGATTTTTAGTAGGCTTTGATTTGAAAGGCAGCATCTGTAAGTCAAACACTTCCATTTGTTGAGAAAACAGATGCATTCATTTCCCAGCAAAAATAAGGAAAACATCGTCAAGTTCAGAGGCAGAAAAAAGATTGAGAGCATTTTGCCAGAGTGGAATTTTAACATTTTAGACTGCATCAAAAGGTATGAATTGCCTTGATGTGCCCTTGGTTTTTCTCCAATACTCAAATAAATGATTGACAATTTCCCCAGCAGAGTATGTGATGCTCAGGAAAAATATATGTGAATTCCAGATTAAAAACACAAATATTTCTTTATCTGTCAGACCTGTTTCAGGAAGATAAGTATATTCTTTCTTTGGTGGAACCTTTATGATGCCCTCAAGAATGATTCATATCCTGGTCTCTGATGCATGAAGGTTGGAGCCTCAAAGTCCTACTGAAGCCAATGGGACTCAACTCTGGTACAAACTGTATCAATGTAAGTGGTCATGAGAGAAACTGTTACACATTTTTCTGACTTAAAATAATTAATGTGTTATATGCTGTGATCTATTGTAGAGCAGTAAAAGTCTTTGTTTCCATCAGAACATTTAGCAAAAGAGTTTTCAAGGGTTTTTTGATTGTTTTGACAATCTCAGGGCTCAGGATTTCAAAGACAAGAGTTTACATTGCATAATTGAATGTCTAAGTATCTTAATAAACTCAAAACAGTAATAAAACATTACGCTGTGATGTGGGCAGAGAGGAAATGGGAAATGGTGTACCAGTAGTAGAAACACAGAAAAGTACCTGATCTCAGGAACAGAATCTTGCAAGATGCTGAAGATACTGGGAATATTACTGAGACTTGTGGCCACCCTGTGAAGCTAGAGAGTGATCGGCTGCTTTCAGAGTGAAATCAAATGACTGGCGATTACTCAAAGAGTGGTGAAGGTGGGAACTGCATTTCAGCGTTAAAATGACAATCTTTTGGTTTCTTAAGGTGAATCACAAAGGTAACAGAAAAGAGAAGAAAACAAACAAAGCAGACACGGGTAAGAAAATCCCTGAGCAATGGGAGTGAGTCTCAGTTAGTGCTGTTTATGTCATTAGTGCAAAAGGAAGTGGTACTGTAAAAGTCTTTGCTTCTCCGCAGACTACAGGAAAGCTCGTGCTTTACACAGAGCAGCCACAGCCCATGGTTGGTGAGGCCACTCGTGTATGTTCAGTCTCAAAGATCCAAAGTCTTTCCTTTACTCAGGCAAGTTTTCCAGCTATGTGAACATGCACACAGAACATTTTCCATTATATATGTAAAAGTGTTGACATGCCTTTAAATAATCTTTGTCATATCCTATACACATTAGAAAACTGGACAGCCTCCCTGCTAAGTGTCACTTGGAATAAATATTTGTATTTAAATTCTATTGTGTTGCCATATATCTTTAAGCAGATTGGCAAATTTTAAAATATTTACATATATTTGAGACATCACCAAATGTATTTGGGGTGGTGCATGGGGAAGGCACATCTGCAATCCATTTTCTGAAGTATGAATGTTTACATTTTTGTTGTTGTTGAGGAAAAAAAGACAGCTCCAACAGATACGGGCATCTCCTCCATCCTCAGGCATTGTTAATGTCTATCAATTGCCCAGCTCCTGGGACGTGCGTGAGTTATTTCTTCTGTACTTTCTGAAAATGCAGTTCTTCAGTGATTCTAGTGTTTGGGGTTTTTTTAAAGACAGATTAAGCAGCACAAAGCAGGCTGTAAAGAAAATATTTTCAACACGTTTCCCATGTGAGAAAGATCCTCTCAATATCTTTTCAAGAAGCCAAAGGAGGCTTTCAGAATTTGGAAAGAAAAAAACCTAAACCAAAACACAGGTTGTAGAACAAATTGAGCACCATTCTGTAATACATTATACATCCAGAGGAAAAGAAATCAAGAAGGATGTGGTCAAAAGAGGAGTAAAGGGATATAGCACTATCACAGACAAGACATAAATAAGGATAGATTTGATCCCATCTTTATAATTTTCATACGGTATGTAACAATTCAAAGCTCACTGTATATTTGTAAAGTAAGAGCCAAGTGTTGGTTCACCTGTCAATCCCCACCGTTTGCACAGACTGGATAAGCAAGCACAGATATACAGATAAAATATATAGCTGCATCCTTCATAACCCCTGCTGACACACACTAACTCCCAATTGTTCCTACCCCCATGCATTCTTTTTCAATTTTTTAAACACGTGATACTGCAGTCATCACTTACGCATCACTTATTCCTCAATCTCATCCTTTTTTGTAGGGACAACTACTCAGGGAGTTTATGACTCTACACAGAAGACAGCAGGTCACAGGCCCTGGCTGCACACGGGGTATTTAGTGCCTACACTGAACACACTGTGGGATATTTGTGATATGACTGTCAAATTTACCTGATGCAGTATACTCTAGAAATAAAGCCTAATCTTATTTAAACCTCTTATCCAAGGACCATATTTCTTTGTCATATATCTTTAGCTATAAAAATTAAGAACAATCTGATCACCTGCAAAATATTTCATGTTCAAACAAAAACCAGAGGACATGGATCACTACTCATTCATCACCCTACATTTTTCTGAATCTTGAAAATAGTCAAAAAAATACAAGAAATTGCGATTCCCTCATTGCACGCCAAGCTGCCAACTTCCCCCATTTGCCACACCTGCGCCGGTTTCTGCTTGCTTCCCCCACATCTGAAAACTTTGTAGGCTGACATGGATGGACCAAACAGCATCAGACTGTACATCTTAGTAATTGCTTTTCAGCTAATTCTTAAAATGGTGTATTAATGACTATTTTTAGTAATGACAACAATGTATTTTAATGGCACTATTTCAGCCTCCAAATTAAGTGGATGGATTAGAGATAGATAAATACCCAGTCTTTTAGAGAGCTAATTAAGAACTTTCATCATCTGGGATGTGCATATACCTCCAGCTAGAAGCTCTCCCAAGAAGTGCAGCCGCAGGTGGGCCAGCTCAGCCAGGAAGCACCCAGACCCACAGCTGGGTACGTTTGCTGCCATTTGCCTTACAGATATTCAGCAGAAATGGCAGCCCTTCACATCCCTCTCCACTCTGACAGAGTCTTTCTGAATTTCTGTTTCTGACTACACAGCTGGCAGAGAAGTCTTAGACTGACAGGAGATATTTCTCTTCTGGACAACTCAAGGGTATCTCCTGTAACGGACTGCTCAGGTTGGTGAAAAATACTCTTTCAGCACTTGATCAAATATGATTAAATACTCCAGCATTTTCAAGTAACTGATTTTGCTTTTACTTATGCTGCACAATGAAGGTTTATTAATGCATGTCATTACGGTACACACTAAAGACCGTATAGTGAACACACAAGCAAGCTGTCCCTAAGTGACCTTGATTTTCAGCCACGTAATTTTGCTTGCAGGCCAGCATGCATTAATTTGGGATGCTCCATCGATCATTACATATTGCCCCTGAATTATTTATTTACTGCACTTGACTGCTGTCTATTCTCTCTCAGACTCTGAGGAAAGAGTAGCACATGAGAAGGGCTGGACGGTTCAATACACAAGGTTGGATGATAGGAGACGATGGTTATAAATTCAGTGTAACGGCTAATTTGCCATGTCACTTTACTTCTCTGGGCCTTGGTCTCACCCTCCCGCTTTTGCCTGATTTAGCTGTGGAGATTACAAAATTCTTTAAGGCAAGGACTGTCCTTCAGCAGCTGGATGTTTCTACTCCTGTGTCAAAATAAGAAAACTACTGGTATTTGCTGTAGGTAGGAAAATTGTTCAGCATTATAGGCCATCTTTAAGAAGTCTGTCTTCATATAATGGGTCACAGGAGCACCAGGTTCTCTCTAACTCTCCTGATACCCACTGCTATCAATTCTGTTTCAACCTTCTCACTTCTTTAAGTACAACAATCCCATAAAGCATTCAGGCCTAACAAGGCAGCCAGCTCCTATCCCTGTTCAAATCCAGCTGCCTTCGTACCAAAGTATACCTAGTTTCACATTTATTTGCGAGAAGGTGGCTCTTTACCTCCTCCTGGACTGGTTACTTTTTTTTTAAAAAATTACTTCTCTTCGATTTACAGCTTCCAGGTTGATTTGGCACTATTCAACCCTCTCTTGCCCAGTTACTCCTTTACTATGGTCCCTTAAGAGAGGCCTAATCAGGATAAAGGATGTAATTTTACACAGAAGTGAAATGTTACTATTTGCATAGGGAAACAAAAAGTTAAAGGAGAGTTGCTAAATGTCTTAAAGACCTACTGAAGGGAAAGTAGTTAAATACAAATACTGCCTTCCTTCAGCCCAACAGCACTTTTTCCCATGTGAATGACCTGTTTTCCACTGCACATTTCATCTTCAGTTTCCTATTGACTTTGGACCATCCCACAAGCTTTCCCAAGGGTAAGATGATCTGCACATTAAAGTTTAGCTGCACAGCTTTGTATGCTCTGATGTAATTTGATATCTATATATGCTGAAGTAAAATACTGGCCAGAT
Source organism: Strix uralensis (assembly GCF_047716275.1). Classification (NCBI taxonomy): domain Eukaryota; kingdom Metazoa; phylum Chordata; class Aves; order Strigiformes; family Strigidae; genus Strix; species Strix uralensis. Next base: position 5,693,484 of record NC_133983.1, on the reverse strand, counting down.
CATGCTCATTAAAATGAGTTTTATAACTTAGCCTGCTTCTCCTCCAGAGCCTGGGAGTGCAAGTATGGGCCCAGGATGTGTCGTGGCAGTTTATCCCACCTTGCCTTCCTCAGGGAAGAGGCTGGCATAAGATGGCCATTTAAAGTCTCATGATTGTGGCATTCTGAGGCAAAAGAGAAGGGAAGGACTTGCAGGTCTCTGGAAATGATAGCAATGCTCAGCTCCTGTGCAAATCATAAGGATATGGACACTTCTTGGCTGCTGCCTGCTCGTGAGCAAACACGTATCACCTGCACACACACCCATGCCATGTACAGTGCCCCACAGGTAGGAATGTTGCTGCTCAGGCCAAAAGAGCAGGCACAACTGCTGTAAGTCCTCGGCAGAATTCAGAGGTCCCTGCAGCAACAACAAACCAACTGGGGAGAGGAGGTAGAGCTCCAAGAGACTATTTCCAAACCAACCAGTGATTTGATCCTCTGATGGTCTAAATCACCCCAGCTAGGCAAAGGAGATAGATTGTTACCTTCTCTACACTTTTCACATAAGGGCTTGGCAGAAGAAATTATTCTCATTACTCAACACACACAAATCCAAAGGATTACATATACTGGTCACCTACAGCTGCACTCGTGGCATGGTGGCAGAAGGAGGACACAGTGTGAGGGACAGCCATTTGATGAGCATCCTTCCAGCTCCCACAGGCGAGCAGTGGGGATCTGACCCACTGACTTCAAAACTGAAATTTTAAAGCCTGAGCTTCTGCTTTAGTGAAATAATAGTGCGGTTGTGATAATAAGGGCAAGAAATACATCAGGTTCTTAGGTATCTTATTAATGAGAAACATTAAGCTGAGTAAGTGATACACTGCAGCTTTTATTGAACCAACACCCACAAATAAATATACTTGTTCCCACGAATAGGGATTCATTCTTCAGTTGAATGAGTCTATAATTTAATCCATTGTTATACACTAACCAGAGCCAATATTTAACATCTTTTCTAATCGAGCTATAATTTAATATTTTTTAATTTCTTTTAAATTACTTGAAATCCTTTCATTTTTGCTTTTATGAAGGAAAGTTCTCCTTTTTGCCTATGATTGAGTTTGATCTGGCTTTGTTAGAGCTCTCTTAAGATATACAGTACACATTTTTGTTCTTCTTATCTAAGTTTCCAGGACTTGATCAATAGTGGAGCATATTTTTCTATCCAAGAACTAACCAAATTTATTCAACAGATTATACATTAATTTTACCATTAGAACATAATATGAGCAGATAATCCACAAAAATGCTTCAGATTTTTTGAAAGTGAATTTAATTATAACTAGTAATGTGTATTTGAGAATTATAATTATGAAAAGTCATGTTCTATAAATCTGAAATGACAGATTATATTTCAAAGCCTTATTGCAGAGGAATTAGAGTACCGATTTATTAGTTGTAAATGTCTGATTATTGCAGCTTTGCTAAAAAACATGATCACAGCATATTCTAGCTGGATTTAACGTGTTTAATCCTTCCGACAAGAATCATATTTTGAACAGAAAGCAGCACTGTGTTAATTTGTTTATGAGACAGATTTAGACAACTAATCTTTGTCTTATGATCCCTGAACAGTAATAATTTAAAAACACTTTACATACTTGTATTTTTCCAGCTGTAGACTACAGCTGATTATGAAATTCACATTCATCTATATGCACCACAATTATCACCTGGCATTAGGAATGGTGCTTCACATCATTTGCAATTTCTCTGCTACTGAGGGATACCCTGTACACAGGAAGCCTGAATCACCTCTGCTAAGGATTTATCTGCTCACATGGAGAAAGCTACAGAGGGCAACCATGATGCTGGGCATCTCTCTTCTGCCACACATACAAGCACTACAACTTCCCAGCAAATCCAGAAGTGACAAGCAAACTTAACGTGCTGGCGTTGACTGAAAATAAAGCCCTGTGTTTAATTAACCAAACATAATGGGGTATGGTATAGGATGGGTTTCCCTTGAATCCACTAGTGTTACAGTTTCAAATGAGGTTCCCTCAAGGAAAAGATGTGCTAATGTTTTATAACGAAAAATCAACATTTCTACATTTGTCAAGTAGTAAAGCTTTAAACAAGGACAATTACTGATCTAGAATGACTTGCTATTAAATTATTTGATATAGGTTTTAAAAATATTTCGACTAGGACTAAATTTAATTTTTCTATGAACCATTGTAAAACCTATTTCTTTTCATCATATAGCTGAGCAGGGGGAATCAACTGTTTCTCCAGATGCCCGTTATCTGGATTTTTACTAGGAATTAGAATTCATCTCAAGAGAAATTTGTTTAGATTTCTTTACACAAAGAACCCCTTTTGGTGGTTATTTCCTGGCCAGTGATGCCATGTCAATTGGGTACACTCTCTACCCTCAGATGATCCAGCAGAAGTCCCCTGGGCTGGCTGCACTGAGCAAAATTCTCCAGAGCAGAAACTGGTAACTAAATGGCACAGACCTCCCCGGCTCCCAGAGACTCCCATCACCCATACACATGCGTCTCCATGGCCTGGGAAGGTGAGAAGCAGATGGTGGGACCACATTAACACGAATTTAAATCTTTTTTTCCTCTTAGGCACTTCCAAACCCCCACTCAAAAATAAAGGCAGCATAAGTGTTGGACAAGCCTACAAATATTCCAAATTCTGCTCCTTTCTGGAAAGTGAAAACACATTTCTGCTACAATGATACCATGCTCCTAGAAGCTTTAAATATGCCTTGTTGGTATATAGGTATAATCAGAGTAATAAAAAGGAAACAGACTTTATTCAGTAAGAACAGAATGATCCCATTACAGCCTTGCCATTCAGTTGTCTATCAACCTGCAGTACATGGCACACATTCATTTGCTGTTACATAGTTTCTAAAAATAGAAGAATAAATAAAAAAAAAAATCTGATGACAGCCTGAACTTCAAAAAAACCCACCTCACCTTACTTCAAGTATAATCTGGCAGCACTTGGCAATCATTAATTCTGTTCATTTATCACAGGTGCTGCAAACTGAACTGCCAGTGGAGTAAGCTGACAGCAGGCTACAAGAAACTCAGCATGGTTTTTTAAAACAATATTACAACATTTCATCAGTCAGCTGTTTCCAGTGAAAAATCAGAAGCAACAGACCACTTGCTCAAGACCAAAACACGTGAATATTTCTGGAAGTCTTTTCTACAGCATCCTTCCCAGCTTGTACTGCTTATCTCCAGTGGGGACCCATTTGTTACAGTACTAAAGTTACTTGAGGTGGGTTGCAATGTTTAGATCTTGCCATTAAGTACAAGCCTTCCTGACAACAAAAAATTCTCCTACCAGCTTTATAGATCATTGTAGCTAACATAAAGGAAGAAAATCCCCTTGTTTAAAACAAAAATAAAAAAACCTCTTCACCTCTACAAAGGATAGGGCTTGACAACTTGGATTCTCTAACATGTATAACTCACCACGCATACAGGATATTTCATTTGTGCTGTCATCAGGGCTGCTCCATCCCTGAGAGGGCGAACAAACACGTTTTCAACAGACCTGTTTGTCACCCATAATGACTGACTGTGAAGAGAAGCAGCTTGAAGAAACTTATGCTCTAACAGTTTCACTGAGCCCAACAGGACCGCTCAAGGAGCAAGGCGCTCAGGAGGGAGGTTACCAGACTTTGATCCACATCATCTAATGCTCAGTGAGCTAGATTTCCTTGAAAAAAATGTTAACTGTACCCTTCACTGAAAGATTAAGATAGAGAATAAAAATGAAAGAAACATTTGTTTGTGTTTCACTAATGACCTTGTTAGTTTTCTATCTATATGTTCAGCCAGAGAGTGAAATAGAAAAGTCTGCATCTTTCTCTTAGAGAGCAGTGTAAATCACTCTTTGCAATCGGGGAGGAACCTTTTCAGGTTCTCTAATACAGAATAAATCTGAGTGCCAGACTTTTTTTTTATCCCCTTCTCTTATGATAAAGGTCTTTTGACATCCTTTAGAAAGACAAAGGATATACACGCACACCTCAGCCAGCATAACACAGCAGAACCTACCTGAGAAACCGGGCAAGTATGTTGTCCTGTGCTGAGCTCCGTGAGGGTATGGTTACATTCCTAATTTAAAGCTGGCTCACATGCGTCTATATGAACTACAGTCCTGCAGAACTGCACAGCCATATCCAAAGAAACACACTGAATTCTTTGGGAGTTGCCAGTCCAATCCCTGCTAAGTCAAGAGGTTTGCTAGGAAAAAAAGGAAGTTTAGAAAGTCTTATAGACCTACTTTTCTGGCAGGTTTAAGGCAAGTGCTCACCTACCTTCATTCAGAATCTGACCTTTTCTCATGCTGAGAAGTTTTTAAGTAATTGGTACATTGCGAAGCTAGTAAAAATGTAGTAAGTTGATTTTAACAAGGACTGTATATGATCCATATATTATATTCAGCATCTCTTAGAGCAAAAAATAGGATGGAAAAGCTGTTACAGTTTTTCTCAGTCCATGCAATTGGGTTACTCTGCTTCTCTTCAGAGAGTCCAAATGTATGCATGGTAGGCCAAATTGCTCCCTGGGGTTGTTTTATTTGCTTGAAGGGACAAGCTTGGCCAGGAATATCTTAGGACAGACTCCAAGTACTCTAATTCTGCTTGCATTATGTTCCATTTGCTTATTTCTGTGTTTTCAATATTCATTTCATCCTTTTCCAGTTTCTTTTTCCAACTCAGCAGTTCTTACACTGAGCTGCTCAGCATTTTGCTGTGATACAAATATCCATCCTCTGATATCTTTACACAAGTCCATGACTGAAAGAAGCAGTGGTGCTACAGCTTCATCCCCTCCCCAAGGGAATTCAAACAACTAAAGCCGGTTTTGCATGGGGAGAGATAGAGGCTAAGGGAGAGGGGATTTTAGGGGTGCCTTTTCCAGCCTTCTCATTTTGCCAAATAAGCACCAGTCTGGTACAAATTCTGGATGATTTGTTGCCTTTTTTATTCTACCCTTACCAGACACACACATCCCTGCCACCAGACTGCAGAAATATTTATTAGCAGCATTGTTACAACTATACTATTAATATCCTCAGCTTGTGAGCAAACTAGGTTGGAATATATTTGCTATATTACAGTTTACTTCAGATAAGACAGAGAATGCTCCCGTGGGACAGCTTTTTAACTCATGCAAGTCATCACAGTTCAACTGAAATTAGTGGCACTATCACATTCTATATCTGGTGGGGACCAGGAACCTGGCAAGTTAGCTGGGAAGCATTTCCTGAAAAACAGCATGCAGCTTCCACAC